>NC_050096.1:138634914-138937945 GCF_902167145.1 Zea mays
CTCGTTTCAGTTCCGATTTCCTTTCTCACGAGGGTTTCCCTTCCATCTTGTGGGAGGTGCTCAACTCCACCGGCTACCCTATGCCCCTTTGTACACGGTGCAGCTGTACGAGGATCATCGGGTGCCACGTTGCCGAGTCTGGCTGACATTGGAGGCACACCCCCTTCAGCCGAGTTGGCGTTCCCTTGACTCTGAGGCCATTGGATTCAGGACGGACGACACCACCGAGGCGGTAGCTACGAAGACTCTGACGACTTTTTGCGGCTACCATCCCCTGGAGATGGTGATGCACCCATTGGGACTCTTCCCCGCTGAGTAGAGGGATGACCCCATGTGGTGCAACCGTGCGAGCCATGTGAAGGACGTGTGGGCTATGTATCCTGACTTGGTTGGGAGGATCACTGTTTAGTGCATGAGCGCACTGTACCGCCTACAGGCCCTGCAGAGCGATGCTATGGCACATCTTGCTAACCTCGCTCAGACTACTAAGCTCACCCTCGACAGCCGAGAGGACTTCGTGGTCGACCTATCCTCAGAGTTGGTAGAAAAAGATCTACAGGTGGAACAGTTGAGCCAGCGCATCACCACCCTAGAGCAGTAGGTGGAGATCCAAGACAACACCATTGATGTCTAGGAAAACCAGCTCCACAATGTGCAGCAGGAGCTTGAGGATGCTAACGATCACCTGGACATGCACCACCTGGAGATGGAGGGCAACGAGGACGGAAGCGAGGGAGAGGAGGCTCCCGAGGAGTTGAAACCAACCTCTGGTACCAATGCGACTGCCTCCGTGATGCCCCCTTCGCCCGTATCCAGTGTCGCTTCCACTACTCAGGGTTGATGGGTCATTTTGACGCTTTAGGAGGATCGAAACCCACGCGAGCTTAGTTGACGTCAGATTTTGGACTAGGCTTACGGGTACTTTCTCCTAATTAATGTAACCCTTGAGGACTTTTGCGAACAATGAAGGGATTGTAATCGTGTTATCCTCGTTCAAATCAATGTTATGTATAACATTTTCTTCCGAATGATATAAAGCATATTGTTCGTAGTTTTGAATTGGAATAACAATGGTGGCAATCTCTGTTTTCTGATCGCAGCTAGGCAGCGTTGCAGGCAAAACGAGCAAGTTCCCCCACCACCTCCTCCAGCTCCCATAGTGCAGGAGCTGATGGCTCAGCAGAATGAAATTTTGCGATAGCTATTGCAGCGCCAGCCCCACCCTCAGTAGCATGGTAGAGGCCAGCCGCAGTGTCACACCCGGGTTTTAGGGGTCCAAAGCCCGAGCGCGAACATAATCACTAGGTGTGCTGGGACCAAGTCTCACACATATGATGAATCATGGCACAGGATCGAATGTCACATCTTTACTATATAATAGGAGTTCTATACAAAATAAATAATTACATTATATGGAGACAACGGTCCAGCAACCCAAAGTTGACTGGGAGACGACGGCCTAGACCTCTCACGAACACATCGCAGCATCCTCCAAGCGCCTCATCCTGCGGTACCTGCTCTTGACCTGTGTGGGGGGTGTGAGACAGCAAGAGTGAGCTCACATACGTTCATCGCTCAACAAGTTGTGGGGAATAATGTGCATGAACTCGCCAAAGGTGGGAGCTCACGTGAAGTGTAAGGCTTACCAAAGAGGATGGTTAGAGCTGAGCATTGCTTTTACAGTTGGTCAAAATTTTATTAGCAATTACTAAGTATAAGTAAATACCAGCCCAATTAAGTAGTAGAACAAAAGTAACAACCTCACCTGCGATGCAATGCATATGACAAATTGAGTTTAAGTTCTATAATTTAATCATGTGAGTGTCCGAGCTGCTCATGACCGTGAGCACGGCTAGTATGCCAGTTTTACACTCTGCAGAGGTTGCGCATCTTTACCCTGCTCATGACCGTGAGCACGACTAGTATACCAGTTTTACACTCTGCAGAGGTTGCACATCTTTATCCACAAGTCATGTTACCCATCTGCCAAGAGACGGCCAATCCCATACACCTCTACCGAGGAGGCGAGGCAGGGTAACACTACGAGGCCTTTACAAAGTTCCACTAGCTTCAGAAAACCCGCTACAGTTTATAGGAAGCTCCAATGCAGGAATCCCTCGCATGACCGCCATCGCAGCAAAATCATCCCAAGGGCCTCCCTACACTGACCACTCCCCTACTGCCCTTGCCCCTTTTGGGTAAGGTAGTCATCCACTAGCTTTCCTAATTAATCAGCCAAGGGCGTCCATAAACCCTTGTGGTAGCACTGTTTTCCCGGGTGGTTCTCCATGTTCCAATTAACATAATGATCTTATCATGAACAGTAAATAATAACTGATAATAAAAGATAATCATGAATAAAATGTATCTCTATACCCAAAACCACATAAAGCAATAGCAGGTACTACCCAAAAATCCAGTGGTGAACAAGGTATAAAGATAGTCAAACTAGGGTAACCTATTGGGTCCCATCAAAATTAACCTATGCAGATCATTATGATTAATTAGAACATGCCTGGGTAAAAAGAAGTGATCAAGGGCACAACTTGCCTGGGACTTGAGATTCCAGGTACCAACTTGCTTTTGAGATGACTTGTGCCCTCACCGCTAAACGTAGCAATATAGGCAAACATGTATAGGCAAAATTAACATCACACCAAACATAACCATAAACTGCGTAATAATAATCTACGCGAGGCTACGAGGTCGTGGGTTTGAGAACCGCTAAATTCGGAACTACGGTTATTAAGTTATGAATTTCCAAAATTATTTAGTGCTTAGAATAGTTTAATCCAAATGAACAATTTTGATTCAAGTTTTGTGGCTAAACAAAGGTACTAGGTGATAAACAATATTAATACAAATATATTGCAACTGGAATGACTCAATTTGGAGTTAAAATGAATTAACTATAAATTTCACAAGTTTCTGGCATTTATTTTCACATTAAAAATCATTTTCTATTTATTTTTACTGGATTTTCTAATTCTCTGGACTGGGCACACAAAACCAGAGGAGCACAGGGTTTAATCTATAAGATTTCCTAGACTCAGAATTCACCCACGTGGACGGCGGGTTGGTTTCAAATGGACGGAGGGACTTATTTGCAATATGGCGCAACCGAAGAGGTATGATGACATGTGGACCGTTAGATCAATGATCGACGCCCCCGATTAGATCCCCCTTTAAGTGAACCTTTACGCGACATGGACCGCCCGATCTGAATCCAAGGGTCAGAACCGGGATCTGGTCCCACCCCTCCATAGCCAATCCAACGGCTTGGGTTGCTCCAACCGAAGCGGTACAATCCAACTAATCTGGGCCACCCATTCTACGATCAATGGACCAGGGCCGTCTTCTCCACCACGCCATCCCTATGACCAAGCAGGCCGCGCGGTGGCACAATCCACCGCCCCGTCGGTGAAGCCCACCGGCGATCCTCCGCCCGGTACCTCGGCTCCCCCTAACCCGACTAATCCCAGAAACTGAAACAGAAGGGTGCAGGGAACAACAAGTTAGGATGCATACCGGAGGTCTACATGCGGCAACAACAGCGCGTGGCAGAGGGCGAACACACGGCAAGGGTGTCGCGCCGGTGAGAAATTCACCAAGGGCAGCGCACAATCCACACCGACCCGGTCGCGAGCTCCTTCCTTCTAGTCCAGCGGAGCTCCCGGGACCAGCACCGAGGTTCCCGTTTGGCGCAGGCACAAATCACTTACGACGACCACACCAGCCTAGTTCTTGCAACCGCGGCGGCCCTCGGCTTCTTTCCCCGCGGTGATGACACTAGGGTTCGGTTCTTGGTTTGTTGGGCGAGAAGGACCCAAGGGTCCGCTTTTATAGTCCAGAGACGAGGTTGAGTCGGCCAGATCGATCCCAGGCCAACCGCGCGCGTGATTTCCGCGGTTCTTGTTGCGAGTAGCGAGTCCGAGCGCGAGGTAGGAGATGACCCAGGGAAGCCGGTCCCATATGTCATAGGATGCAGGAGTGGGAGGCTGAGCGACTGATTTGTGGGGACCCCGTGTCGGCGCTGAGGCCCGCGCTAGAGTGGGCCACGCAGGTGAAAGTGAGTGGGCAGCAGGGGAGAAAACTTGGCCCAGGCGCAGGTGTGCCCCATTTCTTTTTTTTTCTGTTCCATTTTATTTTAGTTGTTTATCCTTTTTTTATATTCAAATTCAAAATTTAGTTTAACTTTCAAACCAGATTTATGTCCAAACACAAGCAATAAAATATATTTGGTTATTTATTTACTTTTTTATTATTATTTTACTCCTTTAATTAAACATCCCAAATCAAATAATGGATAGTAATTCATATTATTGATTTTTTTGGGAAAATATCATTTTTGAGTGTGTGATAAAAAAACTTCAAATGATTATTTGTTGATTATTATTATTATTTTGTTAAGAGAGGATAATATATTTTCTAGTAAAAGTGACTTGGGTATTTGGAATAATATTTCTAATTGTATAGAGTATGGGAGGAATATTCCAAGTCAAAAAATAGATTATTATTTTGAGATTCATAAATGACTCCCAAAATAGTATTTTGGGTGTTATAAATCCTACCCCCTTAAAAGAAATCTCGTCCTCGAGATTAGTAAGAAAGGGATGCATAAGGATTGGTCTGTAATTTTTAGTTTCTCATGGTTTTGGGATTCAAATTTTGTTCAAGTTTTTTTTTACATAACAATTTTGGAAAATATGGATATTGTATGTCTAGTCATCTATTAGGTCAAATGAGGTACGGTTATGGCAAGTAGAGTTTGTTGGCAAGGGTATAATAAGGAAAGACTTCATCCTAAACTCTGGATCTTGATGCCTCTGGCGATCCAACTTGATCTTTGAAGACTTGAGTTGATGCTTATCCTCCTTTGATGTGGTTGGTCTTCTTTAGCTTTCATCCTTAGAGTTGCCATCCATGTTAAGGACATATGATTAAGGTAGTTGTCGGTGCTTGGGATGGATAGGCCCAACAAAGTTTACTTTGCTTTTGGGATAAATGGGTTGGGCAACCTATAACATAGGCTAGGTTGTGGTTTCACAAACAAGTTGGTATAGAACACCAATTTAGGTTTAGAACCCATTTTATAGGAATATGGTCCAATCTATGTTACCAGTATTAACTAACTTGTTTGTCCATTAGATTAGATCCGATCAGATTAGATGGGATCAAGATCAAATTGGTACAACTAGATTAGACTAGATAAGATCTACTTAATTTATTTTCGACTAGATCATGGTTGTTATACTAGAGTGGGATAAGTATGCGAATTAGGGCAAGTTGAATTTATAAGGATAAGATAGAATCTTTTGAGATTAGTTAGATCTATTAAGATGAGATAAAATCTTTTTAAGATAAGATGAATCTATTAAGATAAGAGAGAATCTTATTAGATAATAGAATGAGATCTTTTAGGATAAGATAAATCTCTTAAGCTAGATATATTCTAATGGGGATAATCTAGGTTGTCTAGTTATTTTATAAATATATTTTTTTTATACCTATGTGTATATGCAGATGTAATTATGGACATTACTCCACAACTAATCACACTCAATCAAAGATCCAAATCAGACAAGTATCATAAGAACAAACATTCAAGCACATAGGTACAAAAAAAATAATTTTGTTTTTGTTCCTAAGATTAGGTCTCCTACTCTTAAAAGTCACTTAAGGTACAAGATTTCAAAGTGTGAAATCCACATTTGTCTTTAGAAGGAAAAGGTAAGAATAATCAGAGCAAAGCGGAAATAGATGAGAAAAGATTAAGGGAAGTTTAGAAAAGAATCAGAGTAGCAAAGGTAAGTAGACAATGGTTGTCTAGTTCTATCTAGGTTTCGTCCTACAGTCAACATTCCTCTGATACCACTTCTGTCACACCCGGGTTTTAGGGGTCCAAAGCCCAGGCGCGAACATAATCACCAGGTGTGCTGGGACCAAGTCTCACACATATGATGAATCATGGCACAGGATCAAATGTCACATCTTTACTATATAATAGGAGTTCTATACAAAATAAATAATTACATTATATGGAGACAACGGTCCAGCAACCCAAAGTTGACTAGGAGACGACGGCCTAGACCTCTCACGAACACATCGCAGCATCCTCCAAGCGCCTCATCCTGCGGTACCTGCTCTTGACCTGTGTGGGGGGTGTGAGACAGCAAGAGTGAGCTCACATACGTTCATCACTCAACAAGTTGTGGGGAATAATGTGCATGAACTCGCCAAAGGTGGGAGCTCACGTGAACTGTAAGGCTTACCAAAGAGGATGGTTAGAGCTAAGCATTGCTTTTAAAGTTGGTCAAAATTTTATTAGCAATTACTAAGTATAAGTAAATACCAGCCCAATTAAGTAGTAGAACAAAAGTAACAACCTCACCTGCGATGCAATGCATATGACAAATTGAGTTTAAGTTCCATAATTTAATCATGTGAGTGTCCGAGCTGCTCATGACCGTGAGCATGGCTAGTATACCAGTTTTACACTCTGCAGAGGTTGCGCATCTTTACCCTGCTCATGACCGTGAGCACGGCTAGTATACCAGTTTTACACTCTGCAGAGGTTGCACATCTTTACCCACAAGTCATGTTACCCATCTGCCAAGAGACGGCCAATCCCATACACCTCTACCGAGGAGGCAAGGCAGGGTAACACTACGAGGCCTTTACAAAGTTCCACTAGCTTCAGAAAACCCACTACAGTTTATAGGAAGCTCCAATGCAGGAATCCCTCGCATGACCGCCATCGCAGCAAAATCATCCCAAGGGCCTCCCTACACTGACCACTCCCCTACTGCCCTTGCCCCTTTCGGGTAAGGTAGTCATCCACTAGCTTTCCTAATTAATCAGCCAAGGGCGTCCATAAACCCTTATGGTACCACTGTTTTCCTAGGTGGTTCTCCATGTTCCAATTAACATAATGATCTTATCATGAACAGTAAATAATAACTGATAAAAAAAGATAATCATGAATAAAATGTATCTCTATACCCAAAACCACATAAAGCAATAGCAGGTACTACCCAAAAATCCAGTGGTGAACAAGGTATAAAGATAGTCAAACTAGGGTAACCTATTGGGTCCCATCAAAATTAACCTATGCAGATCATTATGATTAATTAGAACATGCCTGGGTAAAAAGAAGTGATCAAGGGCACAACTTGCCTGGGACTTGAGATTCCAGGTACCAACTTGCTTTTGAGATGACTTGTGTCCTCACCGCTAAACGTAGCAATATAGGCAAACATGTATAGGCAAAATTAACATCACACCAAACATAACCATAAACTGCGTAATAATAATCTACGCGAGGCTACGAGGTCGTGGGTTCGAGAACCGCTAAATTCGGAATTACGGTTATTAAGTTATGAATTTCCAAAATTATTTAGTGCTTAGAATAGTTTAATCCAAATGAACGATTTTAATTCAAGTTTTGTGGCTAAACAAAGGTACTAGGTGATAAACAATATTAATACAAAATTATTGCAACTGGAATGACTCAATTTGGAGTTAAAATGAATTAACTATGAATTTCACAAGTTTCTGGCATTTATTTTCACATTAAAAATCATTTTCTATTTATTTTACTGGATTTTCTAATTCTCTGGACTGGGCACACAAAACCAGAGGAGCACAGGGTTTAATCTATAAGATTTCCTAGACTCAGAATCCACCCGCATGGACGGCGGGTTGGTTTCAAAGGAACGGAGGGACTTATTTGCAATATGGCGCAACCGAAGAGGTATGTTGACATGTGGACCGTTAGATCAATGATCGACGCCCCCGATTAGATCCGCCTTTAAGTGAACCGTTACGCGACATGGACCGCCCGATCTGAATCCAAGGGTCAGAACCGGGATCTAGTCCCACCCCTCCGTAGCCAATCCAACGGCTTGGGTTGCTCCAACCGAAGCGGTACTATCCAACTAATCTGGGCCACCCATTCTACGATCAATGGACCAGGGCCGTCTTCTCCACCACGCCATCCCTATGACCAAGCAGGCCGCGCGGTGGCACAATCCACCGCCCCGTCGGTGAGGCCCACCAGCGATCCTCCGCCCGGTACCTCGCCCCCCCCTAACCCGACTAATCCCAGAAACTGAAACAGAAGGGTGCAGGGGACAACAAGGTAGGATGCTTACCGGAGGTCTACATGCGGCAACAACAGCGCATGGCAGAGGGCGAACACACGGCAAGGGTGTCGCGCCGGTGTGAAATTCACCGAGGGCAGCGCAAAATCCACACCGACCCAGCCGCAAGCTCCTTCCTTCTAGTCCAGCGGAGCTCCCGGGACCAGCACCGAGGTTCCCGTTTGGCGCAGGCACAAATCACTTACGGCGACCAGACCAGCCCAGTTCTTGCAACCGCGGCGGCCCTCGGCTTCTTCCCCGCGGTGATGACACTAGGGTTCGGTTCATGGTTTGTTGGGCGAGAAGGACCCAAGGGTCCGCTTTTATAGTCCAGAGACGAGGTTGAGTCGGCCAGATCGATCCCAGGCCAACCGC
This sequence comes from Zea mays, assembly GCF_902167145.1. Classification (NCBI taxonomy): domain Eukaryota; kingdom Viridiplantae; phylum Streptophyta; class Magnoliopsida; order Poales; family Poaceae; genus Zea; species Zea mays. Next base: position 138,643,431 of record NC_050096.1, read on the forward strand.
GCGCGCGATTTCCGCGGTTCTTGTTGCGAGTAGCGAGTCCGAGCGCGAGGTAGGAGATGACCCAGGGAAGTCGGTCCCATATGTCATAGGATGCAGGAGTGGGAGGCTGAGCGGCTGATTTGTGGGGACCCCGTGTCGGCGCTGAGGCCCGCGCTAGAGTGGGCCGTGCAGGTGAAAGTGAGTGGGCCGCAGGGGAGAAAAGTCGGCCGAGGCGCAGGTGTGCCCCATTTCTTTTTTTTTCTGTTCCATTTTATTTTAGTTGTTTATCCTTTTTTTATATTCAAATTCAAAATTTAGTTTAACTTTCAAACCAGATTTATGTCCAAACACATGCAATAAAATATATTTGGTTATTTATTTACTTTTTATTATTATTATTTTACTCCTTTAATTAAACATCCCAAATCAAATAATGGATAGTAATTCATATTATTGATTTTGTTTTGGGAAAATATCATTTTTGAGTGTGTGATAAAAAAACTTCAAATGATTATTTGTTGATTATTATTATTTTTTTGTTAAGAGAAGATAATATATTTTCTTGTAAATGTGACTTGGGTATTTGGAATAATATTTCTAATTGTATAGAGTATGGGAGGAATATTCCAAGTCAAAAAATAGATTATTATTTTGAGATTCATAAATGACTCCCAAAATAGTATTTTGGGTGTTACACGGAGCGACCTCCGGCCACGGTGACCTATCAGGAGTTCCTAAGCACGCAGCCGCCCTTGCTCATCAAGGCAGAGGATCCGTTGGACACCGACGTGTGGTTACACGTCGTGGAGTCCAAGTTTCCCCTCCTCACGGGAGACTACCCTGATGACACCAAGACTCGCTTCGCCGCGCAGCAGCTTCGCAGACCTGCTCGGACATGGTGGGACCATTTATGCGCCATGCTACCTGCTGGTCATGAAGTTTCTTGGGAGGAATTCAAGACTGCCTTCAAAGGACACCACATTCCAGCTAGGATTCTTGACCACAAGTTGAATGATTTCCTAGCACTAAATCAAGGAACCCATACTGTGTTGCAGTATGCCCAGGCCTTCAACGACCTGTGCCAGTACACGGGTTATCATGTTGACTCTGATGAAAAGAAGAAAGACCGCTTCTGCAGGGGTCTCAACACCAAGCTGCGTGAGCGTCTCAACAATGTCCGGGCTGATAGCTTTAATGAGTTGGTCAACCTGGCCATCTCACAGGAGGACTGTATTATAGCTCACCGGGCAGAGAAGAAGAGGAAGGCACCAATGTCAGGACCCTCCGCTCCACCCAGAGGTTCCGGATTATTTCCAACAACCTGAGCAGAGGATTCCAGCACCAGGCAGGCAGATGGGTGATCAGGCCACCTCAGTAGCAGTAAGCACCCAACCGCTTTCCAGCTCCCGCTCCAAGGAATAACCAACCTCAGCAGCATCAACAATTCCGCCAGGGAAATGGGAACAAGTGCTTCACTTGTGGCAGTGTGGGCCATTATGCCAAGAATTGCCTAAAGAACCAGCAGAGGCAGATGCCAGCACCAAATCAAGACAGAGGAAGAAAGCAAAAGGTGCAAGTTAGGCAAGGGAAGCTCAACTTAACTACTCTGGAGGAGTTACCTGAAGGAGCACATATCATGACTAGTATATTTTTAGTTTTTAATCAACCTGCATTAATTCTGTTTGATTCTGGTGCATCTCATAGTTTCATTAGCCAGAAGTTCGGTGCTAAATGTCAACTGCATTTCTATCATACAAAAGCGTCATTCATGATAGCAACACTTGGGGGTAAAATTGCAACGAACCAATTAAACCGTAATGTGACTATCTCACTGGGAAGCAAGATCATCAAAACCACACTCCTGATTTTGGGATTAGAGGGTATGGACATCATTCTCGAAGCTGACTGGATGACTCAACACCGAGTGGTGTTGGATGTAGCTGCCAGAACTCTAGAAATCCGTTCTCCTACCTTTGGAGACCTTGCATTATATCTACCCAGCCAAGACTCTACTCGATCATATGCCTTTGCTATGATAGAGTTACCCTTGAAGAAGATTCTAGTGGTCTGTGAGTATGCAGATGTTTTTCCTGATAACTTGCCAGGAATGCCACCAGACCGGGAAATTGAATTCATCATCGAGTTGCAACCGGGAACGACATCTATTTCCAAGAGGCCTTACCGGATGCCACCCGCTGAATTGGCAGAATTGAAGAAACAATTGCAAGAATTGTTAGACAAGGGTTTCATCCGCCCAAGTACTTCGCCTTGGGGATGTCCAGCCTTGTTGGTGAAGAAGAAGGATGAAATCTTGAGGCTATGTACAGATTACCACCCACTTAATGCGGTGACTATCAAGAACAAGTATCATTTGCCTCGTATTGATGTTCTTTTCGATCAGTTGGTCGGAGCCAAAATGTTTTCCAAGATAAACCTTCGCTCCGGCTATCATCAGATCAAGATACGAGCAAGTGATATTCTGAAGACTGTCTTCTCAACCAGATATGGGCTATATGAGTATTTGGTGATGTCATTTGGGCTGACTAATATGCCAGCATACTTCATGTATCTGATGAATTCTATCTTCATGCCCGAACTGGACAAGTTTGTGGTGGTTTTCATCGATGATATCTTAGTGTACACAAAGAATGAAGAAGAGCACACTGGTCATTTACATATAGTGCTTCAGCGTCTGCGAGAGCACCGTCTTTATGCCAAGCTGTTGAAAAGTGATTTTTGGCTAAAGGAAATCAAATTCTTGGGTCACACTATCTCTTAGGAAGGCATAGTTGTTGATCTGGATAAGGTGCAAGAAGTGATGAACTGGAAGCCACCAACAACTATCCATCAAATTCGAAGTTTTCTAGGATTGGTCATTTATTATCGAAGATTCATTCCGGATTTCTCTCGAATTGTGAAGCCCATGACTGAATTGTTGAAGAAAGGAGCCAAGTTTGATTGGGGTCAGAAGTGCGAAGATGCTTTCCACTCCTTGAGGCAGCATCTGACCACAACAACAGTGTTAGCGCAACCCGACAACGGCAAGCATTTTGATGTGTACTGTGATGCCTCTGGCACTGGACTAGGTTGTGTTTTTATGCAAGACAACCGGGTCATTGCCTACGCATCCAGGGCACTCAGGCCTCACGAGCAAAATTATCCCACTCATGATTTGGAATTAGCAGTCTGGTTCATGCATTGAAGATGTGGAGACACTATTTGATGGGAACCCACTGCAACATCTTCACAGATCATAAGAGCCTCAAATATATCTTTACCCAGGCTGATCTTAACATGAGACAGAGAAGATGGCTAGAGCTAATCAAGGACTATGACCTGGAGGTGCACTACCACCCAGTGAAAGCCAATGTGGTAGCTGATGCCTTGAGTCGGAAGTCGAAATGCAACTATGTTATGATGGATTCTCGCATCAACACCCTGTGTGATGAGTTGAGCAAAATGAAGATTGAAGTGATTCCTTCTGGTGCTTTGTCTCACATTTCCGTTGAGCCAACATTGCAAGACCGGATAATCATGGCCCAACTCAGTGACAAGGGAGTGCAAATTATTAAGGAGAACCTCCATCAGAAGCCAGAGAAGTATAAGTGTTTCCGCCAAGATGGGAAGGGTATATTGTGGTTTGGAAGACGATTAGTGGTTCGTAAAAATAAGGATCTCAAGAAGAAAATCTTGGATGAGGCTCATCTCTCCAAATTCTCCATGCATCTAGGAAGCACTAAAATGTACCATGATCTGAAGCCCTTATATTGGTGGACCGGAATGAAGAGGGAGATAGCCCGTTATGTATCAGAATGTGACACATGTCAGAGGATAAAGGCAAGCCACTTGAAATTAGCTGGTGCCTTGCAACCCCTATCAATACCTTCCTGGAAATGGGATGACATCAGCATGGATTTCATTGTGGGTCTGCCCAACACATCTCGGCATCATGATTCGATTTGGGTCATTGTGGACCGATTGACAAAAGTGGCAAATTTTCTTCCAGTGCACACCACCGATAAGGCTCAGAAGTACACAGAGCTGTATATTGATCAAATCGTGTGTTTGCATGGATTACCCCAGACCATTGTTTCTGACCGAGGAACCCAATTCGTTGCTAGATTTTTTGATCAATTGCAAGAGTCTTTGGGAACCAAGCTAATGAGAAGTTCAGCTTACCACCCACAGGCTGATTGTGGCGGAACCTCCCGAATTATTCTAGCTTAAGTGCCCAAGTCGCACTCTTAAGGGCAGCAACACACTTAAATAGGAATAACCCATTAATCCCTCGGATCTAGTCCGATAAAGCCACTTACCAGGATCGAATACCACTAGCTCACTCGAAGGTGAGGTACAGAGAAATACAATAAAGCATAATACCACAAATTTAAGAAGTACCATTAGTGATTACATGATCGGAGTTTCAGAAATAATAACCATAAATTTTTAATGCAGTGGAAATAACTAACGGAGAAAACCGAGTAACATGGCGAAGCCTGGCCATGCTACTCCTCCTGGTCCTCTCCTGCGGAAGCAATAACCCACTCGACCATCTATCCCGGAGGCGGGGATGGAGGCCAAGTCACACCATCAACCAAATCAAGGAGGTACCTACAAAAATTATGCCACAAGCAAGGCTGAGTATACTAATACTCAGCTAGACTTACCCGGTGTGAGAAGTCTACTCCTCTACCTCTAGACATGCAGCTGTTTGGTTGAGGGGTTTGGTTGCCAAAAGCACTAGCAGAGTCTAAAAATCAAGTTTTAGCTTTTTCAAGTTTTAGTGTGACTCTCTTAAGACTAAATGTGTACTTATCTAATCATTCATGGTATCAAGCATTTAGCAATCCACAACTTTTTGCCAAGTCATCATATTTCCACTTGTTACTCAATGCAGTACAATGGATCAAGCAGTCTCATTAGCTGCGAGAAGCAGACGATTCGAATCGAGTTTTTAAACCTTGCAAGGTAAACTTAAACACACGATGTGGCGAGGCACTCTGTCCCCACACACATCAACCGTCCCCATTGATTCCCTGGCAACAGAAAGGGGCTCACCGCCTTGGCGTACAATGCCTCACTTACCCCGACTGCCGTCGTGCAGTGACCGCACTTGTACCCACCATAACCAGAATGGGAGACCACGTCTCAGCTCGCGTGAGGAGGGCAATCTACGGGCAGGTTCACTCAGGTACTAGGCTTACCGATTTACCATATTTCTCGGCATGTGCTTAGTACATTCAAACGCTTGACACAAGTATCCGCACGTTAATCCTTATTCCAATTTCCATCTCGTAGACAACCAATCCCCATGGATTGTTGTCCATAATCCAACATCATTATGATAAGAAAGTGGAGACAACCAATTCCTGACCTCGTGCGAGTGCTAGAAAATCACTCGACTTCTACCGAGATCCCTAATTAGTAAAGCAGCTACTCGACCTAGCATACTAGTATCCATCTCAAAGGGAAATCCTGAGGTAATGCAACTAGGGTTTCAGGCAACTCCTACACTTAAGTGCACAATACAAGCCTACAATCATTAAGTGTAGTAATATAATATATAGAATTGGTTATGCATAAAACCGGGGCTTGCCTTTAATTTGACACTTAGATAGTGTTTGCTGGGGGGTACTCGCTTGGCAAACATTCACTGGTTATGTCTATCATTCTTTAGGTCGTCGACCAACTGCATCTTGTGGTTGGCACCACGTCACTTGCACGATCAGCATCTCTCGGTCCTAAATGAGATGCAAGATGCATATGGATGAATATAATGAAAGTAGCACAAAGTAACACAAGATATACAAAGACACAGTGGCGAACTAAACATTAAATTGTAAGACACTGCAACGACTATATGCAAGCGCTAGCTATTCGTACGTTATCGACGTTCAACATTAACACCATTAAAAAGACGACAACATTTTATTTATTTGCGTAACACAACTACAACCTCACAATCACGTGCATTTCATTTATTTGGATATGGCTTTTCATTAGTTCTCCTATTGATCTCGTAAAAGCATCACCGACCACACAAGTTCAGTAGCGGACATAGGCATTAATGTCTATGGAATTCCTATCCACAAACAACTAGAGAAAGAAACATATAAAACAAGACATACATGTTATCTCAAGCTTAGCCATTACAAGTCTAGGTCCGTTAAGTGCTAACTAAGCATTTTTAGCCAAAAGGGTGAACTAACAATCAAATGAGCACTTGCAGATTTTTTTGACAGCAACACAGCAGCTACTTGTTTTAATCATGACTTTTCAAATATTAATCCAAAAATAGCAAACTAAAACTTTCTGGAAATTTTAGAAAGTTCTCTACAACTTTGGTATTATCATCACAACATGATTCAACACTTAGCAAGGTCAAAATGTGCTAATACAACACCTCTGTCCAGATTTGGACAGATTCAGACCCTTTGTTTCAAAAATTCGTAAACAGAGACTAATGCATCCAAAACAAGTGATTCTAGACTTTCTGGAAAGATAATAAAATTGTCTACATATCATTTATAAACATCTCAAGGTGATTCCATATTATACTAAGGATAAAAGACACTAGAAGACTTCGCTGTCCAGAACTGGACAGATTCAGTATTCACACTTTAAACATTCATAACTCAAGCTTCAGATCACCAAAAAGAGTGATCCAAGACTTTTCGGAAAGCTTGGAAAAAGCACTACATAACGTTTATAATCACAAAGAAGTGATTCCAGATTTAATCAAATCAAACATTACAGTTTTCGAAATCTGTTCTGACAGTGGACAGAACACAGCAACCAGTTTGTAAAATTCATAACTCTTAAAACGTCAGGCCTATAGTTATGAAATTTTAACACACGCAAGATAAAAAAAGCCTATACAACTTTCTTATAATCGACAAGGACTGATTCAAACATTAACTTAAGCAAACAATGCAGCTTCTGAAATCTGTACAGAATTTGGACAAATTCATTTACTGAATTTGTAAAAAGCATAACTCCTAAACGATCAGACTTATGGCTGTCAAAATTTAACACCAGCAAGATAATAAAGTTATCTACCACTTTTATATAGCACATATCTATAGAAAACACCATTTAGTTCATCAAACATACAGTACGGGGAAATCGCTGCGTGCAGTCCAAACAACAATTAATAAATTTTGGCTCCCATACAATTCAAGAATTGCCGCGTTCTAGATATTTGAATTATTCTAACACTTTGACAATTGTTAGAGTTAAAATAACCAAGTGAGAACTAACAAGTAGACTTACTAATTTTTATCCGTGTCATTTCAAGCACTAAAAGTACCATACTCAATTAACAACGCGTTCTCTATGACAATCAATATCGAAGCGCTTTTCACCCAATAGTTTGCATTTTAACTTAGACATCACATGAGCACTACTAATTTTTACCCGCGATTATAACCATGCGCAATTGGGCTACAACAAGCAAATCGCCGTGACCACGAGTTTAAACAAAATCATCTAACAAGTCTGCTAACCAGAGCAACAGTCTAGGCCGCTATACAAAATATTCGTCGGCCAGCCTTTTATTATCGAAATCCGAGACACATCATATACATAACAATCACTTAACGCAATTGACTCCTACTTAACATTAGTTGGCTAATCACACCATAAGACTTAGCAACCCATTTAGACATTGCAACTCAAAACATGGGTTGAAGCAGGTTAATTAGTTTTTCTTAACCATTTCTCCACTCGAATTAGTTAACACACAAGTCACTTAAAACACCATATTTTTAGGAGGTCTAACATAGAGACATTAAAACATGGCATAAAATTCCATAAGTGTCACACCCGGCTTTAAGGAACAAAGCCAGGTGCATCTCATACATGCGCCAAGAAGACAACATATATAATAATAGAGTGTATAGAGATAAATAACATAAAACATCAGAGAATTTATTTCATAGCGGAAGTCTTATTACAAAATAAAATATAAATTTAAAACGAACTAAGGATCGTCGGCGCCAATGTCAACTGAGAAACGCCACCTAGATCAGATCAAACTCCTCACCTCGTGGCTCCTCCTGAACCACCTGTTCTTCTCCTGTGGGGGTGTGAGACAGCAAGAGTGAGCTCACATACGTTCATCGCTCAACAAGTCGTGGGGAATAATGTGACATGAACTCACCAAAGGTGGGAGCTCATGGAGTGTAAGGCTTATTAAAGAGAATGGTTAAAGCTGAGCATTGCTTTTAATGTTGGTCAAACTTTTATTAGCAATTACTAGATGTAAGTAAATACCTAACTTTAATAAATAATAGAACAAAATTAATAATAAACCCATGCAATGCAAATGACAAAATTGAATTTAGGTTCCATAAATTAATCATCAGAGAGTCCTGAGCTGCTCATGACCGTGAGCTCGGCTAGTATACCAGTGTTACACTCTGCAGAGGTGGTATCCTTTACCCACAAGTCATGTTACCCATCTGCCAAGGGGTCGCGACTCCCATACACCTCTACCTAGGAAGCGAGGCAGGGCAACACTACGAGGCCTTTACAAAGTTCCACTAGCTTCCGAAAACCCGCTACAGTTTATGGGAAGAGCACTTGCAAGAATCCCCCGTCTGATCGCCATCGCAGCTAAATCAACCCGAGAACCTCCTTGCATGCAACTCCCCTACTACCCTTGCCCCTTTCGGATAAGGTAGTCTTCCACTAGCTTTCCTAATTAGTCAGCCAAGGGCGTCCCATTAATCCTTATGGTGGCACGTGTTACTCAAGTTAAGCTCTATGTTCCAATTAACATTAATGATCTTGACATGAACATAAATAGAATAACAAAAGAATTGGAACATAGATGTAATAAATGATTATCCCAAAACCATGTAAAGCAATAGCAAAACTACCCAAGTGAATCAGGGGTAAACAAGGTAATGAGATAAACAATCTAGGGTGACCTATCGGGTCCCATCAAAATTAACCTATGCATGAATAAGTGATATTAAAGAACGTTATTGGGTAAAAAGTGGTCAAGGGCACAACTTGACTTCAATGAGCTCCTGCTCAGCTACTTCTATCTGCTGCTCGCCAGGATCCTCAGTCACGGGCTCCTCTACTCGTCACAATACAAACAAGCACAATATATAGAGAAAATTAACATCACACCAAACATGTAAACAAAACACACAGTAATATTCTACACATTAAAAATAAAATTATAGGAACAGAAATCATAATTTTTGGAGTTATAGATTTTAAGTTATGAATTTTCAAAGGTTTTATGTGCTTTAAATAGGATTAAGTGAGTAATAAATTTTCTTACTGTTTTAATGTCAAAACAGAGACTCTAAGTGCTAGAGAATAAAATTAAAAAAATTTAGGAACTGGAATGAAGTGATTTGGAGTTCATATGAATTTTCTATGAATTAAATACTCCTAGCATTTATTTTCACATTAAAAATCCTTTTATAATTCAATTTCTCGGGTTTTATAATACTCTGGACTAGGCCTCAATTCCTGGAAAGTCCAGGGGCCTCGGGGTAACATTTCTAAGACACAGCGCACAACTACAGGTGGATGGCGGGTTATTTTATGATAAATGCAGGGTCTCCTTTGTAAAATGGGCACGACCGAGGGAAACTCCTAATCCAAGCCGTTAGATCAAAATAGACGGCCCGGATTAGATTTACCCCTCCGCGAACCGGTACGTCATCTTAGCCGTTCATTATCGCGCCAATGGTCTAGATCTAACCAAGAGAATCCGTATCACCTGAATTAATCACGACCGTCTGATCTGGATCCTACGGAGTACACGATCTCACCCTTCTTCCCCCTCCGCTCAGCCGTCACCACGACGGCGCTGACTGCGCAACGATGGCAATCGCGCCGGCGAGCGACCCACTCGAGCAGAGACTCCAAAACAAAGATGCGCAACACATTTACTAGAACATGGGTGTCACACCCGGATTTAAGGAACAAAGCCGGGTGCATCTCATACATGCGCCAAAGAAGACAACATATATAATAACAGAGTGTATAGAGATAAATGTCACATTAAAATCAGAGTACTTATTACATAGCGGAAGACTTAATACAAAATAAAAGAATAAACATAAAACGAACTAAGGATCGTTGGCGCCAATGTCAACTAAGAAACGCCACCTAGATCAGATCATACTCCTCGACTTGTGGCTCCTCCTGAACCTGCTCTTCTCCTGTGGGGGGTGTGAGACAGCAAGGGTGAGCTCACATACGTTCATAGCTCAACAAGTCGTGGGGAATAATGTGGCAAGAACTCACCAAAGGTGGGAGTTCATGAAGTGTAAGGCTGATCAATGAAATAAAGGTTGAAGCTGAGCATTGCTTTTATAAGTTGGTCAAAATTTTATTAGCAGTTACTAAGTGTAAATGAATACCAAACCTTAGAAATAATAAGTAAAAGTAATAATAAAATAATCTCAGATGCAATGAAATGACAAATTAAGTTTAAGTTCCATAGATTAATCATGTGAGTGTCCGAGTCGCTCATGACCGTGAGCACGGCTAGTATACCAGTTTTACACTCTGCAGAGGTTGCGCATCTTTACCCACAAGTCGTGTTACCCATTTGCCACAGAGTCGATCAGACTCCATACACCTCTACCAAGGAAGCGAGGCAGGGTACCACTACGAGGCCTTTACAAAGTTCCACTAGCTTCAGAAAACCCGCTATAGTTTATAGGAAGCTCCAGTGCAGGAATCCCTCGCCTGACCGCCATCGCAGCAAAATCAACCCAAGGACCTCCCTACACTGACCACTCCCCTACTGCCCTTGCCCCTTTCGGGTAAGGTAGTCATCCACTAGCTTTCCTAGTTAATCAGCCAAGGGCGTCCCATAAACCCTTGTGGTAGCACTGTTTTCCCGGGTGGTTCTCCATGTTCCCATTAACATAATGATCTTATCATGAATAGTAAAGAATAAACAGATAATAAAGAGTATAACAATGAGTGATGAATATCTTTATACCCAAATCCACATAAATCAATAGCATATACTACCCAAAAATTTAGTAGTAAAACGAGTGGTGAAACAAGGTATAAAGATAGTCAAAATCTAGGGTAACCTATTGGGTCCCATCAAAATTATCCTGTGCAGATCATTATGATTAATAAGAACATGAATAGGTAAAAGAAGTGGTCAAGGGCACAACTTGCCTTCAACGAGGTCCTGCTCAGAAGTCTCTACCAGCTGAACCCCAGAATCCTCTGTAGCTTGCTCGTCTACTCGCATCAACACAATACATACATAGTATAGCAAAAATTAACATTACACCAAGCATGTAAATAAAATACACAGTAATATTCTAGACATTAAAATGAGATCACAGGAACTGGAATCATTAAATTTGGAGTTATATATTTTATGTTATGAATTTTCCAAGGTTTTGTGTATTTAATACATGATTAAGTGATAGATAAATTTTAAATTGTCTTTTATGTCAAAACAGTGGCACAAATGGATAGACAATAATATTATGAAAATTTAGGAACTGGAATGGTCCAATTTGGAGTTCATATGCATTTTCTATGGTTTAATCAAGTTCTAGCATATATTTTGTATTAAAAATCTATTTTTCCAATTCAATTACTCAATTTAATACAGCTCTGAACTCCTCAATTAAACAGGAATGCAGGGGCGGTTACATAAAAATTCCTGAGACTCAGGCAATATTAGCTCTGGACTGCGGGTTTATTCAAGGATAGTCTAGGGACTCTTTCGCAAAACGGGTCGGCTGATGGGGTATCCTGTTTTGTGGGCCGCACGATCCAGTGCGGACGGCTCAGATTAGACTTGGAGCTGCCCGAACCGGTATGCACTGTTATGCGTCAGATTGGAAATCAACAGCGCAGATTTAAATACCCCGGATCCGCCCAGATCCGACCGATCCGATATCTACCGTCGGGATCCAACCAGCACGCGCGCTCTAATCTACTCAGTCCAGCGGCCATCCGACGACACACGATTTCCCCCCAACGGAGCACACACGCACGGTGGCGCCGCCCCGCACGCTCGGCGGAGCACGTCGGCGAGGCTTCCAATCGGTCGTTCCCGAGCGCCAAACCTAAATTCGACCGAGCTACGCGTAAAGTATGAATTGGCGAACAGGGTATATGGGTCCATAACGAGTATCGCGCCGTGAAGCGCCCTGGCCAAGGAGAGTTGCGGCCGCGAGGTGAGAGACGCGCGCCGATGAGGAATCCACCTCACAATCCGAGCGAATAGCTCCCGAATCCTTCCTGGACGCGCCCGCAAAGCTTCGAAGATGGACGAGGTCACAGTTGTGGCCGGGTTCCGCCACTCCGGGACCTAGCCCGCCGCAGCGATGGCGCTTAGTTGGTTCTGAGCTCTAGCGATGAGGAACTGGGAAGCGGCGAAAGGAGCAAGGGGTCGGTTAGGGTTAGGGGTTGCGTTTTATGGCCTCCAGGGAGATAGGTCGGTCCAGCGATTCCGTTATGGCCGCCTGCGATCGCGCGCACGCCGTTGAATCCTTCTCTCCGTGTGACGCGGTCGTAGCGAAGACGTCGGAGCTGACCCCGGGGACCCACGCACCAGAGACAGAAGCGAAGAAGTGAACGCGGGCGAGAAACGCGGGCGGTGGCTGACAGCCAGGCCCCACGCGCAAGCGAGTTCGGCCGAGGCAACGCTGGGCTGGCGGGGTGTAGGTGTGTAGTGGGCCGAATTGGCTGCTCCAGGCCCAATTGGGCATGTTTATTCTTTTCTATTTTATTTTCTTTTCTCCCTTTCCCAATTCAAACTCCAACTTGAATTTAAATTTGATTTCTGTGACAAACTTGTCTCCAAATTAAATATCCCACTTAAATATGACATGAGATAAATTAATTTATTTTTAAGAAATTTTATTTGGTGATGGCTAATGATTTTCCCCCTTCTCCACATTTCTTTAGAATTTTGCTTTCCAAAAATAGAATTTAAATCCATGTGTCTATTAATATATTAACAATACCTTTATTTTATTAGCCACAAATGCACAATCAAGTAAAACTCAGCATGATGCATGATTTATTTAGGTGTTATTGGTTATTCAATCCCCTTTTGATGGTGTTTATTCACATGTGATATTAACTAGAGATGGTACACACATATAGATAAAGGAAATAATTTCTTATCATATCATTTACAAATTTGGGTATTACAATGGGAAGCCTGGGGGAGGGTTGCATACCGAGGGTAACGCGGGGCAGAACGCTGTCGACGGGGTCTGAGGTCCGCGGCGGATGGAGGAGTCTAGTGACAAATTGAGCACGGCCCAGACGCAATTTCTCTCCTCCCCAAGGTCGCGCATCCACAGGAACGTTCTAGCGATCCACTGGAACAGCGTCAAGGAGTGGTGGACGTCTACTGCGAGGTGGACAATGGCGGCGGCGATTGTTCTCTCTCCCTCAGCCTTACGACGAATTTAGGGTCACCGGATTTGGATGCAACAGGAGGGGAGGCTACGAGGGGGAGCTCTGCCTTTATAACTAGGGAGACCGAGTCCAAGCGCTCCCAGGAAAGGCCGCCATCGCTGCGCGCAGAGGTTGAGCTTCCGATGCTTGCGCCCACGACTTCGGTAGCGGTGGTTGAGGATTATTCCGACCAGCGGGGCCCACATGTCGGCCAGCAAACGACTGAGTGCGGGTGAGCGCGGTGCAGCGGCTTTGAGGGTGCGCGGTGAGTGGGTGACTGCCTGGGGGCCCCATGTGTCGGTACCGGCGTGTAAAGTGGGCTGCGCGCGGGAGTAAAATGAGAGTGGGCTGAATTGAAGTTAAGGGCCCAACAAGGTTTTATCTTTTTTTTCTTTTTACTTTCTTTTCTTTTGTCTTTTCCCTTCTTTCCAAAATCAAACTTCAATTCAAATTCAAACTTTGTGGCACTTTGTACACTGGCTAATTATTTATTTTGATCATACCAACTGTGATGAAGTTATTAAATTATAATTTTATTTGTATTAAACAATATTCCTTTCTCTCTTCTATTTTCATGCTTTTATTTTCAAGTTAGAGTTTAAATTCTATGTATCCATTGGTATGCTATTAATGATACATTTATTTTATTAAGCACAAATGCACAATCAAATAAAAACTCAGCATGAGACAAGTTTTGTTGGGTACCTTTTGTCATTTATTTATTTGTTTAATTGTGGTGTTCACATGAAATGAGGAACATAGATAACACACACACACATATATATATATATATATATATATATATATATATATATATATATATATATATATATATAAAGTAATATAATTTCTCTCTAGAATTTTCTTACAAAGTGGGTATTACAAATCCTACCACCCTTAAAAATAATCTCGTCCTCGAGATTTAGGAAGATCTAGGGAAAAGATGGGGAAAATCTATGCGAAGCTCTTCTTCTCTTTCCCACGTTGCTTCATCCTCCCCATGGTGACTCCATTGTACTTTGCACATCTTTATCACCTTATTTCCTTGTAACTCGAGTCAAAGTATCCAAAATCTAGATCGGGTACTCCGTGTAAGTCAAGTCACCCTGAACACTGAGCTCTTCCATCGGTAACTGTTCCTCAGGAACACGGAGACACTTCTTCAGTTGAGATACGTGGAACACGTTATGCACATCCGATAGACTGTCAGGTAACTCGAGTTGGTATGTCATCTCCCCAACTCGCCTAAAGATCAAGAATGGTCCAATATAGCGAGGGGACAATTTGCCCTTAACTTTGAATCTCCTCATTCCACGAAGTGGTGACACCTTGAGATACACATAATCTCCTTCTTCAAATTCCAGTGGTCTCCTTCTATTATTAGTATAGCTCTTTTGCCTGGTTTGAGCTACCCTCAAATTCTCTCGAATTATACGGACTTGTTCTTCTGCCTCTTGAATCAGTTCCGGCCCAAAGAACTATGTTTCTCCAGTCTGATCCCAATACAAAGGAGTCCTGCACTTCCTCCCATATAAAGCTTCAAAAGGTGACATCTTCAGACTAGCCTGATAGCTATTATTATATGAGAACTCAGCATATGGTAGACTCTTATCCCAACTTCCTCCATGCTGAAGGGCACAAGCTCTCAACATATCTTCCAAAACTTGATTAGTCCTTTCAGTCTGTCCATCAGTCTGAGGGTGATAAGCTGTACTAAAATTCAACTTCGTGCTCATGTTCTCATGAAAGCTTCTCCAAAATCTTGAGGTAAACTGCGAACCTCGATCAGACACGATCTTCTTTGGTACTCCATGTAAACACACAATCCGAGCCATATATAGTTCTGCTAGTTGAGAACCTTTATAAGTAGTCTTTACAGGAATGAAGTGAGCCACTTTAGTCAATCTATCCACAATAACCCATATAGCATCATATCCTTTCTGGGTGCGAGGCAACCATGTAATGAAATCCATTCCAATCTCTTCCCACTTCCACTCGTGTATCTTCAGCGAGTGTAATAGTCCAGCTGGCCTCTGGTGTTCAGCCTTAACTCTTTGACACACATCGCACATAGCCACATGTGCAGCCACATCTCTCTTCAATCCATACCACCAATATTTCTGCTTCAAATCCTGATACATCTTGGTGCTACTAGGATGAATGGAATAATCCGAGTCATGGGCCTCCTTCAAAATAGTCCCATGAAGGCTTTTGATATCAGGAACACATATCCTGTCCTTGAATCATATGGTGCCTTACATATCTTCCGTGAATTTCGGACCTCAACCTTCAGTAATCAGATCCTTAATCTCTTGTATTTTAGCATCACCAATTTGTCCTTTGCGGATTGCTTGCTCCAAAGTAGGTTCCACATCAATAGTAACTCCTTCAGTGTGAGCATCTATCCCCAGGTTAAGTCTCCTGAAATCTTCAACAATCTCATCGGGTAGCTGGTGAAAGTCGCCTAGAGGGGGGTGAATAGGGCGAATCTGAAATTTACAAACTTAATCACAACTACAAGCCGGGTTAGCGTTAGAAATATAATCGAGTCCGAGAGAGAGGGTGCAAAACAAATTGCAAGCGAATAAAGAGTGTGACACGCGGATTTGTTTTACCGAGGTTCGGTTCTCGCAAACCTACTCCCCGTTGAGGTGGTCACAAAGACCGGGTCTCTTTCAACCCTTTCCCTCTCTCAAACGGTCCCTCGGACCGAGTGAGCTTCTTCTCAATCAAACGGGAACAAACTTCCCCGCAAGGACCACCACACAATTGATGTCTCTTGCCTTAGTTACAATTGAGTTGATCGCAAGAAAGAATGGAAG
Organism: Zea mays; assembly: GCF_902167145.1. NCBI lineage: Eukaryota > Viridiplantae > Streptophyta > Magnoliopsida > Poales > Poaceae > Zea > Zea mays. Next base: position 138,659,654 of record NC_050096.1, read on the forward strand.
AAAGAAGCAATCCAAGCGCAAGAGCTCAAAAGAACACAACAAATCTCTCTCACTTATTACTAAAGCTTTGTGTGGAATTGGGAGAGGATTTGATCACTTGGGTGTGTCTAGAATTGAATGCTAGAGCTCTTGTAAGTAGTTGGAAGGTGGAAAACTTGGATGACTTGAATGTGGGGTGGTTGGGGGTATTTATAACCCCAACCACCAAACTAGCCGCTTGGTGGAGGCTGCTGTCGCATGGCGCACCGGACAGTGTCAGGTGCGCCAGCCACGTCACCTGGTCGTTAGGTTCCGACCGTTGGAGCTCTGACTTGTGGGCCTGCCTGGCTGTCCGGTGGTGCACTGGACAAGTCCTGTAGACTGTCCGGTGTGCCACCCGCGCGTGCTCTGCCCTCTGCACGCGCAGGCTCGCAATTAATGCGTTGCAGTCGACCGTTGCGCGCGAAGTAGTCGTTGCTCCGTTGGCTCACCGGACAGTCTGGTGTGCACCGGACATGTCCGGTGAATTATAGTGGAGCGGATTCCTGAAGCTGGCGAGTTCAGAGTCGCTCTCCCCTGGGGCACCGGACACTGTCCGGTGGTGCACCGGACAGTCCGGTGAATTATAGCGAAGCGCCTCTGAGAATTCCCAAAGGTGAAGTGTTCAGCTTGAAGTCCCCTGGTGCACCGGACACTGTCCGGTGTGCCAGTCCAGGGCACACTTCGGTTATCCCATGCTCTTTTTATTGAACCCTTTTCTTGGTCTTTTTATTGGCTTTTGTGAACCTTTGGCACCTGTATAACTTATAGACTAGAGCAAACTAGTTAGTCCAATTATTTGTGTTGGGCAATTCAACCACCAAGATCAATTAGGAAATAGGTGTAAGCCTAATTCCCTTTCAATCTCCCCCTTTTTGGTGATTGATGCCAACACAAACCAAAGCAAGTATAGAAGTGCAATATTGAACTAGTTTGCATAATGTAAGTGCAAAGGTTACTTGGAATTGAGCCAATATAACTACTCATAAGATATGCATGGATTGTTTCTTTATTTTTAACATTTTGGACCACGCTTGCACCACATGTTTTGGTTTTTGCAAATTCTTTTGTAAATCCTTTTCAAAGTCCTTTTGCAAATAGTCAAAGGTAAATGAATAAGATTTTGCGAAGCATTTTCAAGATTTGAAATTCTCTCCCCCTGTTTCAAATGCTTTTCCTTTGACTAAACAAAACTCCCCCTCAATGAAATCCTCCTATTAGTGATCAAGAGGGTTTTAAGATATCAATTTTGAAAATACTACTTTCTCCCCTTTTGAACACAATAAGATACCAATTTGAAATTTACCAATTGAAAATCATTAGTTTTTAAAAATTAGGTGGTGGTGCGGTCCTTTTGCTTTGGGCTAATACTTTCTCCCCCTTTGGCATGAATCGCCAAAAACAGATACTTAGAGTGAAATATAAGCCCTTTTTATTACTTTCTCCCCTTTGGCAAATAAAAATATGAGTGAAGATTATACCAAAAAATGGAGAGTTGCTCGGAGCGACGGCGAAGGATGAGTTACGGAGTGGAAGCCTTTGTTTTCGCCGAAGACTCCAATTCCCTTTTAATACACCTATGACTTGGTTTGAAATTCACTTGAAAACACATTAGTCATAGCATATATAAAGGAGACATGATCAAAGGTATACTTATGAGCTATATGTGCAAGACATCAAAAGAAATTCCTAGAATCAAGAATATTTAGCTCATGCCTAAGTTTGTTAAAAGTTTGTTCATCAAGTGGCTTGGTAAAGATATCGACTAATTGATCTTTAGTGTTAATGTATGCAATCTCGATATCTCCCTTTTGTTGGTGATCCCTTAGAAAATGATACCGAATGGCTATGTGTTTAGTGCGGCTATTCTCAACGGGATTATCCGCCATGCGGATTGCACTCTCATTATCACATAGAAGAGGAACTTTGGTTAATTTGTAACTATAGTCCCTAAGGGTTTGCCTCATCCAAAGTAGTTGCGCGCAACAATGGCCTGCGGCAATATACTCAGCTTCGGCGGTAGAGAGAGCTACGGAATTTTGCTTCTTTGAGGCCCAAGACACCAAGGATCTTCCCAAGAACTGGTAAGTCCCCGATGTGCTCTTTCTATTAATTTTACACTCCGCCCAATCGGCATCCGAATAACCAATTAAATCAAAGGTGGATCCCCTAGGATACCAAAGCCCAAACTTAGGAGTATAAACTAAATATCTCAAGATTCGTTTCACGGCCGTAAGGTGAGCTTCCTTAGGGTCGGCATGGAATCTTGCACACATGCATACAGAAAGCATAATATCCGGTCGAGATGCACATAAATAGAGTAAAGAGCCTATCATCGACCGGTATACCTTTTGATCGACGAATTTACCTTCCGTGTCGAGGTCGAGATGCCCATTGGTTCCCATGGGTGTCCTGATGGGTTTGGCATCCTTCATCCCAAACTTGCTTAGAATATCTTGAGTGTACTTCGTTTGGCTTAGGAAGGTGCCCTCTTGGAGTTGCTTCACTTGAAATCCCAAGAAGTACTTCAACTCCCCCATCATAGACATCTTGAATTTTTGTATCATGATCCTACTAAACTCTTCACATGTAGATTCGTTAGTAGACCCAAATATAATATCATCAACATAAATTTGGCATACAAACAAATCATTTTCAAGTGTTTTGGTAAAGAGTGTAGGATCGGCTTTTTCGACTTTGAATCCATTAGTGATAAGGAAATCTCTAAGGCATTCATACCATTCTCTTGGGGCTTGTTTGAGCCCATAAAGCGCCTTAGAGAGTTTGTAAACATGGTTAGGGTACTCACTATCTTCAAAGCCGGGAGGTTGCTCAACATAGACCTCTTCCTTGATTGGTCCATTAAGGAAGGCACTCTTCACGTCCATTTGATAAAGCTTGAAGCCATGGTAAGTAGCATAGGCCAATAATATACGAATTGACTCAAGCCTAGCTACTGGTGCATAGGTGTCGGGGACCATAATTAGGGGTACCCTCAAGGCTCCTAATTCTCAGCTGGTAACCCCCATCAGCACAAAGATGCAAAGGCCTGATGGGTGCGACTAAGTCCAGGATCGGTCCATTCGAGGGACCTGATCACGCCTCGCTCGAGCCCAGCCTCGGGCAAGGGTAGCCGACCCCGGAGGATCTACGTCTCGCCCGAGGCCCCCCTCCAGCAACGGACACACCTTCGGCTCGCCCGAGGCCCAGTCTTCACCAAGAAGCAACCTTGGCCAAACCGCCACGCCAACCGACCAAATCGCAGGAGCATTTAATGCAAAGGTGGCCTGACACCTTTATCCTGACGCGCGCCCTCCAGACGACAGAGCCGAAGTGACCGCAGTCACTTCGCCGCTCCACTGACCGGTCTGACAAGAGGACAGCGCCGCCTGCGCCACACCGACTGTTGTGCCACTCGACAGAGTGAGGCTGACAGTAGCCAAGTCCAGCCATAGGCGCCATGGGAAACTCCGCTCCGCCCGACCCAGGGCTCGGACTCGGGCTCAGCCCCGGAAGACGACGAACTCCGCTCTGCCCGACCCCAGGGCTCGGACTCGGGCTCAGCCCCGGAAGACGACGAACTCCGCTCCGCCCGACCCCAGGGCTCGGACTCGGGCTCAGCCCCGGAAGACGACGAACTCCGCTCCGCCCGACCCCAGGGCTCGGACTCGGGCTCAGCCCCGGAAGACGACGAACTCCGCTTCGCCCGACCCCAGGGCTCGGACTCAGCCCTGGCCTCAGCCGACGGTCTCCGCCTCGCCCGACCCAGGGGCTCGGACTCGACCTCGGCCTCGGAAGACAAACTTGACCTCGACCTCGGAGGAGCCTCCACATCGCCCAACCCAGGGCACGGACCGACCGCGTCAACAGGAGGTGCCATCATTACCCTACCCCAAGCTGACTCAGGCTACGGGGAACAAGACCGGCGTCCCATCTGGCTCGCTCCGCCAGACAAGTAATGATGGCGCCCCGCACGCTCTATGACAGCGGTGGCTCTCAACCCCCTTACGGAAGCAAGAGGACGTCAGCAAGGACTCGACAGCCCCGACAGCTGTCCTTCCGCCAGGCTCCAGCGCTCCTCCGACGGCAACGACACCACACGAACCGGGTGCCAAGACCTCTCCGGCTGCCACAATGGCATGTACTTAGGGCGCTAGCTCTTCTCCGCTAGACACGTTAGCACACTGCTACCCCCATTGTACACCTGGATCCTCTCCTTGCGCCTATAAAAGGAAGGACCAGGGCCCTCTTACAGAGGGTTCGCCGCGCGGGGAAGAGGACGAGACGGGCGCTCGCGTGAGGCCGCTCGCTCCCTCCCGCGTGGACGCTTGTAACCCCCTACTGCAAGCGCACCCGACTTGGGCGCGGGACAAACACGAAGGCCGCGGGATTTTTCCACCTCTCACGCCCGTCTTCCCTCCTTCGCGCTCCGTCTCGCGCCGACCCATCTGGGCTGGGGCACGCGGCGACTGTTTAGTCATCGGCTCAGGGACCCCCCGGTCTCGAAACACCGACAGTTGGCGCGCCAGGTAGGGGCCTGCTGCGTGTTGACGAACAGCTTCCTGTCAAGCTCCAGATGGGCAGTCTCCAGCAACCTTTCCAGCCCGGGACGATGCTCCGTTTTGGGAGTCTTGAGTTCATGTCCCTCGACGGCAGCTACGACATGATACTCCTTCCCCCGGCGTGCGACAACGACAATAGCGGCCGACAGTCCGCCCGCCGACGGCGGAATCGACGACGTCTTCCCCGCGTGGTGGAAGAACAACATTCGAGCTCACCCCGTCCCCTTCCCCACCGACGGAGGAGGAGGCGGGGCAACCAAGGCCAAGCAGGAGGCGGCACCTCGTCGGCTGTCGAGCGAGTCGACGGCGCCGGCGCCCCAACGGTGGGCACATCGAGCATCGACCTCGCGTCTAAGACAAAGACGAGCGCCGTCTCCCCGCAACGCGCCAATCCCGAGCAAACGGACGACGCAAGCACGCTCGCGAAGGACTTGCTGGGCGTCACCCTGGTACCTGAGACGATGGTGCAGTCAGTCCCTGACGTGACCTCGTCACCGCCCATCAACCAAGAGGTACCGACCGATTCCCATCTCACTCCTTTCGGATTCAGCCTCGACCCGCCAAGCGACTTCGCTTTGGTGGACGCTCTTGTAGAGGCGAGTCCCAACCCTCTGGGGTATCGTATGCGGTCACCCTGGGACCGGCTGACGGACGTCTCGACCTATGGGCCCTCGGGGTCCGAGGAAGACGACGAGCCCGACTTCTGTTGGGATTTCTCCGGACTTCGTAGCCCCGGTGCCATGCGGGACTTCATGACCGCATGCGACTACTGCCTTTCCGACTGTTCTGACGGTAGCCGCAGCCTCGGCGACGAGGACTGTGGCCCAAGTCGTGAATGTTTCCACGTCGATCTAGGGGGTCCCAACGAAGGCAACCATCTTGGTATGCCGGAGAACGGTGATCTCCCTAGGCCTGTGCCTCGCGTTGACATGCTACGGGAGCTAACTGTGGTCCCCGTTCTATCGAGGGTTCATGACCCACAGCTCGAGCAAATCCGCGGGGTGCAGGCCAGGCTCGACGAGGGAGCAGGAACACTTGAGCCGATCCGCCGGGACGTCGGGCAGGAATGGGTGGGCCAACCTCCGGCCGGAGAAATGCGTCATCTACCCCAGGGTATCCAGCACCGCATCGCCGACGATGTCAGGATGAGGCCGCCACCCACTTCCAATGGAGTCGGCCAGAACCTGGCTGCAGCGGCAATGCTTCTCCGCGCGATACCGGAGCCATCAACCACCGAGGGGTGGCAAATTCAGGGAGAGCTCAAGAATCTCCTGGAGGACGCCACGGTCCGACGGGCCGAAAGCTCCGCCTCCCGAAGGTAGGGGTACCCCTCGGAACATCGCGCCGCGACTTTCCGATTCATACGGGAAGCCTCGGTCCACACCGGGCGCACGCACAACACGGCGCCTGCGGCCCCGGGTCGCCTCGGCAACGAGCACCATCACCGCAACCGTCGGGCCCACCTCGATGAGAGGGTGCGCCGAGGCTACCACCCCAGGCGTGGGGGACGCTACGACAGCGGGGAGGATCGGAGTGCCTCGCCCGAACCACCCGGTCCGCAGGCTTACAGCCGCGCCATACGATGGGCGCCGTTCCCGACCCGGTTCCGAACCCCGACTACTATCACAAAGTACTCGGGGGAGACGAGACCGGAGCTGTGGCTCGCGGACTACCGGCTGGCTTGCCAACTGGGTGGAACGGACGATGACAACCTCATCATCCGCAACCTCCCCCTGTTCCTCTCCGACACCGCTCGCGCCTGGTTGGAGCACCTGCCTCCGGGGCAGATCTCCAACTGGGACGACCTGGTCCAAGCCTTCGCCGACAATTTCCAGGGTACATATGTGCACCCTGGAAACTCCTGGGATCTCCGAAGCTGCCGACAGCAGCTGGGAGAGTCTCTCCGGGACTACATCCGGCGATTCTCGAAGCAGCGCACCGAGCTGCCCAACATCACCGATTCAGATGTCATCGGCGCGTTCCTTGCCAGCACCACCTGCCGCGACCTAGTGAGCAAGCTGGGTCGCAAGACCCCCACCAGGGCGAGCGAGCTGATGGACATCGCCACCAAGTTCGCCTCTGGCCAGGAGGCGGTTGAGGCTATCTTCCGGAAGGACAAGCAGCCCCAGGGCCGCCCGCCGGAGGATGCCCCCGAGGCGTCAACTTAGCGTGGCGCCAAGAAGAAAGGCAAGAAGAAGTCGCAAGCGAAACACGACGCCGCCGACGCGGACCTTGTCGCCGCCGCCGAGTACAAGAACCATCGAAAACCCCCCAGAGGTGCCAACCTCTTCGACAAGATGCTCAAGGAACCGTGCCCCTATCATCAGGGGCCCGTTATGCACGCCCTTGAGGAGTGCGCCATGCTTCGGCGCCACTTCCACAGGGCCGGGCCACCCGCGAAGGGTGGCAGGGCTCGCGACGATGACAAGAAGGAAGATCACCAGGCAGGAGAGTTCCCCGAGGTCCGCGACTGCTTCATGATCTACGGTGGGCAAGCGGCGAACGCCTCGGCTCGGCACCGCAAGCAAGAGCGTCGGGAGGTCTGTTCGGTAAAGGTGGCGGCGCCAGTCTACCTAGACTGGTTCGACAAGCCCATCACCTTCGACCAAGCCGACCACCCCGACCGCGTGCCGAGCCCGGGGAAATACCCGCTCGTTGTTGACCCCGTCATCGGCGACGTCAGGCTCACCAAGGTCCTCATGGATGGAGGCAGCGGCCTCAACATCATCTACGCCGAGACCCTCGGGCTCCTGCGTGTTGATCTGTCCTCGGTCCGAGCAGGCGTTGCGCCTTTCCATGGGATCATCCCTGGGAAACGCGTCCAGCCTCTCGGACAACTCGATCTTCCCGTCTGCTTTGGGACACCCTCCAACTTCCGAAGGGAGACCCTCACGTTCGAGGTGGTCGGGTTCCGAGGAACCTACCACGCAGTACTGGGGAGGCCATGCTACGCGAAGTTCATGGCCGTTCCCAACTACACCTACCTCAAGCTCAAGATGCCGGGCCCCAACGGGGTCATCACCGTCGGCCCCACGTACCGACACGCGTTCGAATGCGACGTGGAGTGCGTGGAGTACGCCGAGGCCCTCATCGCCGACCTGGAGAGCCTATCTAAGGAGGTGCCAGACGTGAAGCACCACGCCGGCAACTTCGAGCCAGCGGAGACGGTTAAGTCCGTCCCCATCGACCCCAGCAGCGACGCCTCCAAGCAGATCCGGATCGGCTCCAAGCTCGATCCCGAATAGGAAGCAGTGCTCGTCGACTTTCTCCGCGCAAACGCCGACGTTTTCGCGTGGAGTCCCTCGGACATGCCCGGCATACCGAGGGATGTCGCCGAGCACTCGCTGGATATCTGAGCTGGAGCCCGACCCGTGAAGCAGCCTCTGCGCCGATTCGACGAAGAGAAGCGCAGAGCCATAGGCGAGGAGATCCACAAGCTAATGGCGGCAGGGTTCATCAAAGAGGTATTCCATCCCGAATGGCTTGTCAACCCTGTGCTTGTGAGAAAGAAAGGGGGAAATGGTAGATGTGTGTAGACTACACTGGTCTAAACAAAGCATGTCCGAAGGTTCCCTACCCTCTGCCTCGCATCGACCAAATTGTGGACTCCACTGCTGGGTGCGAAACCCTGTCTTTCCTCGATGCCTACTCAGGGTATCACCAAATCAGGATGAAAGAGTCTGACCAGCTCGCGACTTCTTTCATCACACCCTTCGACATGTACTGCTACGTCACCATGCCGTTCGGCTTGAGGATTGCGGGTGCGACGTACCAACGGTGCATGAACCATGTGTTCGGCGAACACATTGGCCGGACGGTCGACGCCTACGTCGATGACATCGTAGTCAAGACGAGGAAAGCCTCCGACCTCCTTTCCGACCTTGAAGTGACATTCCGATGTCTCAAGGCGAAAGGCGTGAAGCTTAATCTCGAGAAGTGTGTCTTCGGGGTTCCCCGAGGCATGCTCTTGGGGTTCATCGTCTCTGAGCGGGGCATGGAAGCCAACCCGAAGAAGATCGCGACCATCACCAGCATGGGGCCCATCAAGGACTTGAAAGGCGTACAGAGAGTCACGGGATGCCTTGCGGCTCTGAGCCGCTTCATCTCGCGCCTCGGTGAAAGAGGCCTGCCTCTGTACCGCCTCTTAAGGAAGGCCGAGTGCTTCACTTGGACCCCTAAGGCCGAGGAAGCCCTCGGGAACCTGAAGGCGCTCCTTACAAACGCGCCCATCTTGGTGCCTCCTGCTGCCGAAGAAGCCCTCTTGATCTACGTCGCCGCGACCACTCAGGTGGTTAGCACCGCGATTGTGGTTGAGAGACGAGAAGAGGGGCATGCATTGCCCGTCCAGAGGCCAGTCTACTTCATCAGCGAGGTACTGTCCGAAACTAAGATCCGCTACCCACAAGTTCAGAAGCTACTATACGCAGTGATTCTTACACGACGGAAGTTGCGACACTACTTCGAGTCTCATCCGGTAACTGTGGTGTCATCCTTCCCCTAGGGGAGATCATCTATTGCCGAGAGGTCTCGGGTAGAATTGCAAAGTGGGCGGTGGAAATCATGGGCGAAACGATCTCGTTCGCCCCTCGGAAGGCCATCAAGTCCCAGGTCTTGGCGGACTTCGTGGCTGAATGGGTCGACACCCAGCTCCCAACAGTTCCGATCCAACCGGAACTCTGGACCATGTTCTTCGATGGGTCGCTGATGAAGACAGGAGCAGGCGCAGGCCTGCTCTTCATCTCGCCCCTCGGGAAGCACCTACGCTACGTGCTACGCCTCCACTTCCCGGCGTCCAACAATGTGGCTGAGTAAGAGGCTTTGGTCAACGTTTGCGCATCGCCATCCAGCTAGGGGTCCGACGCCTTGACGCTCGTGGTGACTCATAGCTCGTCATCGACCAAGTCATGAAGAACTCCCACTGCCGCGACCCGAAGATGGAAGCCTACTGCGATGAGGTTCGGCGCCTGGAAGACAAGTTCTACGGGCTCGAGCTCAACCACATCGCCCGACGCTACAACGAGACTGCGGACGAGCTGGCTAAAATAGCCTCGGGGCGAACAACGGTTCCCCCGGACGTCTTCTCCCGAGACCTGCATCAACCCTCCGTCAAGACCGGCGACACGCCCGAGCCCGAGAAAGCCTCAGCCGAGCCTGAGGCACCCTCGGCTCAGCTCGAGGTACCCTCGGCTCGGCCCGAGGCACCCTCGGCCCAACTTGAGGCACCCTCGGCTCAGTCCGCGGTACTCTCGGCCCAGCCCAAGGCACCCTCGGTTCGGCCCGAGGTACCCTCGGCCCCAGAGGGTGAGGCACTACGCATCGAGGAGGAGCGAAGCGAGGTCACGCCTAATCGAAACTGGCAGACCTCATACCTGCAATATCTCCACCGAGGAGAGCTACCCCTCGACCGAGCCGAAGCTCGGCGGTTGGCGCGGCACGCCAAGTTGTTTGTCTTGCTGGGGGACGGGAAGGAACTCTACCACCGCAGCCCCTCAGGCATCCTCCAGCGATGCATTTCCATCGCCAAAGGCCAGGAACTCCTATAAGAGATACACTCGGGGGCTTGCGGCCATCACGCAGCACCTCGAGCCCTTGTTGGAAACGCCTTCCGACAAGGTTTCTACTGGCCGACGGCGGTGGCCGATGCCACTAGAATTGTCCGCACCTGCGAAGGGTGTTAGTTCTACGCAAGGCAGACCCACCTGCCCGCTCAGGCCCTGCAGACGATACCCATCACCTGGCCTTTTGCTGTGTGGGGTCTGGACCTCGTCGGCCCCTTGCAGAAGGCACCCGGGGGCTACACGCACCTGTTGGTCGCCATCGACAAATTCTCCAAGTGGATCGAGGTCCGACCCCTAAACAGCATCAGGTCCGAACAGGCGGTGGCGTTCTTCACCAACATCATCCATCGCTTTGGGGTCCTGAATTCCATCATCACCGACAACGGCACCCAGTTCACCGGTAGAAAGTTCCTGGACTTCTACGAGGATCACCACATCCGGGTGGACTGGGCCGCCGTGGCTCACCCCATGACGAATGGGCAAGTAGAGCGTGCCAACGACATGATTCTACAAGGACTCAAGCCTCGGATCTACAATGACCTCAACAAGTTCGGCAAGCGATGGATGAAGGAACTCCCCTCGGTGGTCTGGAGTCTGAGAACAACGCCGAGCCGTGCCACGGGCTTCACGCCGTTCTTTCTAGTCTATGGGGCCGAGGCCATCTTGCCCACAGACTTAGAATACGGTTCCCCGAGGACGATGGCCTACGCCGACCAAAGCAACCAAGCTAATCGAGAAGACTCGCTGGACCAGCTGGAAGAGGCTTGGGACATGGCCTTACTACACTCGGTGCGGTACCAGCAGTCCCTGCGACGCTACCACGCCCGAGGGGTCCGGTCCCGAGACCTCCAGGTGGGCGACCTGGTGCTTCGGCTACGACAAGACGCCCGAGGGCGGCACAAGCTCACGCCTCCCTAGGAAGGGTCGTTCGTCATCGCCAAAGTTCTGAAGCCCGGAACGTACAAGCTGGCCAACAGTCAAGGCGAGGTCTACAGCAACGCTTGGAACATCCAACAGCTACGTCGCTTCTACCCTTAAGATGCTTTCAAGTTGTTCGCATACCTCGTTCCCACGCAAAGTTTAGTCATCAAGGAAGGGTCAGCCTTGCCTCGGCAAAGCCCGACCCTCCCTCGGGGGCCAAAAGGGGGGAACCCCCTCTGCGTCGAAATTTTCCTCGAAAAAAATCCTTTCTACCAGAATGTCTTTCGTGCTTTTCGACTACTTCGAAAGTGGATCCTGAAAACGACGGAGTACACGTAAGCAGCCAAGGCTGACCGAGCCGAGGGACTCCTACGCCTCCGGGGTACGGATACCTCACTCATCACCTTCTGCGATAAGTAACTCACGTTCGGATAAGTGATTCCGCGGATCGAACAAGTCTTCACGCTCGAAAGCTGTTCTGCCGAAGCGATTCTTCGGGCCTTCTCGACTGCGTCGGTGACAGAACCCTATCGACGGGCAAGAGTGCGCGTAAGCGGCAAGGCCGACCGAGCCGAGGGATTCCTACGCCTCCGGGATACGGATACCTCACTCATCACCTTCCGTGAAAAGCAACTCTCGCTCGCACAGACAATTCTGTTACCGACGAAAAAGTCCAGATACTCGAAACAAGAGGAAAAGAAGCGCAGTTTTACAACACGACGATGGTGTGTTTGTGCCTCGGCGGCCGCAGAAAACACACACTACAAGATAATCCGATCCTGCAGGCTCGGATCTTGACAGTTGAAGGGAGCAGCAGCACCCTCGGCGTCAACTACACCTTCGGCGAGGTCCGACCTAGTCTCGGACGGCGACGCGGTCCGAGGATCTCCACTTTGAAGGACGACATCATCACCACGCCCGGGCCATCGCCGCCAGGGTCTTCTCCAGGAATCCGGCTCGAGCAGACGGCTCGGCCGGTCACCCCGAGGCCTCGGCCAGCTGTCCCCCGAAGACATCAGCCCGGCCCGAGGCCTCAGCAACTCAATTCCGGCGTCGGTCCCACCAGTGGACGACCCGGCTAGGCTCTGGCCGACCAACCCTTCTTTTCGAGCCAACTCTGCCTCTGTCCGTGCTGACACCACTACCCCTGGCTTCGGCTCATTGAAGAGCGGCCGAGGGGTTCCTTTAACTAAGCAAGAGAAGCCTCGGACAGCAAGGCCGACCGAGCCGAGGGACTCCTACGCCTCCGGGATACGGATACCTCACTCGTCACCTTTGCACGGGGCGACTCACGCTTGGTGAAGCGGTTCAGATAACCAACAGGCGAGTCTTAGTGCTCGAAAATGAGGAAAAAACACGGCTCCGCGCCAAAAATACATACACGTTCAGGCCCCGACAGCCGCAATGAACAAAACACCGGCATTCAAGATGCCATTACAAACGGAACCCCGGTTCAACCTCCGCAGGTACGAACAACCCCACACGATTGGAGGGCCTGCGGAGCAACAGAAGGCCGACGGACGGCTCACCGTCGCCCGCTCCAGCAGCAGCGACAACGACCCCCACTACGGGTGGCCGAACTGCAGCAGCGATGGCCTCAGGGCGGACGCCGCTGCAACCTTGCCCTCGCCCACGCCGACGCTCGAGGGGCGAGGACAAGTACAAAGAGCCGGAGGCCCGAAGCGCGGATGGTGGCGGTGATCCCGTCGGCGACGGGGAATTCTCGAGCCGCCCCCACCTCGGCACCGACGACAGGGGCCATCAGCCCTCCGGCAGATCCCCACTCAGATCCTCCCGGACGAGTGGAGCACCGACCTCCGCGCGGAGGCGTCGTACCGGTGCAAAGGCAGGACCGCCCCAGAACACGAACGCCGCCCTAGCAGCGTGCAACATCTTGGGCGGTCCTCCCGTGCGCGTGGCGCGACAACCTCCCTTGCGGTGGGAGGGGGCACTGGGAGCCAAGCTGGTGGGCCCAACGCGCTGAAGCTGACGACGCCCGCCGTCGATCAGCCCCGCGTTGTCGAAGTCCGCCCCTCTCGCAGGGCCAATTAGCACCCTCTCCCTTGAATGCTGAAGGAGAGGCTGACCCACGAACCCGCACGGGAGGTAGAGCTCCGGCTCAGCCTGGCCTCCGCCCCAGCAAGGATGATGAACATCCTTGAAGCTGAGGGCGGGACCAAGCAGCCCGGCTTGCTTCTCCCCACCCAGAGGCTGGTGTTCACCGTCTTGGGTGACCATCGGGGGGGGGGGGATGCAGCCGGGCTGCATGATGAAAATCCTTGAAGCCGAACGATGGCTGAAAGGTACCAACTTCCACGAAGTTGCGTTCCTCCAATGACAAGGTGGAAGGATTGCGGGTGTTCCCCATCCGGGGGCTCGGAAGGTGGAAAGACACGATGCATAAGGGAGCGTGAAGACATGGTCGCCTTTCAAGGGGGTCACCCTCCTTTTAAAGGCGACTCTCCCTACTTGCGTCCCCAGCCGTCGTGGCTGAGTCTTCTCCAACACGCTCCAAGCTCCTCCCCCTATGGCGCGGGGGCTGGGTCCCACACGTCATGCAAGCTGGCCCAGGGCAGAAGAAGCCAAACCGCCGTGCGCGGTGCATGCAACCGCCCAGCGGTTACAAGTGTCCCTCCACTTTCGCCCAGACCAGCGGGTGAAAGGGCGGGCAGCCATGCAGGCGGCACGCAACCGCGCCAAGTGGGCGCGCCCCTCCGACTTCCAACGCACCCAGCATGGAGGCCCAGGCCCACGCGTCATGCAACCGGTGCGTCGGTTGCTGCGTGCGAGCAACTACACCGCCACTCGCACCACTGCCACGCCTCCTCGACTGTGGAACCAGTACCGCGACTCGAGGCAACCCTGCGTACGACCCAGCAGTGCCAGCCAGGCGCGACGGTCAATACGGCCAAAAGTGGGCCGGCAGTAATGGCGGTGGCAGGCGGGCGGGAGCAGCGGTCACGTCATCAGCTAAGCTCACGTCCCATCCAGGGACAGCGAGAGAAACCTCTCTCACGGCGTGAAGAAGGCGCGCCCGTGTTCCGTTCCTCGAACGGCTCACGCACGCGCAACGGCCGCCTCGCGAACCACTCGCCCCGTCACATTAACTTCGCGGCGGGACAGGCGGCGCCTCAGGCAGGAGAAGCGAGCGACGCTTCACCTTCGCCATAATGACCGCGTCAAAAAAGGTACGCCACGTCATTCTATTTCGTATCCTTTTCCTTTTCCTCTTTCTCTCTCTTACAACAGGGACCGGGAAAGGGGGATACCCCGAAAAGGATCCTTCTCCGTGAAGGAAACAGGCCCCGAGCCTCACAACTGATCAGAGGTTCGAAGGCTGGCCCCTCGGAGGGGTTCAACAGCCGCCTCAGAGCGCTTGGGTTCTGCGCCCACTACTGGTCAGAGGTTCGAAGGCCGGCCCCTCGGAAGGGTTCAACGACCGCCTCAGGCCACTCGGGCTCCGCGCCCACTACTGATCAGGGGTTCGTAGGCTGGCCCTCGAAGGGTTCACAGCCACCTCAGACACAGAGCGAGGGATGACCCTGGGTGCGTTCGATACATAACCAAGGCTCGGGCTACGCTCCCGAGGTACCCTAGGACATTTCCGAGACCAGCGGGAACGATCTTGTAACGGAATCCCATCAGAGGGAGGCATCGAGCCCTCGGACCCCGTCGACAGGGGACCGGGTCCAGCAGATCACCCGTAGGTACTTTTGAGCGTGCCTCCGGGCCTCTAGCCGTCCCCTAACAAATGGGGCACGGGCGTCCACTCGGATTACCCGCCAGCAGCTCACCGGAGACACCATGTTCGGCGCCCTCCGAGGGCAACATGGCGCTTTCCCCCCTCCTCCTTGCGGAAAGGCGACGCAGGGGCGTATGCAAAAAAGTCGAGTCTGTCCTTGACCGTCCTCTCGCCCTGTGCAGAGGCTCGGGGGCTGCTCTCGCAAACCCGGCTCCGGCCAAACCGTTGACAGCGTCAACATACCAGCCCGAGAACTTGGGACCCGACCGGGCACCCGGGCTACGGCCAACTCGCATGAGGGAACGACCAGACCAGCCGAAGCATTGCGCAAGGCATTAAGACCTCGGAGGAGTCAAACCACTCCTCCGAGGCCTCGGGGGCTACACCCGGCGGGTGCGCTCGCGCGCACCCGCCGGAACAAAACGCAACTGAGAAAGGTTGGTCCCCTTGCAAAAAAGTGCGACAAAAGCCTCCAAGCGAGTATTAACACTCCCTTTGAGGCTCAGGGGCTACTGTCGGGGACCATAATTAGGGGTACCCTCAAGGCTCCTAATTCTCAGCTGGTAACCCCCATCAGCACAAAGCTGCAAAGGCCTGATGGGTGCGACTAAGTCCAGGATCGGTCCATTCGAGGGACCCGATCACGCCTCACCCGAGCCCAGCCTCGGGCAAGGGCAGCCGACCCCGGAGGATCTACGTCTCGCCCGAGGCCCCCTCCAGCAACGGACACACCTTCGGCTCGCCCGAGGCCCAGTCTTCACCAAGAAGCAACCTTGGCCAAACCGCCACGCCAACCGACCAAATCGCAGGAGCATTTAATGCAAAGGTGGCCTGACACCTTTATCCTGACGCGCGCCCTCCAGACGACAGAGCCGAAGTGACCGCAGTCACTTCGCCGCTCCACTGACCGGTCTGACAAGAGGACAGCGCCGCCTGCCCCACATCGACTGCTGTGCCACTCGACAGAGTGAGGCTGACAGCAGCCAAGTCCGGCCCTAGGCGCCATGGGAAACTCCGCTTCGCCCGACCCAGGGCTCGGACTCGGGCTCAACCCCGGAAGACGACGAACTCCGCTCCGCCCAACCCCAGGGCTCGGACTCGGGCTCAGCCCCGGAAGACGATGAACTCCGCTCCGCCCGACCCCAGGGCTCAGACTCGGGCTCAGCCCCAGAAGACGACGAACTCCGCTCCGCCCGACCCCAGGGCTCGGACTCAGGCTCAGCCCCGGAAGACGACGAACTCCGCTTCGCCCGACCCCAGGGCTCGGACTCGGGCTCAGCCCCGGAAGACGACGAACTCCGCTTCGCCCGACCCCAGGGCTCGGACTCAGCCCTGGCCTCAGCCGACGGTCCCCGCCTCGCCCGACCCAGGGGCTCGGACTCGACCTCGGCCTCGGAAGACAGACTCGACCTCGACCTCGGAGGAGCCTCCACATCGCCCAACCCATGGCACGGACCGACCGCGTCAACAGTAGGTGCCATCATTACCCTACCCCAAGCTGACTCAGGCTACGGGGAACAAGACCGGCGTCCCATCTGGCTCGCTCCGCCAGACAAGTAATGATGGAGCCCCGCACGCTCTATGACAACGGCGGCTCTCAGCACCCTTACGGAAGCAAGAGGACGTCAGCAAGGACTCGACAGCCCCGACAGCTGTCCTTCCGCCAGGCTCCAGCGCTCCTCCGACGGCCACGACACCACACGAACCGGGTGCCAAGACCTCTCCGGCTGCCACAATGGCATGTACTTAGGGCGCTAGCTCTTCTCCGCTAGACACGTTAGCACACTGCTACACCCCCCCATTGTACACCTGGATCCTCTCCTTGCGCCTATAAAAGGAAGGACCAGGGCCCTCTTACAGAGGGTTGGCCGCGCGGGGAAGAGGACGGGACGGGCGCTCGCGTGAGGCCGCTCGCTCCCTCCCGCGTGGACGCTTGTAACCCCCTACTGCAAGTGCACCCGACCTGGGCGCGGGACAAACACGAAGGCCGCGGGATTTTTCCACCTCTCACGCCCGTCTTCCCCCCTTTGCGCTCCGTCTCGCGCCGACCCATCTGGGTTGGGGCACGCGGCGACAGTTTACTCGTCGGCCCAGGGACCCGGTCTCGAAACGCCGACAATAGGTTTCACCGAAATCCAAACTTTCGACTTGGGAATATCCTTTGGCCACAAGTTGGGCTTTGTTCCTTGTCACCACACCATGCTCGTCTTGCTTGTTGCGGAAGACCCATTTGGTTCCTACAACATTTTGATTAGGACGTGGAACCAAATGCCATACCTCATTCCTAGTGAAGTTGTTGAGCTCCTCTTGCATTGCCACCACCCAATCCGAATCTTGAAGTGCTTCCTCTACCCTGTGTGGCTCAATAGAGGAAACAAAAGAGTAATGCTCACAAAAATGTGCAACACGAGATCTAGTGGTTACCCCCTTATGAATGTCGCCGAGGATGGTGTCGACGGGGTGATCTCGTTGGATTGCTTGGTGGACTCTTGGGTGTGGCGGTCTTGGTTCTTCATCCTCCTTTTCTTGATCCTTTGCATCTCCCCCTTGATTATTGCCATCATCTTGAGGTGTCTCATCTTGTTGATCTTCTCCTTCATCAACTTGAGCCTCATCCTCATTTTGAGTTGGTGGAGATGCTTGCGTGGAGGAGGATGGTTGATCTTGTGCACTTGGAGGCTCTTCGGATTCTTTAGGACACACATCCTCAATGGACATGTTCCTTAGTGCGATGCATGGAGCCTCTTCATTACCTATCTCATCAAGATCAACTTGCTCTACTTGAGAGCCGTTAGTCTCATCAAACACAACGTCACAAGAAACTTCAACTTGTCCAGAGGACTTGTTAAAGACTCTATATGCCCTTGTGTTTGAATCACATCCTAGTAAAAAGCCTTCTACAGTCTTAGGAGCAAATTTAGATTTTCTACCTCTTTTGACAAGAATAAAGCATTTGCTACTAAAGACTCTAAAATATGAAATGTTGGGCTTTTTACCGGTTAGGAGTTTGTATGATGTCTTCTTGAGGATTTGGTGTAGATACAACCGGTTGATGGCGTAGCAGGCGGTGTTGACTGCCTCGGCCCAAAACCGATCCGAAGTCTTGTACTCATCAAGCATGGTTCTTGCCATGTCCAATAGAGTTCTATTCTTCCTCTCCACTACACCATTTTGTTGTGGCGTGTAGGGAGAAGAGAACTCATGCTTGATGCCCTCCTCCTCAAGGAAGCCTTCAATTTGTGAGTTCTTGAACTCCGTCCCGTTGTCGCTTCTTATTTTCTTGATCCTTAAGCCGAACTCATTTTGAGCCCGTCTCAAGAATCCCTTCAAGGTTTCTTGGGTATGAGATTTTTCCTGCAAGAAGAATACCCAAGTGAAGCGAGAGTAATCATCCACAATAATTAGACAGTACTTACTCCCGCCGATGCTTATGTAAGCTATCGGGCCGAATAGGTCCATGTGTAGGAGCTCGAGCGGCCTGTCAGTCGTCATGATGTTCTTATGTGGATGATGCGCACCGACTTGCTTTCCTCATTGGCATGCGCTACAAATCCTGTCTTTCTCAAAATGAACATTTGTTAATCCTAAAATGTGCTCTCCCTTTAGAAGCTTATGAAGATTCTTCATCCCAACATGGGCTAGTCGGCGGTGCCAGAGCCAACCCATGTTAGTCTTAGCAATTAAGCAAGTGTCGAGTTCAGCTCTATCAAAATCTACCAAGTATAGCTGACCCTCTAACACTCCCTTAAATGCTATTGAATCATTACTTCTTCTAAAGACAGTCACACCTACATCAGTAAAAAGACAGTTGTAGCCCATTTGACATAATTGAGAAACGGAAAGCGAATTGTAATCTAAAGAGTGTACAAGAAAAACATTGGAAATGGAATGGTCAGGTGATATAGCAATTTTACCCAATCCTTTGACCAAACCTTGATTTCCATCCCCGAATGTGATAGCTCGTTGGGGATCTTGGTTTTTCTCGTAGGAGGAGAACATCTTCTTCTCCCCTGTCATGTGGTTTGTGCACCCGCTATCGATGATCCAACTTGAGCCCCCGGATGCATAAACCTACAAAACAAGTTTAGTTCTTGACTTTAGGTACCCAAATGGTTTTGGGTCCTTTGGCATTAGACACAAGAACTTTGGGTACCCAAACACAAGTCTTTGACCCCTTGTGCTTGCCCCCAACATACATGGCAACTACTTTGCCGGATTTGTTAGTTAACACATAAGATGCATCAAAAGTTTTAAATGAAATGCTATGTTCATTTGATGCACTAGGAGTTTTCTTCTTAGGCAACTTAGCACGGGTTGGTTGCCTAGAACTAGATGTCTCACCCTTATACATGAAAGCATGATTAGGGCCAGAGTGAGACTTCCTAGAATGAATTCTCCTAATTTTGCTCTCGGGATAACCGGTAGGGTATAAAATGTAACCCTCGTTATCCTGAGGCATGGGAGCCTTGCTCTTAACAAAGTTGGACAATTTCTTAGGAGGGGCATTAAGTTTGACATTGCCTCCCTGTTGGAAGCCAATGACATCCTTAATGCCAGGGCGTCTCCCACTATAAAGCATACTACGAGCAAATTTAAATTTTTCATTTTCAAGTTCATGCTCGGCAATTTTAGCATCTAATTGTGCTATATGATCATTTTGTTGCTTAATTAATACCATATGATCATGAATAGCATCAATATCAACATCTCTACATCTAGTGCAAATAGAAGTATGTTCAACGGTAGATGTAGAGGGTTTGCAAGATTTTAATTCTACAACCTTAGCATGCAATATATCATTTTTACTTCTAAGGTCGGAAATGGAAGCATTGCAAACATTTAATTCTTTAGCCTTAGCAAGCAATTTTTCATTTTCATTCCTAAGGCTAGCAAGAGAAATGTTCAATTCTTCAATCTTAGCAAGCAAATCAACATTATCATTTTTAAGATTTGGAATTGAAACATCACAAACATTTGACTCAACCTTAGCTAACAAATTAGCATTTTCATTTCTAAGGTTGTCAATAGTCTCATGGCAAGTGCTTAGCTCACTAGATAATTTTTCACATTTTTTTACTTCTAGAGCATAAGCATTTTTAACCTTAACATGCTTTTTGTTTTCCTTGATTAGGAAGTCCTCTTGGGTGTCCAAGAGGTCATCCTTCTCATGGATGGCACTAATTAGTTCATTTAACTTTTCTTTTTGTTGCATGTTTAGGTTGGCAAAAAAGGTACGCAAATTATCCTCCTCATCAGCATTATCATCACTAGAGGACTCATATTTAGTGGAGGATTTGGATTTAACCTTCTTCTATTTGCCGTCCTTTGCCATGAGACACTTGTGGCCGACGTTGGGGAAGAGGAGACCCTTGGTGACGACGATGTTTGCGGCATCCTCGTCGGAGGAGGAGTCGGTGGAACTCTCGTCGGAGTCCCACTCCCGGCAAACATGGGTATCGCCGCCCTTCTTCTTGTAGTACCTCTTCTTCTCATTTCTTCTCCCCTTCTTGTCGTCGCCCTGTCACTGTCACTAGAAATATGACATTTTGCTATAAAGTGACAGGGCTTACCACACTTGTAGCACACTTTCTTGGAGCGGGGCTTGTAATCCTTCCCCCTCCTTTGCTTGAGGATTTGGCAGAAGCTCTTGATGACGAGCGCCATTTCCTCGTTGTCGAGCTTGGAGGCGTCGATGGGTGTTCGACTTGGAGTAGATTCCTCCTTCTTTTCTTCCGTTGCCTTGAATGCGACCGGTTGTGCTTCGGACGTGGAGGGGCCGTCAAGCTCGTTGATCTTCTTTGAGCCTTTGATCATCAATTCAAAGCTCACAAAAATCCCGATTACTTCCTCGGGAGTCATTAGTGTATATCTAGGATTGCCACGAATTAATTGAACTTGAGTAGGGTTAAGGAAAACAAGTGATCTTAAAATAACCTTAACCATTTCGTGGTCATCCCATTTTTTGCTCCCGAGGTTGCGCACTTGGTTCACCAAGGTTTTGAGCCGGTTGTACATGTCTTGTGGCTCCTCCCCTTGGCGAATCGGAAGCGACCGAGCTCCCCCTCGATCGTTTCCCGCTTGGTGATTTTGGTCACCTCGTCTCCTTCGTGCGCGGTCTTTAGTGTGTCCCAAATCTCCTTAGCATTTTTCAACCCTTGCACCTTATTATACTCCTCTCGACTTAGAGAGGCGAGGAGTATAGTTGAGGCTTGGGAGTTGAAGTTTTGGATTTGGGCCACTTCGTCCTCATCATAATCCTCATCCCCTACAGATGGTACCTGTACACCAAACTCAACGACATCCCATATACTTTTGTGGAGTGAGGTTAGATGAAATCGCATTAAATCACTCCACCTAGCATTATCTTCACCATCAAATGTTGGTGGTTTGCCTAATGGGACGGAAAGTAAAGGTGTATATCTAGGAGTGCGAGGATAGCGTAAGGGGATCTTACTAAACTTCTTGCGCTCATGGCGCTTAGAAGTAATGGATGGCGTCGGAGCCGGAGTTGGAAGGTGATGAGGTATCGGTCTCGTAGTAGACCACCTTCCTCATCTTCTTTTTCTTGTCGCCACTCCGATGCGACGTGTGGGAAGAGGATTTCTTCTCTTTCCCCTTCCCCATGTTGCGGGACTCTTCCGATGAAGCCTTCCCGTAGCTTGTAGTGGGCTTGTCGCCGGTCTCCATCTCCTTCTTGGCGTGATCTCCCGATATCACTTCGAGCGGTTAGGCTCTAATGAAGCACCGGGCTCTGATACCAATTGAAAGTCGCCTAGAGGGGGGGTGAATAGGGCAAATCTGAAATTTACAAACTTAATCACAACTACAAGTCGGGTTAGCGTTAGAAATATAATCGAGTCCGAGAGAGAGGGTGCAAAACAAATTGCAAGCGAATAAAGAGTGTGACACGCGGATTTGTTTTACCGAGGTTCGGTTCTCGCAAACCTACTCCCTGTTGAGGTGGTCACAAAGACCGGGTCTCTTTCAACCCTTTCCCTCTCTCAAACGGTCCCTCAGACCGAGTGAGCTTCTTCTTCTCAACCAAACGGGAACAAACTTCCCCGCAAGGACCACCACACAATTGGTGTCTCTTGCCTTAGTTACAATTGAGTTGATCGCAAGAAAGAATGGAAGAAAGAAGCAATCCAAGCGCAAGAGCTCAAAAGAACACAACAAATCTCTCTCACTTATTACTAAAGCTTTGTGTGGAATTGGGAGAGGATTTGATCACTTGGGTGTGTCTAGAATTGAATGCTAGAGCTCTTGTAAGTAGTTGGAAGGTGGAAAACTTGGATGACTTGAATGTGGGGTGGTTGGGGATATTTATAACCCCAACCACCAAACTAGCCGCTTGGTGGAGGCTGCTGTCGCATGGCGCACCAGACAGTGTCCGGTGCGCCAGCCACGTCACCTGGCCGTTGGGTTCCGACCGTTGGAGCTCTGACTTGTGGGCCCGCCTGGCTCTCCGGTGGTGCACCGGACAAGTCCTGTAGACTGTCCGGTGTGCCACCCGCACGTGCTCTGCCCTCTGCGCGCGCAGGCGCGCAATTAATGCTTTGCAGTCGACCGTTGCGTGCGAAGTAGCCGTTGCTGCGCTGGCTCACCGGACAGTCCGGTGTGCACCGGACATGTCCAGTGAATTGTAGTGGAGAGGATTCCCGAAGCTGGCGAGTTCAGAGTCGCTCTCCCCTGGGGCACCGGACACTGTCCGGTGGTGCACCGGACAGTCCGGTGAATTATAGCGAAGCGCCTCTGAGAATTCCTGAAGGTGAAGTGTTCAGCTTGAAGTCCCCTGGTGCACCGGATAGTCCAGTGCGCCAGTCCAGGGCACACTTCGGTTATCTCATGCTCTTTTTATTGAACCCTTTTCTTAGTCTTTTTATTGGCTTTTATGAACCTTTAGCACCTGTATAACTTATAGACTAGAGCAAACTAGTTAGTCCAATTATTTGTGTTGGGCAATTCAACCACCAAAATCAATTAGGAAATAGGTGTAAGCCTAATTCCCTTTCAGCTGGGCAACGACAGCTGAATGAACATGCTCCTTTCGACTCAAGGCATCTGTAACCAAATTCGCCTTGCCCGAATGATAGTGAATCTCCAAATCATAGTCCTTAATAAGCTCCAACCAACGGCGTTGCCTAAGGTTGAGATCCTTCTGAGTGAATATATACTTCAAACTCTTATGATCCGTGTATACTTGGCACTTGGTTCCCATGATATAATGTCTCCATATCTTAAGCGCATGCACAACGGCTGCCAATTCCAAGTCATGGGTGGGGTAGTTCAATTCATGTTTCCGTGACTGACGAGACGCGTAGGCAATCACATGTCCTTCTTGCATGAGCACACATCCTATGCCTTGGCCACATGCATCATAATAAATGTCAAATCCCTTCTGCATATCTGGCATAACCAACACTGGTGGCGACATCAATCTCTTCTTTAATTGATCAAAGCTATCTTGGCATTTTTCGTCCCACTTGAACTCTCTTCCCTTCTCCAGAAGTGAGGTCATAGGCTTAGCAATCTTAGAAAATCGTTCAATAAATCTTCGATAATATCCTGCAAGTCCCAAGAAACTCCGGACCTCAGTAACTGTAGTGGGTATGCTCCACACCACTATCTCCTTGATTTTAGCAGGATTCACTGATATTCCTCCATTAGAAATGACATGTCCAAGAAATGACACCTTGTCAATCCAGAACTCTCATTTACTGTACTTGGCGTAGAGTTGATTATCTCGTAGCTTCTGTAGCACCAATATCAGATGTTCCTCATGATCACTATCATTCTTGAAAAATAAAAATATTGTCGATGAAACCACGATGAATCTGTCCAGATCATGAACACCTTATTCTTTGGATCCATAAAATAGGCTGGTGCATTAATTAGTCCAAATGACATAACAGTGAACTCATATAATCCATATCGAGTCGAGAATGCTGTCTTGGGAATATCCGATGGTCTAATCCTCATCTGAGGGTAACTCGATCGGAGATCAATCTTCGAGAATACTCTTGCGCCTCTCATCTGATTAAATAAATCCTTAATGCAGGGTAATGGACACATGTTCTTCATAGTGACATCGTTAAGGGACCTATAATCCACGCACATCCCTTGCGATCCTTCTTTCTTCTATACAAATAGAACCGGCGCTCCACAAGGTGAAGAATTCGAACGAATGTACACAGCCTCTTGTAACTCTGTTAATTGCTTCTTAGGTTCCTTTAGTTCTTCTACGGACATCCTGTATGGCCGTTTGAAAGTAGGGGCAGCCCAGGTAAGGGATCAATGACAAACTCAACTTCCCTGTATGGTGGCATCCCTGATAACTCTTCTGGGAAGACATCCGGAAAATCTCTAACTGCATGGATGTTGTCACCCACAAACTTCTTATCTACTAAGAATGCCGCTAGTCTGGTGGCGATAGTTACTGCAATTCCAACTTCAAATCTTTCTCCTTTGGAACTGGTGAGTTCTATGGTTCCTTTAGCACAGTGTATAAACTGCCTTTGCCTTTCTTAACCATGACATACCAAGGATCACGTCTATAGTGCTCTCTTCTAACACTATAGGGGTAGCCCATCTGGGTTAGAAACACAGGGTATGAAAGAAAGGATTGTAGACAAGGCATGTAATTATGAGGCATGTTACTTTGGGAGATTTATTAGCTAAGTAGATTAGTGTGTCACCTACTAACTCTAATACATTACATTATGGTGGTACATGCTAAGATGCCCGACTATAATGTTTCAATCAATCAAAGAAGCAAATCAAGCATTTATCATCAGAACAATCAACCAACATTTTTTTAATAGAGAAAATAATTTTAATTTTGTCTTAGGTCTCCTATCTCTTAAAAAGGTCATAAATGTAGGATTCCAAGGTGTGAAATCCATCATGTCTTAGAGTAGAAAAGGTAAGAATGATCAGAGTACAAAAGCAAAAGGTGAGACAAGATCAAGATGAGATAAGTATAGAATGAATCAGAGTAAGGTAAGTATAGAATGAATCAGAATAAGGTAAGTATAGAATGAATCAAAATAAGATAAGTAGGTAAGGGTTTTGTCCATTTCTATCTAGGTTTCGTCCTACAGTCAACATTTCCTCTGATACCACTTCTGTCACACCCGGCTTTAAGGAACAAAGCCAGGTGCATCTCATACATGCGCCAAGAAGACAACATATATAATAACAGAGTGTATAGAGATAAATGTCATAAAACATCAGAGTATTTATTTCATAGTGGAAGTCTTATTACAAAATAAAATATAAATTTAAAACGAACTAAGGATCGTCGGCGCCAATGTCAACTGAGAAACGCCACCTAGATCAGATCAAACTCCTCGCCTCATGGCTCCTCCTGAACCACCTGTTCTTCTCCTGTGGGGGGGTGTGAGACAGCAAGAGTGAGCTCACATACGTTCATCGCTCAACAAGTCGTGGGGAATAATGTGACATGAACTCACCAAAGGTGGGAGCTCATGGAGTGTAAGGCTTATCAAAGAGAATGGTTAAAGCTAAGCATTGCTTTTAATGTTGGTCAAACTTTTATTAGCAATTACTAGATGTAAGTAAATACCAAACCTTAATAAATAATAGAACAAAATTAATAATAAACCCATGCAATGCAAATGACAAAATTGAATTTAGGTTCCATAAATTAATCATCAGAGAGTCCTAAGCTGCTCATGACCGTGAGCTCGGCTAGTATACCAGTGTTACACTCTGCAGAGGTGGTACCCTTTACCCACAAGTCATGTTACCCATCTGCCAAGGGGTCGCGACTCCCATACACCTCTACCTAGGAAGCGAGGCAGGGCAACACTACGAGGCCTTTACAAAGTTCCACTAGCTTCCGAAAACCCGCTACAGTTTATGGGAAGAGCACTTGCAAGAATCCCCCGTCTGACCGCCATCGCAGCTAAATCAACCCGAGAACCTCCTTGCATGCAACTCCCCTACTGCCCTTGCCCCTTTCGGGTAAGGTAGTCTTCCACTAGCTTTCCTAATTAGTCAGCCAAGGGCGTCCCATTAATCCCTTGTTACTCAAGTTAAGTTCTATGTTCCAATTAACATTAATGATCTTGACATGAACATAAATAGAATAACAAAAGAATTGGAACATAGATGTAATAAATGATTATCCCAAAACCATGTAAAGCAATAGCAAAACTACCCAAGTGAATCAGGGGTAAACAAGGTAATGAGATAAACAATCTAGGGTGACCTATCGGGTCCCATCAAAATTAACCTATGCATGAATAAGTGATATTAAAGAACGTTATTGGGTAAAAAGTGGTCAAGGGCACAACTTGCCTTCAATGAGCTCCTGCTCAGCTACTTCTATCTGCTGCTCGCCAGGATCCTCAGTCACGGGCTCCTCTACTCGTCACAATACAAACAAGCACAGTATATAGAGAAAATTAACATCACACCAAACATGTAAACAAAACACACAGTAATATTCTACACATTAAAAATAAAATTCTAGAAACAGAAATCATAATTTTTGGAGTTATAGATTTTAAGTTATGAATTTTCAAAAGTTTTATGTGCTTTAAATAGGATTAAGTGAGTAATAAATTTTCTTACTGTTTTAATGTCAAAACAGAGACTCTAAGTGCTAGAGAATAAAATTAAAAAAAATTTAGGAACTGGAATGAAGTGATTTGGAGTTCATATGAATTTTCTATGAATTAAATACTCCTAGCATTTATTTTCACATTAAAAATCCTTTTATAATTCAATTTCTCGGGTTTTATAATACTCCGGACTAGGCCTCAATTCCTGGAAAGTCCAGGGGCCTCGGGGTAACATTTCTAAGACACGGCGCAGAGCTACAGGTGGATGGCGAGTTATTTTATGATAAATGCAGGGTCTCCTTTGTAAAATGGGCACGGCTGAGGGAAACTCCAGATCCAAGCCGTTAGATCAAAACAGATGGCCCGAATTAGATTTACCCATCCGCGAACCGGTACGTCATCTTAGCCGTTCATTATCGCGCCAATGGTCTAGATCTAACCGAGCGAATCCGTATCACCTGAATTAATCACGACCGTCCGATCTGGATCCTACGAAGTACACGATCTCATCCTTCTTCCCCCTCCGCTCAGCCGTCACCACGACGGCGCTAACTGCGCAACGATGGCAATCGCGCCGGCAAGCGACCCAGTCGAGCAGAGACTCCAAAAGAAAGATGCGCAACACATTTACTAGAACATGGGAAGCCCGGGGGAGGGTTGCATACCGAGGGTAACGCGGGGCAGAACGCTGTCCATGGGGTCTGAGGTCCGCGGCGGATGGAGGAGTCCAGTGACAAATTGAGTACGGCCCAGACGCAATTTCTCTCCTCCCCAAGGTCGCGCATCCACAGGAACGTTCTAGCGATCCACTGGAACAGCGTCAAGGAGTGGTGGACGTCTACCGCGAGGTGGACGATGGCGGCGACGCTCGTTCTCTCTCCCTCAGCCTTACGACGAGTTTAGGGTCACCGGATTTGGACGCAACAGGAGGGGAGGCTACGAGGGGGAGCTCTGCCTTTATAACTAGGGAGACCGAGTCCAAGCGCCCCCAGGAAAGGCCGCCATCGCCGCGCGCATAGGCCGGGCTTCCGATGCTTGCGCCCACGACTTCGGTAGCGGTGGTTGAGGATGATTCTGACCAGCGGGGCCTACATGTCGGCCAACAACCGACTGAGTGCGGGTGAGCGCGGTGCAGCGACTTTGAGGGTGCGCGGTGAGTGGGTGACTACCTGGGGGCCCCATGTGTTGGTACCGGCGTGTAAAGTGGGCTGCGCGCGAGAGTAAAATGAGAGTGGGCTGAATTGAAGTTAAGGGCCCAACAAGGTTTTATCTTTTTTTTCTTTTTACTTTCTTTTCTTTTGTCTTTTCCCTTCTTTCCAAAATCAAACTTCAATTCAAATTCAAACTTTGTGGCACTTTGTACACTGGCTAATTATTTATTTTGATCATACCAACTGTGATGAAGTTATTAAATTATAATTTTATTTGTATTAAACAATATTCCTTTCTCTCTTCTATTTTCATGGTTTTATTTTCAAGTTAGAGTTTAAATTCTATGTATCCATTGGTATGCTATTAATGATATATTTATTTTATTAAGCACAAATGCACAATCAAATAAAAACTCAGCATGAGACAAGTTTTGTTGGGTACCTTTTGTCATTTATTTATTTGTTTAATTGTGGTGTTCACATGAAATGAGGAACATAGATAACACATATATATATAAAGTAATATAATTTCTCTCTAGAATTTTCTTACAAAGTGGGTATTACAATAAGACTTACACTGGCTACTGAAGGACCAAAAGCACCCATGTGCATATGTTATCGAACTGTTCTTCAATTTTAGCAAGGATTGACTCATGAACGCTACTCACCTCCAATAATTATTGGGCTGCGATAACGCTCATATAAAACCTCTAATCGATCAACAAGACATTTATTTATCCAAAGGGAATGGAATGCAACAATTTATAAAGCTAAGCATCGATCTGTCATACAACAAAAATCATGACAACACCGACAGATACTATCCACTAACCGTTGAAAATTTAAACTTACTTCTCGCTTGCCACTACATCACTCCTCAATCACACAACCATCACGAGCATCCTTCACATGATTATATAATAGCAACGTAAACGTCGTGTTACACAATACATACATCCTTCCTCGCCGCGAGTATAACCATATTACGGCATATACCCGCACACCTCAAATAAATATCTCACGCCACCACTACTATATCACACCACGGCACTCACACACCTTCATGCACTAATTAAATCCTCGTATCCCATGTATTTCCAATTTACTCATCACATCAACATGTTTCCTTACCAAAACGTGAAGGCAACCTTGCTACGACATATGACCAAAACATTTTATACCCACACACACTCCAACACCAAGGTACACCACATCGACTAAAATATAATTGTACAACTACAAATCGCACACATCAAACAACACATCGCATATATTCCTATCGAAATATAAAAACATTCGAGTTCTTTTCTACTTCTTTTTCCTTCGCCACAAACTTCACTCCATACCAATACCTTTTCTTACACATATACACACATGCACAACATCAACCAATGCTTAAATAGATTAATCCACAAAAATACCAAGTGAACAACCTGGACGAATCGAGGCTAGTCACATGGGTTGTTCACATCGCTCGGCGTTTCGTCGAACGGGCAAAGCGCGAAGCGCGGCGTCGACCACTAGCTGCGATAACACACAAAAATTTGTTGGCGACAGTTCATGGAACATCACCCATGTTGGAAAATAAACAACAAGGACAGCGGGGGTTTTTCTCACCATGGGTTTCGACTGCGTTGAGGGTGGGGCTGCGCAGCGAGCACAAGAGTGACGACACGCGATGAGGGAGAGTGGAGATCGAATGGGAGGGCTGCTGCATCACGCGGCTTGCTGAGCATTTTGTCGAACAGCCGGCGGGCACCACGGAGAACAGTGAGGAAGGGGGCTCGCTGTTTGGGGAGGGGGAGTCGCGCAGAGGCGCTGCGCAGGGCGCCGGCCATGGAGAGGCTCACCATTGGAGCTGAGGGGAGGGGGCTTCCTGCTGGTTTTTCCATGGAAGAAAATAGGGCGCGCTGGATAGAGAGTTGGGCGCAGGGAACAACAAGGGGGTGTCCATGGAGGGGCAGATCCAGCCATGGCGTGTTCCTGGCAGGGGGCGAGCTCGTCCATGCAAAAGCAGGGAAGGGGAGGGAGATGCTGCTGCTGCTGTTGGGCGCCGACAAGAGGAAGCTGCAGGGGGTGGCGCCCATGGGAGCTTCTCCCACTGCGCCAGGGAGGAGGAAGCTCGCAGGGAGGGTCGCCGAGCACATGGAGTAGAGGTCACAGTGGCGCTGGCCGTAGGGGCTGCTCCATGCGCGCCATGAACAGGGACCCGGCCGAGGTCAGCCCAGGGAGCACCTGCGTGCTGGGGAAGAAGGCGCTACTGCCCTGCGCGCTGGAGATTGGGGGGAGGCTGGGCACAGGGAGGAAGAAGGTGTGGGATGCTGCCGTGTGGGAGAGAAGATAGGGAGAAAAACAAAGTGGCGGCTAGGGGGTAGATGAATAAAAGCCAAGTGCAAGTGAGGGGTCCTTCTATTTATAGAAGAGCTCTAGGGCTAGGGTTTTAAATGAGCCAAACGGGCTAGACTGGATTCGGCCCAAAACACTCAAACGGGCCGTGCTAAATTATTTTCCGGAAATTAAAATGCTCATGCGAATTTCGCTTCTACGGAGAACAAAGCGAAATAGAGTTCAGACGGATGGCCGATTGAGAAATTAATTCGGCCGAGAGTCTAATTTGATTTCGCTCGAAAATAATTTCCCTATGCGTGATTCAAAAATAAATCGCCCTGAGATTTGATCGGCCTTGAATTTTAGTCGGAGAAGGCGAATCGTGATATTTTAAAATTGTTGTCGATACGGGGTTTTGAATTCAGTTCAGACATAAGATACTAGGCTCAGTTGAGTAAGAATTAATTTGAGGATGACATACTAAGTATTCCGTTTGAGAAAGCGGATTCGGAAAAATAATCAGACATAGACCAAGGTTCGAGGAATTGGATTCGGACACAGCTCAACTAGCAACTGTCGAGCATTTGATTAAATGGGCTTTAGACGAGATTCATAAATCGAGATTGATCATCGATTTTGCATTCGTTTTGAGAAATAAATGTTTTAACAAGCTCCAAAATTGGTTGTTTCTCACGATCGAATAACTCTGAATTCGATGAACTTCCAAGAGAAAACCTGATAAACAGAGATAGGCACGATCGAGAAATAGAAATTTTTACTGAGCATCCGAGATTATGATTAATCTCTCGGCGTAACACGAAACTAACACCTGGGGTGTCACACTGATGGTCAGACCGAAAGGATCAATCAATTTCTTGAAGATATGCTAAGGGCTTGTGCGATCGATTGCGGCAAGAACTGGGATAAGTACCTCTCTTTGGCAGAGTTTGCTTATAACAACAGCTATCAATCTAGCCTAAAGATGGCACCTTTAGAAGCCCTATATGGAAGAAGGTGTCGAACACCCGTCAACTAGTCTCAGCCTGGAGAAAGAGAAATCTTTGGACCTGACTTAGTGTTGGGGACTTGCTCTCAAATGCTATAAATTGAGAACAAGGCAACACCAAAATAGGTTACTTGTTAATGCCCTTCGTCCTTCGAAGCATTATTTCCCCAAGGATATAATGATCTCCGGACGAAGGTCATGAAGGACATACCTTCATCATTTTAACATACATATAAGTATAAATATTAACAACGAATGAAGCATGTAAAGCATAAGAAACAATGTGAACAATAACATTATCATATATATTTCTCAGTATATAATCGTAAATTAATATAAGGACAATATTGAATTACATTTGGTACCTTCGGCTTGACAGAAAACAAAGGTAGGAGTGTGACGCAAAAGCAAATGCTAAGTCAACGTGAACAGTACGGGAGTACTGTTTATCTATTTATAGGCACGGGACGCAGCCCATGTGAAATTACATCCATGCCCCTTACATTTGCTAATGACTCTAAGGTAATCCATCAAGGTCTAAATAGCCTTTTCCCCTTTAAGTCGGTTCCCTTTCCTGCTGTCATGCCGAAGCTCCCTTGCGCGTAGCTTCGGCGCTGCGTCCACCTTCGTATTATTCGTGCTTCTCACACTGTGGTTCTGATCCGAGTCCGAAGGTACCTGTTCATGTATTACACTCCGGAAACATTGTTAAATCATGTTTTTGAGGACCTTCGGAAGACGAAGGCCCCAACAGTAGCCCCTCGCAATATTAATTTGTTAGAATAACGAATTCAAATTGCGACATGGACGAAGGCCCTAAGCTAAAGGTCCGAAAAAACACCTTCCCTTTGCTAGAATAGCAACAGTCGATGACAGACGAGACCCTCCAACTTGGAGCATGCTGGGCATATAAATAGGATCTCACACCGCCTGCATTTGATACACTGCTTGTGCCATTTGCCTTATTTTCTCAATTTGTTAACTTGTGCTTACTAGAGCTTGATAGCTCTCAAGCTTTTTAGCTTCGGTTTGAAGGACACGTTTTCGTCATTTCCGAAGATAAGATGTCTCAAGACAAGAAGGCAGTTGCTGAGACGAAGCTAACCGAAGAGGAGAAGCTCCTTGAGGAGAAGACTGCTAGATTTGTTGAGTCAATAGCGAAAACGAATACAGAGAAGATTACTAAAGAAATTCTGGAAGGCTTGTCTGAAGATATTGATGATAGTGACAGCTATGATGTGGAGAGTGGGGGCGAAGACTCTGAAGATCGGCCCTAGCGACCAAGTTATGCAGTCTTCGGAAAATCAACTATCACATAGAGTCATCTTGATAGTATGAGAGGAAGGTATTTTCGAGATATGTCTATTGTGAGGGCTGACGTAGACAGAGCCGTTCCTGCTCCCGAAGAAAACGAAGTTGTAATCTACCGAAGCTTCTTCAAAGCTAGGCTTCGGTTCCCGTTGAGCAGATTTGTGGTTGAAGTTTTGAAGACATACCAGATTTTCCTTCATCAGATCACTCCTGAAGCAGTTATTAGAATGGTGATCTTCGTCTGGGCTGTGAAGAGTCAAGGTCTAGAGCCAAGCGCAAAATGTTTTTGCAGCATGCACGAACTTTCGTATGAGACGAAGCCCTGGGGTAAAGAACAATATCATAACAATTTTGGGTGTTATAGCTTCGTTGCTCGCTCTGGCGCAAGCTACCAGGTGCCAACATTTTGTAAGAGGTGGCCCGGGGCCTGGATGGAAGAGTGGTTTTACGTGAAAAATGATTTGAAGGCAAGAGAAGATATTAAAGAAATTATCATGCGACCCATTTGGTACCGTTTCGGTCTCCGAAAGCCAAATGTAGAAATTGATGAGGCAGCCGAAGCATGTTGAAGGGCCTTCAGCACAGTTTGCTCTTTTATTGGGACAAGAGACTTAGTTCAACAACATGTAGCCTTCAGGATATGGCCACTGATAGACAGCTGGGAAATGCCAAAAGAAACCATCACTAACCCTAGCGAAGGTGATTTGGTTCGATTGAAATATACCTTCAGGTTTGGAGACCAGTTTGTCGAACCAGATGACGACTGGCTGAAGTGTGTTGAAAATACTAGCGATGAGTTACTTGGAGCATATTCCAAGTCTGAAGATAATGCACTATCTGCGGCCTTCGGGAGCCGAAAAAAGAAACGATTAAATAGGGTTTTTATGCTATTGGATTTGTGTATCCTGACTATCGCTACCCGCCGCGGGGGCAGAAAAGAAAGAGTGCAACTTCTGGAAAGGTTGCTGCTTCGGCTGCTCCAAGCGAGCCTGCGCCGAAGAGGAAAAAATTGAAGGTCCTTAGCCACCGACCGTGCTATATTGAACCGGCCATAGTGCCTGAGTTTGGCGGGGAAACCTCTTCGGTTACTGAAGCAAAAGAAGCTGCCCCTCCCACGCAGAAGACTGAAGAGCCAGCTGCAATGCCGAAGGCGCCTTTGACTAAGCTTATTGAAACGAGGGTTGACGAAGGCAAGGATGAAAGATCAAAAACTGAAGAAGCAGCAAAGATGCCCGAGATTCTATGTCCTTCAGCAGAAGCAACAGTGCTGAAGGCAAAAAAAAGTCCTGCGATAACCCCTAGAAGGAAAAGGATGGTAAATGTTTTAGACATTTTGGAAACAACAGACTCCAAATGCCCCTCTTCCATAAAGAAGGTTGCCGAAAGTGTCGAGGCATAGGCTGAAGCTGATACTAGGTAGATAAAAGGTAAAACTGCAGCAATTGAGGCTGGGACCGAAGCCGAACCCACAGTGCCTGTTGAGACGAAGCTTGCCACATCCGAACAAGGGGCCGAAGAAGTACCTCCAAATACTGATATAGCTTTTGAGAGAAATATGGGCAAAGAAGCCGAATCCCCTGCTCCCGAAGCACCTTCTGAATATCCTGATTATATCATTCGACATGCTTCGGGAAAAAGATTATCTAAGGAAGAAATTTTTGAAGCTAAACACTATGCCCGAGAACTGAAGTACCCGAAAGGGGTCCCAGTGTTTAATGGTACGGATGAAGATGACTTCTTGTATTGCCTCCCAGACAACAAAGAATTATCCGTCTGTCGGGAGATGGCCAGAAGTATGGGCTTTCCGAAGCTCGAAGTTGGCCTCTGCGCCATGACGAAGGACGATCTTGCGGATAGCCTTGCATACAACAGTATGAAGGTACGAAAATTGTGAATTTGGAAGTTTATGAATTTTGAATTAGTCTTTTGTTCTTATATTAATCCATTCATTCTTTTCGTATAGGGCTTAATACTTAGCAACGCCTTAAGGGCGCAAAAGAATGATGAAGACGAGAGCTGCACTATTGCTCTCAACAACCTTCGAACAGAGGTTATCAAGCTGAGAAACGAAGCCTTGGAAAAAGACAAAATCCTACTTACATTGGTGGACAAAGTAAAGGGAGATGAAGCTAACTTCAAGGCTCAATCTGAAATCCAAAGGAATGAGATTGAAAACCTTCAAAAGCAACTGGCTGAAGCCAAATTAAAATGCGCTGTTGCTGAAGCTGAACGAGATGCCAGTGATTACTGGAAAAATTATTGTGAAAAAACAGTTGCAGAACTTCGCGCATCAAAAGAAAGATGCTTTGGAAAATCTGTGGAGTGCGTAAAAAAGATAAAGACTAGCTTCGCCAACGTGGGCGCGTACTCGAGCGAAGACAACTTCATAAGGGGCGATCCTGAGGGCATAATTGAGTGGATCAGCGGTGAAGCCGAAGCTTTTGAAGAAATTTTGAGTGACTGCGGGGATGTTTGCGCGTTCTCTGGTGCGAGGGGAGTTGCAGCTATTTTGGAGAAGGCAGGGTGCGAATATGTTAAAACTTTGGCCTAGGCCGAAGCTGCCTTCTCTATTGACGATACGAAGGACCCCTCGGCCGAAGCAAGCTCAATAGGCGGAAAACTTTTCACTGATATCTGGGAAAATGGCGGCCGAGGGATGGCCCATGAAATAATGAAAAAGAGCGAAAAAGATATTCATGACACTCGAGAAGCAACGAAAACAGCTGAAAAAGTTGCGAAACTTGAAAGAAGGATAGGTATTACTTAATATCTTTTAACTTTATTGTTATTTATTTTTGTGACTTCAAACTAATTCATGTCTTCTACCGCAGCTGAACTATCTCCTCCCCCAGAGCCATTCGACCCACTGGCAGACCCAGAGACAAAGAAAACAATAGAAATTATTAATATGGCTGAAGCTATTGTAGACGAAGTCGTTACCAAATTGCTGACCGAAGTTGCAGATAAAGTTTTGAAGGAAGAAGAGTAGCTGTTGTAAAAAGATTTTGAGAATATTATTATAACATTTGCTGAACTATGTTTGTAATATTTGGTACTTGAATGTAATATATGAATTGTTTGTAATTTAGTTCTTTACGATGCATGAAACTTTACGTACATACCGTTTTTGAGCCTTCGACGAAAAAACACCATCCCTTCTTTTCATGCTTCGTGAAGAAAAACTTTTATGTCCCGCGGGAATATTCATACTTCGTAAAGAACATCCAAGCATCGTAAAGACATTAATGCTTTGTAAACAATAGATTTCTTCCTCCACATCAGAGCTGATGAAGTTGTACTTCTTCAAAACTTAGCACAATTTCACTTTTTCGAAGCATTCTCCGAAGATCAACATTGTATCCCCTTCTTGTGCCATTGATGCAATATGATGTATGATGTTATGTTATGTGAAATGATGTGATGATTTTATGTTATGCGAAATGATGTTTATGCCGAAGACACACACTCACACCCCCATAGTGGAATACACAATCTCTTTGCCGCTTATTTTTCGGCTTCATCGCTTATTTTTCGGTGTATCAGCGCTGACTTTTCACTGTAAGTTCTGCATTCCCTAAGGAACGTCATTTGAACTTCTTCGCCTTCTATTTCGGTGGTATTCGCGTTGACTTTTCGCGCTTCGTCTTATATTTCGGCGGTATTTGGCTCTGCATTCCCTTTGGAATGACTTTTGAGCAGAAAACTTACACTGCGCTCCCTTAGGAACGACTTTTTGTAGCTTCGTCAAACTTACGCTGCGTTCCTTAGGAACGACTTTTTGTGGCTTCGGCAAACTTACGCTGCGTTCCTTAGGAACGACTTTTTGTAGCTTCGGTGATACTTGCAATGTGATTTTTAGCCCTGCATTCCCTTAGGAATGACTTTTGAGCTTCAGCAATTTTTGGACTTCATGAGTCTGTGGAGAAGATATATTTCACTGTGGCAAAAACGAAGCTATTACAAGAAATTTAAAATGGCAAGAAAAGTAGGTTGACAATAATTGTTCCTTATTAAAAAAGAAAATGATAATGAATGTAAAAACTGTTTCAGGGGTAGGATATCTCTCAATATATATGTTTCGATTCTGGCACAGTACTGTTGACTGTGCGAGCTTTGGATTCCTCCCTGAAATCTCGCTGATGATGGGTCTGTTAGCTCCGTTCTGGCTGCTGGCCTCGTGAATATGCGGTATGTAGTGGTGGCGGAGGTGGAGGCTGTGGCCAAGATGCCTGTGGCTGGTTAGCCGAAGCAACAGAAGCTGAAGGATGGTTACCCACATACTCTGGTATGTAGGGTGAGTGATACGAAGCAGTGTGCATGACATGCTTTGGCTGGTTCTGCTGAGCTGCGGCTTCTGCTATTTCCTTTTGTTTCTGAATGGTGACATGGCACATCCTTGTAGTATGGAACTTGTCCTCACCACAGAATAAGCAATAAATTTTTCTAGGCTGATCCCCAAACCTTTCTCCAAAGCCCCTGGCGCCTCTGCCTCTTGGAGCTGGCGGCCGGAAAGAGCTTTGTTGCTGCCCCGAAGCTTGCGAGGAATACTGTGGCCTCTGTTGTTGACTTCCTCTGTCATCACTCTGAGTAGAGTTGTGAATTGACCTGACGTGCCTCGGGTGGATTCTTCCTCCGAAGCCCCTGGTCATTTCAGAGAACCTGTATGCTTCCTCCCTTCTTTGGCGCAAGTCAATGTCAGCTCGGATGTACTCATCCATCTTCTGGAGCAGCTTCTCCAAAGTCTGTGGAGGCTTTCTAGCAAAATACTGGGCAGTAGGTCCTAGACGAAGCCCCTTGATCATGGCCTCAATGAAAATTTCATTGGGCACTGTAGGCGCTTGTGCTCTCAGACGCAAGAACCTTCAGACGTATGCCTGGAGATATTCCTCATGATTTTGCGTGCATTGAAACAGAGCTTGAGCTGTGACTGGCTTCGTCTGAAAACCCTAGAAACTTGTCACTAGCATATCCTTGAGCTTCTACCATAAAGTAATAGTTCCTGGCCAAAGAGAAGAATACCACGTTTAGGCCACATTCCGAACTGCCATGACGAAGGACTTGGCCATGATAGCTGCATTGCCTCCATATGAAGATATAGTTGCTTCATAACTCATCAAAAACTGCTTCGGGTCTGAATGCCCATCATACATGGGGAGCTGAGGTGGCTTGTATGATGGGGGCCATGGGATAGCCTGCAGTTCTGCTGCCAAGGGAGAACCATCATCAAAAGTAAAGGTATCATGATTAAAATCATCATACCATCCATCGTCGTTGAACAAACCCTCTTGATGAAGCTCCCTGTGTTGGGGCCTTCGATCTTGCTCGTCTTGAGCAAGGTGACGTACTTCTTCAGTGGCTTCGTCGATTTGCCTTTGAAGATTAGCCAGTCGGGCCATCTTCTCCTTCTTCCTTTGCACTTGCTGATGGATTATCTCCATGTTTCTGATTTCTTGGTCCAACTCTTCCTCTTGGAATGTTGGACTAGTGGCCTTCCTCTTCTGGCTTCGGGCCTCTCGAAGAGAAAGGGTCTCCTGATTTGGGTCTAGTGGCTGCAGAGCGGTAGCCCCTGTCGTTGAAGCTTTCTTCGGTGGCATGACGAAGGTTAGTGCTTGCCGAAGGTGGTCAAAAAGGGTTCACCGGAGGTGGGCGCCAATGTTGGGGACTTGTTCTCAAATGCTATAAATTGAGAACAAGGCAACACCAAAACAGGTTACTTATTAATGTCCTTCGTCTTTCGAAGCATTATTTCCCCAAGGATATAATGATCTCCGGACGAAGGTCATGAAGGACATACCTTCATCATTTTAACATACATATAAGTATAAATATTAACAATGAATGAAGCATGTAAAGCATAAGAAACAATGTGAACAATAACATTATCATATATATTTCTCAGTATATAATCGTAAATTAATATAAGGACAATATTGAATTACATTTGGTACCTTTGGCTTGACAGAAAACAAAGGTAGGAGCGTGATGCAAAAGCAAATGCTAAGTCAGCGTGAACAGTATGGGAGTACTGTTCATCTATTTATAGGCACGGGACGCAGCCCATGTGAAATTACATCCATGCCCCTTACATTTGCTAATAACTCTAAGGTAATCCATCGAGGTCTAAATAGCCTTTTCCCTTTTAAGTCGGTTCCCTTTCCTGCTGTCATGCCGAAGCTCCCTTGCGCGTAGCTTCGGCGCTGCGTCCACCTTTGTATTGTTCGTGCTTCTCACACTGTTGTTCTGATCCGAGTCCGAAGGTACCTGTTCATGTATTACACTCCAGAAACATTGTTAAATCATGTTTTTGAGGACCTTAAGAAGACGAAGGCCCCCAACACTTACTGACTGAAGTCGAAAGGAAAGTCAAACTAATGAGGAAAAATCTCGAAGCTGCTCAAGCCAGGCCGAAGAGTTACCATGATAAAAGAAGAAAACCTCTCCAGTTTGAAGTGGGAGATTTCGTATATGTGAAAGTATCGCCCACCAAAGGAGTGCAAAGGTTTGTGATCAAAGGCAAGTTAGCCCCTCGCTACATTGGACCTTATGAGATCGTGGAAGCATGTGGACCCATGGCATACAAATTGATGTTACCTCCAAAAATGTCTGGCATCCACAATGTATTCCATGTATCCCAACTGAAGAAATGTGTTCGATTGCCAACCAAGATCATAGCAGAACCAGAAGTGGAGATAGAGCCAGATCTATCGAACCAAGATTACCCTTCCAAGGTTCTGGATTGCAAAGAAAGATTGACACAGACTAAATCGATCAAAATGTATAAGATCCAATGGAGTAATTGATGTAGCTGAGGTGCCCGATCTTTCGGCGAGTAGATTCCGATTTGGCGGAAGATGACCCTTGCGATCCGACTACGACGAGCAAGCCCGAGGCGCCAATGCAATCGCTGAACCAACTCCCTGTGGTTACCGACCTTGCTGATGCGAGATCAGCCTGATCACGAAGATCGTTTCCTGTGCGCAATCGAAGAACGAACAAGAAAAAGATGCGAGCAATCTAATCTATTACTCGAGGGTGGAGTTCTGAATACACGAAGACAGCGCAGATTTGCGCGTGTTCGAGAGTAGCTAAAGCTAACGTAAAACAAAACTCGAAAACAAAGGAGGCGCAGCTCCTGGTTAAATAGAGAGGGGCGCAGCCCCTAGGGACGGCCAACCCTAGGTCGTCCACTATGGGCCGCAGTTGGGCTGGTCGTCTATTCTTCTGGGCCCTCATTCTTCAGTAGCATGACGAAGTTAAGATCTCTGGCACGGGCCCGAGTGATTGGCCCAGCTAATGAAGGAAGTGGCGCTTGATGTGGAGGTGCTGCTGGTGTAGTCGTACTCATAGTGATGTCCTCATCAGTAATCACTTAGAGGAAGAGGCTACTTGAGAGACTGAGGCATTTCTACGTTCGAACTTCCCCGATTGTCTACCTAAGGGAATTAGTACGTAACCATGCCCAACCCCTCCCCGTGCCCTTCAAACCTAAATATAAGAAGAATGACCTTAACATAAAATGAGTTAGTTGTAAAAAGGACTTCCTTCTGAAGTTGCAAAGAGGATGACATTCGAAGAGTAGTGTACTAAGAAGAACCTTAATGAATAAACCACCAAATTCAAGCAAGTCATAAAACCTTCTCTTCACCCCAGAGGACTCCGACCCGAATCTCGGGACGAGATTCCTTTAAGGGGGGAAGGCTGTAACACCCCAGTAATTCCTAGGAGATTCTTCTTAGTGCTAACTTAAAACCATTATCACATGTGAAACAAATTGAGCAAAGGACATCAAAAATTAGGAACAAAGGTTTAATCAAATCTTTTTCATCTTAAGGATTGTGCCTTAATCATATCATGTACCTCAAAGTGAGAAGAATTCACAAACCCTAAATAACCCTAAGTAGGCCATTTAAGTGCAAAAGGAGAAAACTTGTAAAAAGATTTTGAAAACACAAAAATATTAGGAGAACCAAATAACATAGTTGAAATGCATTAAATAAACTACAAAATGTAGTAAGAAAGTTTGATCAGGGGAGCTTTGCAAAATTCTCAAAAAGACCCCTCAAGCTAAACTTTCAAAAAGGAATTCTCAAAAAGACCCCTCAAGCTTTGCCCCTTTATGAAGTTCTGTCGTGTTCTATGTCTTCCAAAACTCAAATCTACAAAACCCAAATATGAAAGTGGCGCCAAATTACCTTGAACATACTGTGGTAAAGTTTGAAATAAAAAATAAACCATTTGACACATGTTGACTAGACTTTAGCCTCGGATTTCAGCTGAGCGACAAACCCAACTTCGCCCCCTCGTATCTTGCGAATCCGTGATCAAATCCACTCAAGTGATGTAAGAGAAACAAAGAGTAAACTACAAAGAAGAAATCATGTGCAGGGATTTCGGAGAGTTACGAGAAGATTGCGAGCCAATTAGCGTTTGAAAATGACCAGATCGAGCGAGGCCACGTGTTCGATCGCTTGCCTGACCGGCCGAGCACGGACTGGCCGCGGCAGCGCGCGCCCCGCGCGTGGTCGCCCCACCTCGCCCCGCACGTCTGTACCTTGCCCTCGCCTATAAGTGCCCCAGAGGCCTTAGCCGTATGCACTTGCGCACCCAAAGCCCACCCGAGCCGGAGATCAACGGAGTTCGCCATTGAAAGCGAGCGCCACCGCCCGCCATCACTGCCCGAGCACGGCCGTCATGACCAATCCTTTCTAATGACCCCTAGCCTCACCTAGCCCCTGGACAGCTTTCCCGAGAGGTTGTGAAACTTCTCCAAGCTTGAGCCGAGGCATTGCCTTACCGGAGGAGCAGAATCTCCCGCGCCGGACTTCTGCCGCCCGCCACCGCGCGTAGACCGAGTTATACGGTGAGCCATTCTTTAATTCCTCGCACCTACGCCTTCCCTAGCACCTAGTGAAGCTCACTGACCAGTTTCATTGAACTCTACCGCCCTGGATAGGCCGGAGCCCTCGCCGCCGACGAGCTCCCCCGCCTGCGCACGTGGACCGTCCTACTCCGACCATTCCCGGAGACGATCCACACATCAGTGTGACCGTCACAACCTCCCCTACGCCCTCGGCAACCTCACCGGAGCAATCTCGCCACCGGTAAGCCCCTCCGCCCTTTCCTCCGCCGCGGGTACTTTTTAATTGGGGGAAGGACCTCGGGTTAGGTTTAGTAAAACCCCCAGGGGGTTTTTTGAATTGTCAGTGGCTCATGTGAATAGTAACCCGAGGACTAGTCTGTAAGGAAACTTAAAAACATTCGCCAGGGACCCTGATGCAAGTTAATTTCCATTTAACCATTTCTGATTAATTCTTTATAATGACCAGAGAACTTAGGAAATTCACAACTTGAGAAATATTTAACCAAATTTAGTCAAACTAATTTTGCTGGATTCCAAATAATATGAACTGTTGAACAAAAATACTAAACTTTATAGTTTTTGTATTAAATTTTATAGTTTCGAATTAAATATGGAAACTGCACAAACCTTATTAATATAAGGAAAAATAGTTATGCTTCTGTACTAGGCTTAAGAAAATTTGTAGAGACACATACCTAACTTAAGCACTGTTTAAAAATGTTGAGCACCCCAGTATACAAGATTAACTCGAGTTTTGCTATTAAAGACTATATCTGTCCAAAACTTATGATATTAAGAAAGGCAGTAGAAAACAATAAACAGAGGATGAACATATTTTTCCTAGTATACATAAGTGATAAAGAACCTAGGAAAAATACAGAGAACCCTAGTCCAGAGCTAATCCAAGGATAAATATTTATTAGGCACTAAAAAATCCAAAAAAGCCATAATTAAAAATATAAGGACCATTTCAAAAATAGTAAGGAAAATTAAGTGGACTCCTAACTGCTAGAACACCATTACAAAAATAGTAGACCCCCCAACCCATTTTAATAAGTGGGTTGAATAGTTCAAACTTGATTTTGGCCCATGTTCTAATTAAATCATAAGGAAGCCAAAAATTGTGCAACAGTAGGCAAATAAATTTTTACCCAACTATTGATGAAGATGACCACGAGAGAAAAATATGAAACCTACTTAAAAATGTAAGGTAACACCCATGGCCCCTACCCCATGAAAAAGGCCATTTAATCCAAAAATTCCTACCACCCTTTCCCTTAAGCAAAAAGTTGCCAAATTCTAGAATGATTGCTCTTGCACAAAAAAAAGATAGGAAAAATTAGAAATCTGTTGTTTGACATTTTTCAAGTATAGTGGTAGTAGAAAGCACCCCTTTGCCAAGAACTTTAGAAAATCACAGTAAAATAACCAATAAGCATTAGTGGCTAAATATTAGTACAAAGTCATGTTATTGCACCAAAATGCCAGAAAAAATAAGCTTTAAGGAATAATCCACTGTTAGAGGAGAGTTGTAATTCAAAGCACCCCCTTTGCCCCACAACTTGATAATTTTGTACAGAGAGAACCCTTAACTTTTTATGCCCTAATTTTTGAGACAGAGAGTTACACTCTAGTGAGAAGCTACTGTAATTTTTTACAGAATTTTTGGAAAATTATTAAGGTAGGTTGTAGTTCAAGCCCACCTTAAAAACATAAAAGAAAAGGAGAAGAAGAGAGAAATTGGGAAAGAATAATGAATCTCGCGCCAATGAATTCAGCTAGGAATCTTAATAAACTTTCACTAAAACATTAAAAGGAAATCAGTGGAACACTAAAATAATCTGACCAATTGACTTAACCAACTTGACCCTAAATGGCTAAGTGTACCACTAGAATTTCTAGTAATAAGATTAAGTTCTACCTTATTAACTTAATCATTTCACCATACAATTATCATTGCTAAGTTGCATGTCATGGCATACAAATATCTCACTCATTACATTCATTAGATTGCAACCTTGCTGACGGAGAGTACGTGCTCTTTCCTGAGCAAGGAGCTGTCCACGAGGAAAACCAGGAGCCAGCTCCCGAGCCTGCCACAGAAGATCTCCCCACAGCCCCAACATTTGAAGGCAAGCCCTGGTTTTATGCATGACCAGTTATATATATGCTACTTTACTACACTTAATGTTTGTAGGCTTGTAATGTGCACTTAAGTGTACGAGTTGCTTGAAACCCTTAGTTGCATGAACTCAGGATTCCTTTTTGAGATGAATACTAGTATGCTAGGTCGAGTAGCTGCCTTGCTAATTAGGATCTCGGTAAAAGTCGAGTGATTTTTCTAGCACTCGCGCGAGGTCAGGAATTGATTGTATTCATCTTGATAACGGGATCTATGATGGTCTATGGACTTGGATCCAGGGTGGATACCTTGTCCATGAGACGAAAAAAGGAATTAAGGATTAATGTGTGGATACCTCAGTCAAGCGTTTGAACGTACTAAACACATGTCGGGAAATATGGTAACCGGTAAACCTAGTACCTGAGTGAAGCCGGGCGCGGACTTTCCTCCTCACTTGTCCTGAGACTGGGTCTCCAATGCTAGCTATGGTGGGTACAAGTGTGGTCACTGCACGGCGGCAGTCGGGGTCAGTGGAGCATTGTATGCCAAGGCGGTGAGCCCTGGCCGCGAACGGAGAATCGATGGGGACGATTGATATCTGTGGGAACGGAGTGCCCCTACATGTCATGTGTTTAGGTTTACCTTGCAAGATTAAAACTTGATTCGAATTATCTGCTTCTCGCAGCTAATGAGACTGCTTGACCCCTTGTACTGCATTGAGTAAGAAGTGAAATGAGGTTTTACTTGAGATAACATGTTGATTGTACTAAATGATTGCTACCATGTATGCTTAGAAGGAGCAAACTTAGCTAAGATTAATGATACTAGAACTGGAAGAGCTAAAATTGATTTTAGACTCAGCTAGTGCTTTTGGCAAACCAAACCCCTCAGCCAAACAGCTGCATGGTCTAGAGGTAGAGGA
Organism: Zea mays; assembly: GCF_902167145.1. Classification (NCBI taxonomy): domain Eukaryota; kingdom Viridiplantae; phylum Streptophyta; class Magnoliopsida; order Poales; family Poaceae; genus Zea; species Zea mays. The sequence goes on from NC_050096.1 coordinate 138,703,743, forward strand.
GTAGATTCCTCACACCGGGTAAGTCTAGATGAGTATTAGTATACTCAGACTTGCTTGTGGCATAATTTTTGCAGGTACGCTTCAGGACATGGTTGATGGTGTGACTTGTACTTCCACCCTGCCACCGGGTTGGACAGTCGAGTGCGATGCTGCTCTAGCAGGAGAGGAGCAGGAGTAGTGGGCTAGGCCTTGCCCTATTCCTCATCAATCGACGTTATCGATCATCCGCTGCAATTTAAATTATGAACTTGTTTCAGTTGGCTTAAAAACTCCAATTTATGTAATAACTCCAGTACTTTAATCTGAGGTTTCCTGTTTTATTGTATTTCCTCTGTGACTCACCTTCAAGTGAGCTTGTGGTATTTGATCCTGGATAAGTGGCTTTATGAGACTAGATCTGAGGGACTGACGGGTTATTCCAATTTAAGTGTGTTGCGACCTCTAAGGCGTGACTTGGGCACTTAAGCTGGAATAAGTAAGGCGGTTCTACCACAGTCTTGCACAGAGGACCTCGGTTGTTCAAATAACTAGTAAAGAATCCCTAGCTACTATTCAGTGTCTCTCTGACATTCTCACTTAGGCCCCTGTATTTCTATTTCTTTACTGCGCCAAGTCCACGACGGTGAATGACGACGAGCACGCCTCCGGCGAACTTGTACCGGCCGGAACACGCAAAGACTAGGCTTCTTACTTGGTCGACACCAAATTCTACCCCTAGCAACCCTAATCCCTCCATCAATTGCACAATTCTAGCTCAAAATCCCTCTATCCTCGACGATGGCGAAAACCGAGGACAACCTGAGGTGTTCCCGGCGATCTAGCGTGGTCTAGTTCAATTGGATGGGTCTACGAGCAATAGGAGACTTAAGGGAGGCTAAAACATCAAGCAGAGAAGCTTGAACTAACCTGTAGAGGACTGGCCACGATTAGATGTCTCACGGCGGCGTTTCGACCGATTTGGGGAAAATTTGCAATTCGCGAGCTACGGTGGCTAATCCGAGGCGAGGGCTGGTGCACTGGGCACGTAACAACCTAACAGAGCTCACTGGGGCATCAATTTATAGAGTCCATGAACGGTGACTACGAAATTAAGGAGAGAAGCTGGTGGCCGAGGAGAGGGGATGAGTCACTGTGGCGATCTACTGTGGCCTTCACTGGACAAAGGCATAGGACTATCACTGGTTAGCCTCCACGGCTCAAAGCAACGTGGTAAAATAGCCTAAGGTGTGGTGCGACCGACTGAATGGCGGCAGCCACGACGACGACCGCACAGCCACGTCGTCGGCAAGTGGGTACAGCGACAGGGCGGCCACAGTACCCCAAACTCATCCATAGTGAAGATCTTTTCACTGCCGAGGGTAATCCACTCATCCGAGGCACGAATCATGGCAGCCGGCGCGAATCTAGGCGCGGGGTCACCGGCGGCGAGGTGCACTGCATCTGCTGATCTTTTCAGTACTGTACCATGGTGATCATCATCAGAGCGTCTGACAGAGCAAGTTAGAGGCCTTAGTTCTCAAATTTTTGTGTCGCAACTTGATCATCTGTTTGCAGCAAAATTGTTTTCCCATAATCCATCTTTGTTTTTGTTATAGCAACCATACCTAATCGATCACTGGAACCCACTAAAAATTGATCTCAAAGTTCTTCCATGTTCACTGGTGGCCATAATTCAGTCTTCAGTGGTGACTGACAATCCCTTTTCCTGCCAATTTATCTCCAATTTTTGTACAACATCAAGGCTCAATCACTTAAGCAAAGTGGTACTCCTATCATAGATGTACAAGTTTGATGTATTGGCCTAAGGCAAAATCCTCATAAATCAAGAAGGTTCCAAAGTTGACTCCATTTCACTGAATTTCAGACTTAGCCACATGGGTGTCCATGGGATATTTTGCAAATAAGACCAAATTTCTCCATACTACTTGAACATCCTTCAATTTGAAAGTTGCTTAGTTTTTGATGTTCTATTACTTTGATATTTGCAGTTTGGTCCAAAACTATATGGAATTTGAATTTACCCCCCTAGGGTTCCAATTAGGGTTTTCTAGGGTTTCTTTTGGGGTTTTGGGCACACTAGGGTTTTTGTGCCACAAAAGTTCACCAAATTTTATATCTTGTGAACATTTCTAACGACTTTTGATATTTTATTCCTTTTGGGCTTACTACTACCCCCATGCCCTAATCCTAGGATAAGTACCCTACCCTAGGGCTAAGCACACTTCAAGTCACCCCAACACAACTTATTTTGAAATTTTACCTACTGAATGCATTCTAGGTGTGACAAAAAAAATGAAATGTTAATGCATATGATGTCATGCTCAAGTTTTAGTGCCCATAACACCATGGGTGTTACAAAGGCAGAGGATCCGCTAGACGCCGATGTGTGGCTAAGGGCTGTGGAGTCCAAGTTTCCCCTCCTCACGAGAGCTTGCCCTGATGACACCAAGACTCGCTTCGCCGCACAGCAGCTTCGTGGACCTGTTAGGACATGGTGGGACCATTTCCGCACCATGTTACCTGTTGGCCATGAGGTGACATGGGAGGAATTCAAGACGGCTTTCAGGGAACACCATATTCCAGCAGGGATTCTGGATCGCAACCTGAATGAGTTTCTGGCATTAACTCAGGGAACCCGCACTGTGTTGCAGTATGCCCAGGCCTTCAATGACTAGTATGCGGGCTATCATGCAGATTCTGATGAGAAGAAGAGAGATCATTTCCGCAGAGGTCTCAACACCAAGTTGCGTGAGCGCCTCAACACTATTCAGGCTGACAGCTTCAATGAATTGGTCAACCTTGCCATATCACAGGAAGACTATATTGTAGCTCATCGGGCAGAGAAGAAGCGGAAGGCACCAATGTCAGCACCCTCAGCTCCACTGTAAAGCCCTAAAATTTGTATAAGAAAAAAAAAATAATAAAATAAACACATGTATTTACATAAAAGTGTTTTGGGATTATGGAACCTTTGGAGATCATTTAATATCTTTTATTTGTGCATATTCAATTAATGGGATTATATTGGTCAAATAACAAATAAATTTAGAAATATATATACACATATAATCCTGAGATCTAAATAGAAATATTTTATCATAAAAGTAATTATATACTAGAAGGTATTTCTTCACAAAATAGAATAAGTAATAAATAATGAAGCTTTGGAATGAACCTCTAATGGACTAAACATTCGAAATACTTTCGTAAAATGAATATTCTGTGTTACATATTGAAAACATTGCCTAAATAAATAAGGTAATAAATAAATAAACTTAATACATGAACCTTGCATTCATGTTGAAATATATTGTTTCGGTGTGCAAATTAGAACTGTGTTTGAGTTTAAAATCTAATTGGAATTTGAGAACAGGAACTAGGAAAAAAACACTAATCTGTTCATGGGCCAAATTAAACTTAGTCGACCCAGTCTTCCCACTCCTCTCACGCCCGCCCGGCCCATTTTAGCGCCCCTCTGGATCGTGTCTTCCGCTTGGTGGGACCCGCGGGCCAGTGTGCCACCGTTGTGGGCGCGGATCCGAGTATATGACGTGTGGACCCCACGCTATCAGCTCTATCTCCCTCATCTCCATCTTCACGGGGCTCAAACGGACATCCGATGATACCGTGTCTAGGAAACAGAAGCGCGCGCCCGTGAACTTTGGGCCGCGGGCGTCTCCTACCTCTTGGCCGCGACTCGGACTCGTGGTTGGCAACGGAATCCGCGGACCTCACGCGGTAGAGAACGCTGGGCCCGGAAAGCCAGGGTCTTCTTCTCCCTTCCTTATCCGCGTTTCAGTTGGGCGCGGTTATTCTTCCTGGCGAGATCTCCGTGGAGCTTGATCCAGTGATGAAATTCGTTGGGATCCTCCGTGCTGGCGCCTCTCCTCACCCCTTGCTCCTTGTGCGACCATGTGCCTGGGGTGGAGTGCGCGCTCGCTTCCCCTACCGATACGAGCTCAACAGACCCATGGATTCCGTGGGTCGCTGGGATTAGCTGCCGTGATCCAGGGCGTCTGGCTCCTTGATGGGCTATATAAGTCGGTCGTGACCTATTCTCCGCATCCCATCCAAGTACCACCACTGTTGATCATTAGGGCGTTTTGTCGCGCTCGCCGGAATCGCGTGGGCAACCGCGGACCTGTGCACGCTGATAAAGCAGGAGTCGCAGCGGCGATTCATCCCCGCCTCCATCGCTCTGCATTCAAGGATTCAGTCGAGATGGGTTTGCGAGATCACAACGAAGCTTCGGTGGACATCCGAGGGTGTGGGAGCAACCAGAACCATGGGAAATTCCGCATCGCGGGAGCACACAGCCGCGGAGCATCGCTCACCGTAGCTAGCATTCAACTCTACCTCAAGTGCGGTAAGAAGGCCTCTACCGAGTTCGCTGCTATCTCTTCTACGCATAGCGCTAGGGAATCGAGAATTGAATGTTGTGGGCACTGGATTGGGAACGCGCTGGCTATACCCCGTCGTGGTGTGCTCTACGCCGCAGGTGGGTCAGCCGATGGGGAGAAGAAGCTGGGTGGGCCGTTGGATCGGCAATGGATGGGCGAGGGGTCGCGGACCGGTGATCCATCCTGAACGATCGAGATTAAAACGTCGACACCGTTTCGAGTTGATCGCTTCCACAACGTTGATCTTCACGTCTAGGGTCGCGATCGAGTCCATGTTACTTTGAATCGCCACCCTCGGTTCCGGATCTATGGGTTCATATAAGCATACTACGGTGATCTAATCGGGGTCGTTCAATTCTGATCGGGTGGCTGATAATAAACCATACTTCTTCGGCCTGGTAATCTTGCTAAAGAGACCCTGCCTTATTTCAAAAACAACCTGCCATCCTTTTCTATAGAATATAGGTTAAGAACAGTCCAGGTTATTAATAGAAACTACCCTGAGTTTAGAAAGATTTGTGGCCGTCGTCCATAGGTTGGAGAATCTCCAAAATTAAAATCTAAAATGATTTTTAGGCTAAAAAATAAATACGAGAAACTTAGATAATTCATATTAAATCCATTTCAACTCCAAATTGACCTGTTCTAGTTGCGTTAGCTTCGTATAAATATTCACTACGCAGTAATAGCATTAGTTATAATATATCCCATTCTTTTATAGTTAGATATTTATTTAACCTATGTTTAGTAGATTAACCTCTCTAAATCAAAGTTATTCTATTTATAATTATAGTTTGGCTAAAATATTATCCCTAATTATATTATGATTTAACTTAAAGTTAATTAATTATTCATTTAGGTTATTTTCTCACATGATCTATTAAATCAACATAAGGTCAAGTTTTAAGTGCTTAAATTGCATGGATCTTCGGAAAACCATAACTTCAAAACCGTAACCCCGAATTTAGCGATTCTCGTTCCCACGATCTCGTAGCAACGCGTAGAATATGCTTATATAGTTTGTTCTTATATTTGGTGTGTTGTTAGTTTTTCCTATACCATGTATGTTTGTATTGATACGACTAGCGCGAGGTCACGAGACATCTGAAAAGCAAGTTGGTACCTGAAATCTCAAGTCCCAGGCAAGTTGTGCCCAGGATCACTTCTTTTTACCTACTCATGTTCTGATTAATCATAATGATCTGCATAGGTTAATTTTGATGGGACCCAATAGGTCACCATAGTTTGACTATCTTTATGCCTTGTTTACCACTGAACTTTTTGGGTAGTACTTGCTAGTGCTATATGTGGTTTTGGGTATGGAGATACATTATTCATGATTACACTTTTGTTATCAGTTGTTATTTACTGTTCATGATAAGATCATTATGTTAATTGGAACATGGAGCGACCACCCGGGAAAACAGTGCTACCACAAGGGTTTAATGGGACGCCCTTGGCTGATTAATTAGGAAAGCTAGTGGAGGACTACCTTACCCGAAAGGGGCAAGGGCAGTAGGGGAGTGGTCAGTGTAGGGAGGTCCTTGGTTGATTTTGCTGCGATGGCGGTCAGGCGAGGGATCCCTGCATTGGAGCTTCCTATAAACTATAGCGGGTTTTCTGAAGCTAGTGGAACTTTGTAAAGGCCTCGTAGTTTTATCCTGCCTCGCTTCCTTGGTAGAGGTGTATGGGGCCCGTACAACCCCGTGGCAAATGGGTAACATGACTTGTGGGTAAAGATGTGCAACCTCTGCAGAGTGTAAAACTGGTATACTAGCCGTGCTCACGGTCATGAGCAGCTCGGACCCTCACATGATTAATATATGGAACTAAATTCAATTTTTCATATGCATTGCATCGCAGGTGATGTTATTACTTTTGTTCTAATATTTAATTGGGTTGGTATTTACTTATACTTAGTAATTGCTAATAAAATTTTGACCAACTTTAAAAGCAATGCTCAGCTTCAACCATCCTCTTTGGTAAGCCTTACACTTCATGAGCTCCCACCTTTGGCGAGTTCATGCACATTATTCCCCACAACTTGTTGAGCTATGAACGTATGTGAGCTCACTCTTGCTGTCTCACACCCCCCACAGGTCAAGAACAGGTACCATAGGATGAGGCGCATGGAGGATGCTGCGATGAGTTCGTGAGTGGTCTAGGCCGTCGTCTCCCAGTCAAGTTTGGGTTGCTGGACCGTTGTCTCCTTATAATGTAATTATTTATTTATTTTGTATAGAACTCCTATTATATAGTAAAGTTGTGACATTCGATCCTGTGTCATGATTCATCATATGTGTGAGACTTGGTCCCAGCACACCTGGTGATTATTTCACTCTCGGGTTTTGGACCCCTAAAACCCGAGTGTGACAGAAGTGGTATCAAAGGGATGTTGACTGTAGGATGAAAACTAGATAGAACTGGACAACCATTATCTACTTATCTTTGTGTTGGGGGTATGCTTCGTAGTCGAAGATCCTGAAGAAAGAAACACCTTCGGCAGATCCTCTCAAAAGCAGTGCCGATGCTATCACTCATAAAGCTTCGGCATAGTTACATGACTCAAGACGAAGGAGTGAACCGACTTAAAGATGAAATGACCAATAGACCCATGATAGTTTGTGTCATGATTGTAATCGATTTTAAAGGGCATAAATGTAATTTCATGCAGGCTACGCCCTGTGCCTATAAATAGATGAACAGTACCCCCATACTGTTCACACAATCTTGTAATCACTTGCACGCGGCACTTGGATTATTGCCTTCTGTCAAGACGAAGGTATAAATGTGATTAAATGTCATGTTTTAATATTTAAGTTTGTATAATGAAAATATACGAATAAGTTTATGTGTTTTGATATATTATTCCTTCATGTTTTATATTTTATATTTCGTCTTTCATTATTTCACAACTCTAGTCACGAAGGTATGACCTTCGTGATTTTTGCTCATGACCTTCGTCCGAAGTTCATTATATCCTTGGGGAGATAATTCTTCAATGGACGAAGGGCATTAACATTTAACATTTTATGTTGCCTTGTTCTTAAGAGAAGCATTTGAGAACAAGTCCCCAACATTGGCGCCCACCTCCAGTGAACTCACTTCCACTTTTTGAGCTGATGGCTTCGTTCAACAACCAAGCTGAAGCTGCTTCGGCTACGAAGCTGATGCTCCCGATAACAGGCGGTTCATGCTCAGAGCCAGCCAACAAGAAGCAGAAGAAGGAGGCTCAGAGAAGGGTATAGCATGTCGGGGTGCAGCGACCCTTCATCAAGTCAAAATGGTCCCACATCCCAATTACCTTCTCCCAGGAGGACCTTCAGCTCAAGGATTACCCTCATAATGATGCTATGGTCATTTCTTGTGTCATCAAGGGATTTCGGGTCCACCATGTTCTGGTTGATACAGGCAGTGCAGCGGATTTTATATTTACCAAGGCCTTCAGACAAATGCAAGAGCCAGAGGATAAGATTCATGATGCTACACACCCTCTTTGTGGCTTCGGAAGAAGGCAGATCGTAGCACTCGGCAAGATCACGATGCCAGTGACCTTCGGATTTGTCAACAATACAAGGACTGAGCAAGTTGTGTTTGATATTGTCGACATGGAGTACCCCTACAATGCAATCATTGGTGGTGGGACACTCAATGATTTTGAAGCAATTCTTCATCCAGCATATCTATGCATGAAGATACCTTCGGATCAAGGGCCTATTGCTATTCATGGAAGCCAGGAAGCTGCCAGAAAGGCTGAAGGAAACTGGACAGATTCAAAAGCAATCCATAATATAGATGGAGCCGAAGCTTGTGAGCAGTATAAGTACAGAAGGAAGAAGGCTGCTTCGGTCGATCAGCCGAAGCCCATGCTTCTATTTGAAGATATAGCAGAGCAGAAGGTATTGCTGGGATCTCAATTATCTGAAGAGCAAGAGAAAACTCTAATAAGGTTTTTGTTCAACAACAAAGATGTCTTCGCATGGTCAGCCAACGATCTCTGTGGTGTCAACTGGGACGTCATTGAACATTCGCTCAATGTCGATCCATCCTTCTGACCCAGAAAACAGAGGCTTCGGAAAATGTCTGATGACAAAGCCGAAGGTGCTCGGAATGAAGTGAAAAGACTTCTTAGTGCTGGAGTCATCAAAGAAGTAAAATACCCAGAATGGCTAGCCAACAACACTGTTATGGTGAAGAAGGCCAATGGTAAATGGAGAATGTGCATTGATTTTACTGATCTCAACAAGGCTTGTCCAAAGGATGAGTTCCCATTACCGAGAATAGATTCTCTAGTAGATGCAGCAGCTTCGTCAGAGTTCATGAGTCTACTAGATTGTTATTCAGGCTACCACCAAATCTGGATGAAGAAGGAAGATGAGCCAAAAACCAGCTTCATAACCCCCAGTGGTACATATTGTTATCTTCAGATGCCTGAGGGGCTCAAGAATGCTGGAGGAAGCTTCAGTAGAATGACTGCCAAAGTCCTTCACTCTCAGATAGGCAGAAATGTGCTAACATATGTTGATGATATCATAGTAAAGAGCACGAAGCAGGAAAATCACATTGCTGATCTGCAGGAAACATTTGCTAATTTTAGGTAAGCTGGCCTGAAATTAAATCCAGAAAAATGTGTCTTCGGAGTAAAGAAGGGAAAATTCCTTGGTTGTCTAGTTTCAACAAAGGGGAGCAAAGCTAATCCGAACAAAATCGAAGCTGTTCTTCGGATGGAGCCGCCAAGCACAAAGAAGGGGGCTCAACGGCTGACAGGAAGACTAGCATCTTTGAATCAATTCATATCTAGATCAGTAGAGAGAAATTTACCATTCTTTGAAGTGCTGAAGTCGGCCGAAGTCTTTCAATGGGGATCAGCTCAGCAGAGAGCCTTCGAAGAGCTGAAGCAATACCTGATAGATCTAACAACGCTAACTCCACCCACGTCAGGGGCTCCTCTGCTATTGTATGTGGCAGCTTCGCACTCTACAGTAAGTGCGGTGCTTGTACAGGAGAAGCTTGAAGGACAAACTAAAAAGCAAGTCCTAGTATATTTTGTCTCCGAAGTATTAAGCTTATCAAAGAAAAATTACACAGAATTGGAGAAAGTGTTGTATGTTGTATTAATGGCCTCCAGGAAGCTTCGGCATTATTTTCAAGCTTACCATATAATTGTTCCCTCGTCACAGCCACAGAATGAGGAACAGAGAAGCTACTGGAAGGGTTGGAAAGTGGGCCGCAGAGATCAATGAATTCACCATTGACTACGTGCACAGGTCTTCAATTCAATCCCAGGCGCTAGCAAACTTCATCGCTGACTGGACGCCAGGGGCTCACGAAGAAGGGACAAGCAAGGATACCGAAGATTGGACGGTGTTCTGCGATGGTTCTTGGGGAACCTTCGGTGCATGAGCAGCTGCGGTCCTAGTGGCACCTTCAAAAGTCTAAACATGTTTTGCAGTCAAACTGGATTTCAGTTGCACAAATAATATTGCTGAGTACGAAGCACTTCTATTGGGGCTTCAGAAACTAAGGGCAATGGGAATAAGAAGAGCCATCCTAAAGACTGATTCTCAAGTTATTACTGGCCATGTGGATAAGAGCAGCAAGGCATGAGATCCGAAGCTTGAAAAATATCTGGATGCAGTCCGAAGTTTGGAAGCTTCCTTCGAAGGTTTTTCCGTCAAGAATATTCCAAGAGGTGAAAATGAGCATGCAGATTTGCTAGCCAAATCAGCGGCTTAGGGGCTCCCCTACCCTCCGAAGTATGTTTTGAAGCAATAAAAGCACCTTCGGTTGAGCTCATGGAGAGAGCAGTGCTTACTATTTCTCCAGTACACAGTGAAGACTGGAGAACTGAAATAATATCTTTCCTTCAAGGCAATTGTCTTTCAAGTGATGAAGCTTATAACAAAAGAATGGAGGCAAGAACAAGACCATATGTAATAATAGAAGGGGAATTGTATAAACATGGAGTTTGCTCACCACTCCTTAAGTGTTTATCAAGAACTGAAGGTATGGAATTAATGAAAGAGATACATGCAGGTCTGTGTGGATCTCACATTGGATCTAGACCCTTGTTGGGAAAAGTTTTTCGACAAGGATTTTATTGGCCGAAGGCAGCTTCGGATGCAGCAGAATTAGTCCAAAAATGCGAAGGTTGTCAAAAATGTGCAAGATATCAGAAGCAACCTTCATCTCTCACTCAATTAATACAACCCACTTGGCCGTTGCAAAGGTGGGTCCTCGATTTGCTAGGCCCACTTCCACCAGCACAAGGAAATCTAAAATATGTTGTGGTGGCGGTAGAGTATTTTTCCAAGTGGATTGAGGCGAAGCCTTTTGCCACAATAACTTCGGTCACTGTCCAAAACAAATTCTGGCAAAATATTGTTTGTCGCTTCGGAGTGCTGAAGGCTATTACTTTGGACAATGGGACACAATTCGATGCTGAAGCTTTCAAAGAATTATGTGAACAAATTGGCATGAAGATTCATTTTGCATCGGTTAGACATCTAGAGTCAAATGGACTTGTTGAAAGAGCTAATGGCATTATAATGACGGGAATAATGAAGTTAATCTTCAATCAGCCCAAAGGAAAGTGGCCAGATGAATTGATCAAAGTGGTGTGGAGCCACAATACAACAATATCAAGGTCAACAGGCTTTACACCATTCAAATTACTGTTTGGTGACGAAGCAATAACCCCATAAGAAGCTAAGGCAGGATCAATAAGAACAGTGGCTTCGACAGAGGACGAAGCTGATTGTTCTGTGGCAAAAGATGCTATAGAAGGGATCAGGCTTCAGGCTGTGGAGAACATCAATAAATATCAAGCTAAAAAAATAAAGTGGCGTGACAGAAAAGTTCGGCTAAAGAACATTAAGCCAGGGCACTTGGTACTTCGGAGAGTGGCCAACCCAGATACAGTAGGCAAGCTACAGCTGAAGTGGGAAGGACCTTTTTTGGTAGTATCTTTGTCAAGACCCGGCTCTTATAGACTGAGGGATATGGATGGCAACGACATTCCTAGATCTTGGAATGCGGATGAGCTTCGGCGATATTATGTTTAGCTTGATGGAATCTTTTATTTTTCCTATGGCACCCTTTTCCGTTCCAAAGGGGGAGAAAGGTTTTTAATGGGGCCATAGCATGTAATTTCTCTTTTTCTTATTCAGCTCTACGAGAGCAAAATCCCCCAAAATTGTAAATGTAAAAACTGAGCATGCACCATCGAGTGCATGCAAAAAGAAAAAAATAGGGAGAAGCTCGAAAGTCGTCCCTAAGGGGATGCAGAGCACGATGAAGCTACAAAAAGTCGTTCCTAAGGGAGCGTAGCATAAGTATTCTACTTAAAAGTTGTTCCCAAGGGAATGCAGAGCTTACAGCGACAAGTCAGCGCTGATACCGCCGAAATATAAGGCGAAGCGCGAAAAGTCAACGCGATACCGCCGAAATAGAAGGCGAAGAAGTTCAAAAGACGTTTCTAAGGGGATGCAGATCTTACAGCAAAAAGTCAGCGCTGATACACCGAAAAATAAGCGGTGAAGCCGGAAAATAAACGACAAAGAGACTTCGGTCATTCCTAAGGGAATGAAGGCTATGGTTGTGGCTTCGTATGTGTGTGTTTGGACATTCATTTGCACGATACATTACATCATACATTTGCATTCATAAACATTCATTTAGACATACATAGGGTCATCATCATCATAACATAGGAGGATGCTTCGGCTCTAAAGATAAGGATCGGCAAAAAGAAAAAGAAGCAGTTTCATGCTTCATTGTGTACGAAAAGAAGGGAAGGTGTTTTTCGCCTTCGGCTCAAAAAATGCTAGTTTCGTTCACATCAAAGCACTTCATACATTGGTGAAAAGGTAAAAATATATTACAAGGTATGGACAAAATTTACAGAGTAAAACCTAATTCTTAAATTACAATATTCTTTACAAAAGTTATTACAAGAGTTCATAGAGTTTTTTCCACAGCTATCTATTCAAGCTTCATCACTATATATTAAGCTTCGGCTTTGTGCCCTTTAGCTTCGTCATCTTGCTCCTCAGCTTTGTCATCCTGTACATATTCAAGTATTGCAAGGAAAATTCAAGTTTAAAGGAAAAGGTAAGCACAAGGTATGATTTTGTTACCAGCTTAAGATGACTTCGAGCTTCATCACCAGCTATGCTTCGTCCACCCTTCGTCCATACTAGTTTTATAAATTTGTTTCCTATGCTTCGGGCAAGACTAGGAATATCAACCAGATCTGCTGGTGATAAACCAAAGTTGGGCCTATTGACAATTTTTCCATGTGTGCAACCAGATTTGAGGAAGGTGACAATTGTGCTCCGAGAAGCTACCAGGGCACATAAATCACCATGTCCGGCTATAATTTCATCAAGGTCATCAACTTCACCCTCGATATGTTCGAAGGCCCCTGGCAGGTCTTCAACCAAAGGACTAAATTTTTCACAGCAGGCTCCAACCGAATTGAAGATCTGCTTCAGCCGTTGTACACATCGGTTACTGAACTCCAGACATTTGTTTTGATGCTCTGTCAATGATTTTTGCAAATTTGAACTTTTCTCGACCTCAGTCTCAAATTTTGCATTAAACTTCTGCTTTTCCTGTTCGAAGCTTTCTGACTTTGAGAGAAGCTCCGTATTTAACTTTGCAATTTTAGCTTCAGCTTCTGCCAATAAACCTTCTGTTGTCTGAAGCTCGAAATCCTTCTTTTCAAGAGCAGCAGCTTGATCTTTTATTTTGCTTTCTAAACCCTCAATTATAACTTCATTTTTCTTATCTTCAAGATCTTGTTGCATTCTCAAAGCTTTACTCAACAGCATACTCTGTGCACAAGCAACCTTCGTTAGAAAACACCTTCGTTGTTAAAGATAATTAAAAGTTGAAGAAAAGTTTTTTACCTTGAAATTGGAAAAGAATAAACTACCGACGATGTGCTGTCGTCGGTAGCGGCTAATGTCTGTCTCAAGCTTCGGGAAAGCAATACTCTTTGATAGAGTACCGATAACCTTCACTCCAGTTTGATCTCGGACGTAGCCTAACTTTTCATCGTCAACACCACCGAAGAGTAGTGCCCCTGGTTGATATCCATAGGATATGGCATATTCTTTTAACTCTTCTTTCTCAGCCTTCGTCAACTCTTGTCCAACTAAGTTTTGAAAATTGAAAATTTCCTCTTTCGAAGCATCTTTAGCTAATTCCTTCTTCTCAGGTACTGTAGCCATGGTTTCTTCAGCGGCCGCAGCAGCTTCTTCTGTGGCCATATCCAGAAGTATCTTATCAATGTTAGAAAGTGTGCTTTCTAAATGTACATCTTCGGCTGTGGCAGCTTCGGCAGCTGTAGCTTCAGTAGGTGAAGCTTCGATAGTTGTTGCGCTCTCAACAGCTGGTGCCTTCGAAGCCGAAGCTCGTGGTGGCGTCCCTTCAATAACTTCTGTCACTGTAATAATTCTTCGTTTTTTCGGCCCAGCTGCCTTCTTCGTTATCGAGGGCTCCTTTTCCTTCTGAAAAAGCTTCGTCAGATGCGGCCCCAGTGGACTTAGCTTGATAGGCAAAGATTCAGTCATTACCTTTAAGATTTTCTCCACGTCGGTGGCAGAAGGTGTTGCAGCAGTTTCTTCTTCTATATCAGTTGCCTTCTGCTTCAGAGCCGCAACCTTTCTTTTCTTCGACGCATCTGTCTTCGGCTCAGGCCTCAGCTTTCTCTTTTTCAGTTTTTCTTCATCATCTTTCACCAATTTAGCAACTTCTTTATTCAGGACGCTGGCAACTCTCTTTCTCTTCTGTCCTTCGGCACCTCGGTCCAGTCGCTCATAGTCAGGATACTCAAAGTTCAGAGCATCCATCACCCGGTTTAACCTTCGCTTCGGACGAGTGCCGAAGGCTGCAGTCATTAGTTGATCTTCTTTTTAGAATAATTGCCAAGAATTTCGTTGCACATAACTTCAATTGTGTCTAACCATTCTTGGCAAGGTACTTTGAAATGTTTCTTGAATTTATAATAATAGGGCAACCGAACAAGCTCCCCTTTTTCTTTTCTCCCTTGAGCTTCAGCATGTCCCACTCTTTCAAAGTTGGGAACACTCTAAAAGCCACGAATTCTTGCACCAGATCCCTAGTGCCAATATGCTTCGCAATAACTCGAAATTCGCCCAGTGCAATTTGGCTTGGACTCTTCGGTGTCATGTTGCACTAGGGCCTGGTTTCTCTGAAGATTAATTCTAGTGGACTTTGGACTAGCTTCTCCTTTTCTTCATCAACTTTGACGTAAAACCATTCAGTCTTCTAGCCAGCTGGCCACTTGGTACGATAGTTGATAACTGGAAACTTCGTATTTTTGCGATAAGCAAAATTGTAGCAGCCGAAGTTTTCATGCAGCCCATCTTCTCTAGCTTTTGTTTGATAATGAAGCTCATGTACTCGGCAGAAGCCTTCGGCAAATGGTTCTACCCCCTGGCTTCGGAGGGCTCAGATGTAGACACTAAGCCTAACGATGGCGTTAGGAGTTAGCTAATGAAGATAAATCCCAAACTTCTTCAAAACATCAGCAATCATCCCATTCAAAGGAAATCTTAATCCTGCTTTAAAGAAGCTTTTGAAGACTACCACCTCATCCTTTTCTGGCTTCGAAGTGATTTCCTCTCCGCCAAAACGAACCAGCTCCTTTTTTGCTTCACTGAAATAGCCTAACTTCATCAGCTTAGACATATCACCTTCGGTAATGGTGGATTTCCCAAACTCCAGGTGGCTGGGTTTAGATGGCACGTCGCTGTAATCATCTTCAGATTCAATTTCCTCAGTATCAATCTGCTCAGCTTCAGCGGCAGGTGCATCCTCCGATACTACCAGCCCTGACCGTTGCATCACTTCAGAGATTGGAGCGGTTTCGGCACCTTCGGCTTCCTCTCCGTCGCGAGTAACCCTAGCTGTTGAGCGTACCCTAGCCATCTGATGATTGAATTTCTTGTTTTTTGACGAAGTTGAAATTTTTTAACTTTGCCGAAGCTCTTTCTTGTTATGAAGCTTGAGAAAATGAATAGCTTCGGTTGAGAATGCAGTAAGCAAGCTTCGGCTATGGTCAAATTTTTGGCAGCAAAACAATGCAATAGCAATGAATGCTGTGGTAACTTCACAGCTACCCGTCTGTTTATATAGTGCCGCAGGTGGGAAGGTAAATCATCAAGTCTTCCGCACCGGACAAACAGTCGCCCGCACCCACTAAACGGTGGACCACAGAGCTCGAGAAGGTGAATCGCTAGGACGTGCCTAACTGCTGCATGGTGGGGCCACCTCGTGCTCGGATTATTTTAATCGTTTCTCGGCAACGAGCTCAGGGAAGGTGTTTTTCGGATCTTCGGCATTCCGAAGCCTAGGAGACTTTTTCACGGATCAAGCTCGTTACGAAAAACGATCTAGCACCGTGAAGGGGCTACTATTAGGGGTATGCTTCGTAGCCGAAGATCCTAAAGAAAGAAACACCTTCGGCAGATCCTCTCAAAAGCAGTGCCGAAGCTATCACTCATAAAGCTTCGGCATAGTGACATGACTCAAGACGAAGGAGTGAACCGACTTAAAGATGAAATGACCAATAGACCCATGATAGTTCGTGTCATGATTGTAATCGATTGTAAAGGGCATAAATGTAATTTCACGCAGGCTGCGCCCTGTGCCTATAAATAGATGAACAATACCCCCGTACTGTTCACACAATCTTGTAATCACTTGCACGCGACACTTGGATTATTGCCTTCTGTCAAGACGAAGGTATAAATGTGATTAAATGGCATGTTTTAATATTTAAGTTTGTATAATGAAATATACAAATAAGTTTATGTGTTTTGATATATTATTCCTTCATGTTTTATATTTTATATTTCGTCTTTCATTATTTCACAACTCTAGTCACGAAGGTATGACCTTCGTGATTTTTGCTCATGACCTTCGTCCGAAGTTCATTATATCTTTGGGGAGATAATGCTTCAATAGACGAAGGGCATTAACATTTAACATTTTACGTTGCCTTGTTCTTAAGATGAAGCATTTGAGAACAAGTCCCCAACACTTTGCTACTCTGAATCTTTTATAAACTTTTGTTAATCTTTTATCATCTATTTCCGCTTTACTCTGATTACTCTTACCTTTTTCCTTCTAAAGACAAATGTGGGTTTCACACTTTGAAATCCTGTACCTAAAGTGACTTTTAGGAATAGGATACCTACTCTTAGGAACAAAATCAAAACTATTTTTATAAGTATCCATATGCTTGAATGCTTGTTCTTATGATATTTGTCTGATTTGGATCTTTGATTGAGTGTGATGAGTTGTGGAGTAATGTCCACAACTACGTCTGCATATATAGGCATAAATATAATAAAATTCATAAGATAACGAAACAACCTAGATTATCCTCCATTAAAGTGTATCTATTTTATATAGATCCCTCTTATCTTAAAAGACTCTCTTATCTTAATTGATTCATCTTACCTGGAAGGATTCACCTTATCCTAACCACTCTACTCATCTCATCCTAAAGTAACAACCATGATCTAATTAATGAAATCTTATCTAGTCTATCTAGTCATATAAGTATAACTTAGATCCGATTTAATGTGATAGATTAATCTAACCTAACGAAGTCTAACCTTAAGTTGAGCTAAACTAAGGCCAATCACTTAACCACTTAATGGTGGTAAAATAAATGAGACTCTATCGCTATAGAACATGTTTTATCTTAGTTCATTTTACACCAAATAAAGAACCACCGACCAACTCAACCATGAGCAGGAGAGCTAACCCAAACCAATAGAGTCATGATGAATTGCATAATCTGTCTATTCGCACCTAACATCAAACAAACTTTTGGCCTGCATCATCTCATCCATATCTATCTTAACCATATTCCCCGACTACAATGATATACATTGACCCCGACTCAATGAGACCAAGACTGGAAAAGGACAATATCAACCTCGTCAAGGAAGGATAGAAGTCAAACTCGATCTTCAAAGGCATTACCACCCAACAAGGAGTTCTTTCTCACCATAAACTTTCTTACCCCAGGCTATTCTTGCCCTAACCTATCCATCTCTTATATTCTACATAATAAGTAGCTGGATACTGAGAGCACCTAGAGGGGGGTGAATAGGTGATCCTGTAAAAACTTAACACTTAAAGACACAAAACTTGATTAAGAGTTAGCACAATGAAATCAGGTGACTATAGGAGATCTCTTGTGAAATACAATAGACACAGTGAGAACAAGCACAAGAGACACGAGGATTTATCCCGTGGTTCGGCCAAGTACAAAACTTGCCTACTCCATGTTGTGGCGTCCCAACGGACGAGGGTTGCACTCAACCCCTCTCAAGTGATCCAATGATCAACTTGAATACCACGGTGTTCTTCTTTCTTTACTCTTTCCCGTTTGTGAGGAATCTCCACAACTTGGAGTCTCTCACCCTTACAATAAGAATCAAAGTGAAAGCAGTAGAGTAAGGGAGGGAAGCAACACACACAAATCCACAGCAATACGCACAAACACAGCCAAGACTTGAGCTCAAATGAATAACACAGGGTTCACCACTAGAACGGAGCTCAAATCACTAAGAATGTCAATCGAGTGCGCAAAGACGAAGTGTGAATGATCAAGAGTGCTTAGAGTATGCTTGGTGTACTCCTCCATGCGCCTAGGGGTCCCTTTTATAGCCCCAAGGCAGCTAGGAGCCGTTGGAGAGCAATCCAGGAAGGCTATCCTTGCCTTCTATCGGGCGGTGCACCGGACAGTCTAGTGCTGATTGCTTTCCTAATTTGGCGCAGCCGACCGTTAAAGACTTGGAGCCGTTGGCGCACCAGACACTGTACGGTGCACACCGGACAGTCTGGTGCCCCCTTCAGACCGTTGGCCCGGCCACGCGTCACGTGCGGATTGCGCGGCCGACCGTTGGCTCACCGGACAGTCCGGTGCACCACCGGACAGTCCGGTGATTTATAGCCGTACACCGCCGTCGAGTCCCGAGAGCGGACTGTTCACCGAGACTGGTCCTGGCGCACCGGACACTGTCCGGTGCACCACCGGACAGTCTGGTGCACCCAGACTGAAGCTGTGTTTAGCTGCACACTGTCAGCTCTTTTCCAAATTGTTCTCTCCTGTTTCTAGCACTTAGACACAATACATTAGTCTTCAAAACAATGTACTAAGTCTAGAAACATACCTTTGTATTGATTTGCACTTTGTCCACCATTTGGTTTAGTTGAACACATAACCATTTGTGTTGGACACTTAATCACCAAAATACTTAGAAATGGCCCAAGGGCACATTTTCCCTTTCAATCTCCCCCTTTTTGGTGATTTATGCCAACACAACAAAAAGCAACATATAGAGGTGCAACATCAATGCAAATTAGAACAAGAATTTTGTTTTGATTCAAATTTGGCATATTTGGATCATTATTTGCCACCACTTGGTTTGTTTTTGCAAATCAAACTCAATTTCCTATCTCTAAGTCAAATTCACTTGTTGAGGCATAGAGAAAGGTATTCCAAGAGAAATTGATCAAAGATTCAAAAACTCCCCCTTTTCCCATAATCAAACATTCTCCCAACAAGAGACCAACTTTTGACAAAAAGAGACACTTAGAGAATTTTGACAAAACCAAAGTTCTAACTCTACTAACTCTACTTTTTCAAAATTCTCAAGTGGTAGCTGATCCATTTGCTTTAGCCTTAATTTCTCCCCCTTTGGCATCAAGCACCAAAACGGGATCATTGTTGGCCCTTAAACCCCATTGCCTCACCAAAATCTTCAAATAAGAATAAAAGGAAATAAGAGTATGGAGATGAACTTGGAGTAAGTTACCCTCTCATCGGAGTGCAGTGGAAGTCTTTCATGGTCCAAGTCCATCTTTCCCTTTCAATCCACTTTTGAGACTAAATCAAGCAAGCTCAAACACATGATTAGTCTCAAAGGGTCAAGTTGTAGCACATCTCCCCCTAAATATGTGCATCACTTGCAAATAGACTTGTGAGGTCCGGGGAGTGCTTGTACAACTTGAGCACCATAAATAAACAACAAAATGCATAAGGAACATGACCAAGGCATAAAACACATGTATGGTATGAATCAATCCAAGTTCCGCGAATCTAAGACATTTAGCTCACTACGCAACCTGCAAAAGGTTGACTCATCTAGAGGCTTGGTAAAGATATCGGCTAGCTAGTTCTCGGTGCTAACATAAAACACGTCGATATCTCCCTTTTGCTGGTGGTCTCTCAAAAAGTGATGCCGGATGTCTATGTGCTTAGTGCGACTATGTTCAACAGGATTATCCGCCATGCAGATTGCACTCTCATTATCACATAGGAGTGGGACTTTGCTCAGATTGTAGCCAAAGTCCCAGAGGGTTTGCCTCATCCAAAGTAGTTGTGTGCAACATTGTCCTGCGGCAACATACTCGGCCTCAGTGGTGGATAGGGCAACGGAAGTTTGTTTCTTAGAACTCCAAGACACCAGGGACCTTCCTAAGAATTGGCACGTCCCTAATGTACTCTTCCTATCAACCTTACATCCAGCATAATCGGAGTCTCAATATCCAATCAAGTCAAAGGTAGACCCCTTTGGATACCAGATCCCGAAGCAAGGCGTAGCGACTAAATATCTAAGAATTCGCTTCACGGCCACTAAGTGACACTCCCTTGGATCGGATTGAAATCTGGCACACATGCATACACTAAGCATAATATCCGGTCTACTAGCACATAAGTAAAGCAATGAACCTATCATAGACCGGTATGCTTTTTGATCAACAGACTTACCTCCTTTGTTGAGGTCGACGTGTCCGTCAGTTCCCATTGGAGTCTTTGCGGGCTTGGCGTCCTTCATCCCAAACCGCTTGATCAAGTCTTGCGTGTACTTCGTTTGGGAGATGAAAGTGTCGTCCTTGAGTTGCTTCACTTGGAACCTAAGGAAGTAGTTCAACTCGCCCATCATCGATATTTCAAACTTTTGAGTCATCACCCTGCTAAACTCTTCACAAGACTTTTGGTTAGTAGAACCAAAAATTATGTCATCGACATAAATTTGGCACACAAATAAGTCACCATCACAAGTCTTAGTGAATAAAGTTGGATCGGCTTTTCCAACCTTGAAAGCATTAGCAATTAAAAAGTCTCTAAGGCATTCATACCATGCTCTTGGGGCTTGCTTAAGTCCATAGAGCGCCTTAGAGAGCTTACACACGTGGTCGGGGTACCGCTCATCCTCAAAGCCAGGGGGTTGCTCTACGTACACCTCCTCCTTGATTGGCCCGTTGAGGAAAGCGCTCTTCACATCCATTTGGAACAACCTGAAAGAATGGTGAGCGGCATAGGCTAACAATATGCGAATTGACTCTAGCCTAGCCACAGGAGCAAAAGTCTCCTCAAAGTCCAAACCTGCGACTTGGGCATAACCTTTTGCCACAAGTCGTGCCTTGTTCCTTGTCACCACCCCGTGCTCGTCATGTTTGTTGTGGAACACCCACTTGGTTCCCACAACGTTTTTCTTGGGACGTGGCACCAGTGTCCAAACTTCATTTCTCTTGAAATTGTTGAGCTCCTCTTGCATGGCCAACACCCAGTCCGGATCTAGCAAGGCCTCTTCTATCCTAAAAGGCTCAATAGAAGAGACAAAAGAGTAATGCTCACAAAAATTAACTAATCTAGAGCGAGTAGTTACTCCCTTGCTAATATCACCCAAAATCTGGTCGACAGGATGATTCCGTTGAATTGTCGCTCGGACTTGGGTTGGAGGGGCTTGAGGTGCTTCTTCCTCCATAACATGATCATCTTGTGCTCCCCCTTGATCACACGCCTCTTCTTGATGAACCTGTTCATCGTCTTGAGTTTGGGGGTGCACCATCGTTGAGGAAGAAGGTTGATCTTGCTCTTGGTGTTCCTGTGGTCGCACATCTCCAATTGCCATGGTGCGTATTGCGGTCGTTGGAACGTCTTCTTCATCTACATCATCAAGATCAACAACTTGCTCTCTTGGAGAGCCATTAGTCTCATCAAATACAACGTCGCTAGAGACTTCAACCAAACCCGATGATTTGTTGAAGACTCTATACGCCTTTGTATTTGAGTCATAACCTAACAAAAACCCTTCTACAACTTTGGGAGCAAATTTAGAATTCCTACCTTTCTTCACTAGAATGTAGCATTTACTCCCAAATACACAAAAGTATGAAACATTGGGTTTGTTACCGGTTAGAAGCTCATACGAAGTCTTCTTGAGGAGGCGATGAAGGTAGACCCGGTTTATGGCGTGGCAAGCCGTGTTCACGCCTTCCGACCAAAACCGCTCGGGCGTCTTGAACTCTCCAAGCATCGTCCTCGCCATGTCGATGAGTGTCCTGTTCTTCCTCTCTACCACACGGTTTTGCTGTGGTGTGTAGGGAGCGGAGAACTCATGCTTGATTCCTTCCTCCTCAAGGTACTCCTCCACTTGAAGGTTTTTGAACTCGGACCCGTTGTCGCTCCTTATCTTCTTCACCTTGAGCTCAAATTCATTTTGAGCTCTCCTTAGGAAGCGCTTGAGGGTCCCTTGGGTTTCAGATTTATCCTGCAAAAAGAATACCCAAGTGAAGCGGGAAAAATCATCAATAATTACTAAACCATACTTACTTCCCCCGATGCTAAGGTAGGCGACGGGTCCAAAGAGGTCCATATGTAGCAGCTCCAGGGGTCTTGATGTGGTCATCACGTTCTTGCTGTGATGAGCATTTCCCACTTGTTTACCTGCTTGACAAGCTGCACAAGGTCTATCTTTTTCGAAAGTCACATTTGTTAGACCTAACACATGTTCTCCCTTTATAAGTTTGTGAAGGTTCTTCATCCCCACATGTGCTAAACGGCGATGCCACAGCCAGCCCATGCTAGTCTTAGCAATTAAGCATGCATCTAGACCGGCCTCCTCTTTTGCAAAATCAACTAAAAAAAGTTTGTCGTCTAGTACACCCTTAAAAGCTAATGAAGCATCACTTCTTCTAAAGACAGACACATCTACATTTGTGAATAAGCAATTATAACCCATATTACAAAGTTGACAAATGGACAACAAGTTATACCCGAGCGACTCAACTAAAAACACATTAGAAATGGAGTGCTCGGATGAAATAGCAATCTTTCCTAGTACTTTAACCTTGCCTTGATTCCCGTCATCGAATATGATTGAATCTTGGGAATCTTTGTTCTTGACGTAGGAGGTGAACATCTTCTTCTCCCCCGTCATGTGGTTTGTGCATCCGCTGTCGATAATCCAGTTTGAGCCCCCGGATGCATAAACCTTCAAGGCAATTTAGGCTTGGGTCTTAGGTACCCAACTCTTGTTGGGTCCTATAAGGTTAGTAACAATGGTCTTAGGGACCCAAATGCAAGTTTTATCTCCCTTGCATTTTGCCCCTAATTTCCTAGCAACCACTTTCTTATCCTTTCTACAAATTGCAAAGGAAGCATTGCAAGCATGATAAATTGTAGAAGGTTCATTAATGATTTTCCTAGAAACATGAGCAACATTCCTCCTAGACATATGATGAATGGCATTTTTCTTATGCATATCTCTACCATGCACATAGGAAGAACTTGAAGCAAACATGGCATTTGAATCATAAGCATTATAACTCCTATCATAATGAATATTTCTAGAAAACTTCCTATCATGATACATAAAAGCATGGTTCTTTTGACTACTATTAGCCATAGGGGCCTTCCCTTTCTCCTTGGCAGAGATGGGAGCCTTATGACTTGTTAAGTTCTTGGCTTCTCTCTTAAAACCAAGCCCATCCTTAATTGAGGGGTGTCTACCAATAGTATAGGCATCCCTTGCAAATTTTAGTTTATCAAGATCATTTTTGCTAGTCTTAAGTTGGGCATTAAGACTAGCCACTTCATCATTTAATTTGGCAATAGAGGTAAGGTGCTCAACACAAGCATCAATATTAAAGTCCTTACACCTATTACAAATCACTACATGTTCTACACAAAGAATTAGATTTGTTAACTACTTCTAGCTTAGCATTTAAATCATCATTAATACTCTTTAAGCTAGAAATAGTCTCATGACAAGTCGATAGTTCACAAGAAAGCATTTCATTTCTTTTAACTTCTAGAGCAAGAGAATTTTGTGCACTAACAAATTTATCATGCTCTTCGTATAAAAGATCCTCTTGCTTCTCTAACAATCTATTCTTCTCATTCAAAGCATCAAATAATTCATTGATCTTGTCAATTTTAGTTCTATCTAAACCTTTGAATAAGCTAGCGTAGTCTACTTCATCATCACTAGACTCATCGTCACATGAAGAAGCATACGTAGTGGTACTTCGAGTACTTACCTTCTTCTCCTTTGCCATGAGGCAGGTGTGGTGCTCGTTGGGGAAGAGAGCCGACTTGTTGAAGGCTGAGGTGGCGAGCCCTTCGTTGTCGGAGTCGGACGAGGAACAATCTGAATCCCACTCCTTTCCAAGGTGTGCCTCGCCCTTCGTCTTTTTGTAGGTCTTCTATTCCCACTTTCCGCTCTTTCCTTGTTCCTGGTCACTATCATTTTCGGGACAATTAGCAATAAAGTGACCAATCTTACCACACTTGAAGCAGGAGCGCTTTCCCTTCGTCTTGCTCTTGTTGGGATGCTCCTTGCGACATTTGAGCACCGTCTTGAAGCGCTTGATGATGAGGGCCATTAAATCTTCATTTAGCCCGGCCGCCTCAACTTGCGCCACCTTGCTAGGTAGCGCCTCCCTGCTACTTGTTGCTTTGAGAGCAACAGTTTGAGGCTCGTAGATCGACATTGGTCCATTCAATGCATCATCAACATATCTTGCCTCCTTGATCATCATCCGCCCGCTTACGAATTTTCCGAGTATTTCCTCGGACGTCATCTTGATGTACCTAGGATTCTCACGAATAGAGTTTACAAGATGAGGATCAAGGACAGTGAAGGACCTTAGCATAAGTCGGACGACGTCGTGGTCCATCCATCTTGTGCTCCCATAACTCCTTATCTTGTTGACCAGGGTCTTGAGCCTATTGTATGTTTGAGTTGGCTCCTCTCCCCTGATCATTGCGAACCTTCCTAGTTCGCCTTCCACCAACTCCATCTTTGTGAGCATGGTGGCGTCGTTCCCCTCATGCGAGATCTTGAGGGTGTCCCAGATTTTCTTGGCATTATCCAAGCCGCTCACCTTATTGTATTCTTCCCTGCACAAAGATGCTAAAAGAATAGTAGTAGCTTATGCATTTTTATGGATTTGTTCATTAATAAACATGGAGTTATCCGAACTATCAAATTGCATTCCATTTTCTACTATCTCCCATATACTTGGATGAAGAGAGAACAAGTGGCTACGCATTTTGTGACTCCAAAATCCGTAGTCCTCTCCATCGAAGTGTGGGGGTTTACCAAGAGGAATGGAAAGCAAATGAGCATTGGAATTATGCGGAATACGAGAATAATCAAAAGAAAAGTTCGAGTTAACCGTTTTCTTTTTCTCCTCGTATTCGTCATCCTTTTGAGAAGAGGAGGATTCATCGCTGTCGTAGTAGACAACCTTCCTGATGCGCCTCTTCTTCTTTCCGTCTTTCTTCTTTTGACTCGAGCCGGAGTCATTGACTTTGTCGTCCCTTGGCTCGTTGAAGATGGACTCCTTCTCATTGTCGTTGACCACCATCCCCTTTCCCTTAGGATCCATCTCTTCGGGCGATTAGTCCCTTTCTTGAAGAGAACAGCTCCGATACCAATTGAGAGCACCTAGAGGGGGGTGAATAGATGATCCTGTAAAAACTTATCACTTAAAGACACAAAACATGATTAAGAGTTAGCACAATGAAATCAAGTGACTATAGGAGATCTCTTGTGTAATACAATAGATACAGTGAGAACAAGCACAAGAGACACGAGGATTTATCCCGTGGTTCGGCCAAGTACAAAACTTGCTTACTCCACGTTGTAGCGTCCCAACGGACGAGGGTTGCACTCAACCCCTCTCAAGTGATCCAAAGATCAACTTGAATACCACGGTGTTCTTCTTTCTTTACTCTTTCCCGTTTGTGAGGAATCTCCACAACTTGGAGTCTCTCACCCTTACAATAAGAATCAAAGTGAAAGCACTAGAGTAAGGGAGGGAAGCAACACACACAAATCCACAGCAATACGCACACACACAGCCAAGACTTGAGCTCAAATGAATAACACAGGGTTCACCACTACAACGGAGCTCAAATCACTAAGAATGCCAATCGAGTGCACAAAGACGAAGTGTGAATGATCAAGAGTGCTTAGAGTATGCTTGGTGTACTCCTCCATGCGCCTAGGGGTCCCTTTTATAGCCCCAAGGCAAGCTTGGAGCCGTTGGAGAGCAATCCCGGAACGCTATCCTTGCCTTCTGTCAGGTGGTGCACCGGACAGTCCGGTGCACCACCGGACACTGTCCGATGCTGATTGCTTTCCTAATCTGGCGCAGCCGACCATTGAAGACTTGGAGTCGTTGGCGCACCGGACACTGTCCGGTGCACACCGAAAAGTCAGGTGCCCCCTTTAGACCGTTGACCCGGCCACGCGTCACGCATGGATTGCGTGGCCGACCGTTGGCTCACCGGACAGTCCGGTGCACCACCGGACAGTCCGGTGATTTATAGCCGTACACCGCCGTCGAGTCCCGAGAGCGGACTGTTCACCGAGACTGGTCCTGGCGCACCGGACAGTCCGGTGCACCCGGACCGAAGCTGTCTTTAGCTACACACTGTCAGCTCTTTTCCAAATTGTTCTCTCCTATTTCTAGCACTTAGACACAATACATTAGTCTTCAAAACAATGTACTAAGTCTAGAAACATACCTTTGTATTGATTTGCACTTTGTCCACCATTTGGTTTAGTTGAACACATAACCATTTGTGTTGGACACTTAATCACCAAAATACTTAGAAATGGCCCAAGGGCACATTTCTCTTTCAGATACCCATGCTCTCCTAATCACATACTATGGACTAAAAAGAATGGAGGGCTCTGAATTTTCGAACCAATTAGAAATTAAAGGCTAAAATCATAAACCAACTCTTTTATATCCATTTTCTTACAAATCTCGAGGACGAGATTTCTGTTAAGGGGGTAGGATTTGTAAAGCCCTAAAATTTGTATAAGAAAAAATAATAAAAAAATAAACACATGTATTTACATAAAAGTGTTTTGGGATTATGGAACCTTTGGAGATCATTTAATATCTTTTATTTCTGCATATTCAATTAATGGGATTATATTGGTCAAATAACAAATAAATTTAGAAATATATATACACATATAATCCTGAGGTCTAAATAGAAATATTTTCTCGTAAAAGTAATTATATACTAGAAGGTATTTCTTCACAAAATAGAATAAGTAATAAATAATGAAGCTTTGGAATGAACCTCTAATGGACTAAACATTCGAAATACTTTCGTAAAATGAATATTTTGTGTTACATATTGAAAACATTGCCTAAATAAATAAGGTAATAAATAAATAAATAAACTTAATACATGAACCTTGCATTCATGTAGAAATATATTGTTTCGGTGTGCAAATTAGAACTGTGTCTGAGTTTAAAATATAATTGGAATTTGAGAATAGGAACTAGGAAAAAACACTAATCTGTTCATGGGCTAAATTAGACTTAGCCGACCCAGTCTTCCCACTCCTCTCACGTCCGCCCGACCCATTTTAGCACCCCTCTGGATCGTGTCTTCCGCCTGGTGGGACCTGTGGGCCAGTGTGCCACCGTTGTGGGCGCGGATCCGAGTATATGACGTGTGGGCCCCACGCTATCAGCTCTATCTCCCTCATCTCCATCTTCACGGGGCTCAAACGGACATCCAATGATACCATGTCCAGGAAACAGAAGCGCGCACCCGTGAACTCCGGGCCGCGGGCGTCTCCTACCTCTTGGCTGCGACTCGGACTCGTGGTTGGCAACGGAATCCGCGGACCTCGCGTGGTAGAGAACGCTAGGCCTGGAAAGCCAGGGTCCTCTTCTCCCTTCCTTATCCACTTTTCAGTTGGGCGCGATTACTCTTCCTGGCGAGATCTCCGCGGAGCCTGATCTAGTGATGAAATTCGTTGGGATCCTCCGTGCTGGCGCCTCTCCTCACCCCTTGCTCCCTGCCCGACCGTGTGCCTAGGGTGGAGTGCGCGCTTGCTTCCCCTCCCGATACGAGCTCAACAGACCCATGGATTCCACGGGTCGCTGGGATTTGCTGCCGTGATCCAGGGCGTCTGGCTCCTTGATGGGCTATATAAGTCGGTCGTGACCTATTCTCCGCATCCCATCCAAGTACCGCCACTGTTGATCATCAGGGCATTTTGTCGCGCTCACCGGAATCGCGTGGGGCACCGCGGACCAGTGCGCGCGGATAAAGCAGGAGTCGCAGCGGCGATTCATCCCCACCTCCATCGCTCTGCATTCAGGGATTCAGTCAAGATGGGTCTGCGTGTCACACCCGGCTTTAAGGAACAAAGCCAAGTGCATCTCATACATGCGCCAAGAAGACAACATATATAATAACAGAGTGTATAGAGATAAATGTCACAAAACATCAGAGTACTTATTACATAGCGGAAGACTCATTACAAAATAAAAGAATAATATAAAACGAACTAAGGATCGTCGGCGCCAATGTCAACTGAGAAACGCCACCTAGATCAGATCATACTCCACGCCTTGTGGCTCCTCCTGAACCACCTGCTCTTCTCCTGTGGGGGGGGGTGTGAGACAGCAAGGGTGAGCTCACACATGATCATCGCTCAACAAGTTGTGGGGAATAATGTGACATGAACTCACCAAAGGTGGGAGCTCATGGAGTGTAAGGCTTATCAAAGAGAATGGTTAAAGCTGAGCATTGCTTTTAATGTTGGTTAAACTTTTATTAGCAATTACTAGATGTAAGTAAATACCAAACCTTAATAAATAATAGAACAAAATTAATAATAATCCCATGCATATGCAAATGACAAAATTGAATTTAAGTTCCATAATTTAATCATCAGAGAGTCCTGAGCTGCTCATGACCGTGAGCTCGGCTAGTATACCAGTTTTACACTCTGCAGAGGTTGTACCCTTTACCCACAAGTCATGCTACCCATCTGCCAAGGGGTCGCGAATCCCATACACCTCTACCTAGGAAGCGCGGCAGGGCAACACTACGAGGCCTTTACAAAGTTCCACTAGCTTCCGAAAACCCGCTACAGTTTATAGGAAGCTCCAATGCAGGGTTCTTGTTTGACCGCCATCGCAGCAAAATCAACCAAGGACCTCCCTACACTTACCACTCCCCTACTGCCCTTGCCCCTTTCGGGTAAGGTAGTCTTCCACTAGCTTTCCTAATTAGTCAGCCAAGGGCGTCCCATTAAACCCTTGTGGTGGCACGTGGTTCTCAAGTTAAGCTCTATGTTCCAATTAACATTAATGATCTTGACATGAACGTAAATAGAATAACAAGAATAATTGGAACATAGATATAATAAATGATTATCCCCAAAACCATGTAAAGTAATAGCAAACTACCCAAGTGATTCAGGGGTAAACAAGGTAATGAGATAAACAATCTAGGGTGACCTATCGGGTCCCATCAAAATTAACCTATGCATGAATAAGTGACATTAAAGAACATTATTGGGTAAAAAGTGGTCAAGGGCACAACTTGCCTTCAATGAGCTCCTGCTCAGCTACTTCAACTTGCTGCTCACCAGGATCCTCAGCAACGGGCTCTTCTACTCGCCACAATACAAACAAGCACAGTGTATATAGAGAAATTAACATCACACCAAACATGTGAACAAAATACACAGCAATATTCTACTCAATAAAATAAAATCCTAGGAACAGAAATCATAATTTTTGGAGTTATAGGTTTTAAGATATGAATTTTCAAAGGTTTTATGGGTTTAAAATAGGATTAAGTGTGAAATAAATTTCTTACTGTTTTCATGACAAAACAGAGGCTCTAGGTGATAGAGAATAAAACTACAAAATTTTAGCAACTGGAATGAAGTAATTTGGACTTCATATACATTTTCTATGAATTATCAAAGTTCTAGCAATTATTTTTCTATTGAAAATCCATTTATAAATTATTTTCTCTGGTTTTACACTGCTCTGGACTGGGCCTCAATTACAGGAAAGGTCAGGGGGCTCGGGGTAAGAATCCCCAAGACACATCGCACACAACAGGTGGATGGCGGGTTGATTTCTATAAACTTCAGGGACTCTTTTGAATGTTTTCCCGGCCGAAGGGGTATGGACAGATCTAAGCCGTCCAATCATACACCTACGCTCCAGATTAAATCGCAGTACCACTGAAACGGTACGCAGCGCGCGCCATCGGATGGACGATCTACGATGCAGATTTTAATGTGACAGGATTCGATCGCAACCGACCGATCGGAGATCTATGGCTAGGGTTTTAAGTAGTGCAGATCGCGCGACAGCCGCTCGATTAAGTGTGGTCCAAACTGAATTGCGTGAAGGGTTCTGATCTGAGCCGTTCGTCCCAATCCAACGATGTACGCAGTTCCGCCCAACCCTGGCCCTTGCCGGCGACGAGGGCGCCCCGCACGGTGGCGCGCCATGGCCGGAATTCCCCCGCTGGCCTACAATGCATGATTTCTCGCCGCGCTAGTTGCTAACCGATGCTGAGGCCACGACAAATTCTAGAAGGGAGTACTTACTCGCGGTGGAGTTGACGACGGAGCAGACAACAGAGCGAAGCGGCTCCGTCGCGGTACGCACGAACGACGGGGATTTTCCGGTGACCTGAGTCCCTCCGAGCCAATGGATCACGATGTCCACCCTCCACACATCCAACTCCTCCTTCCCCCAGGTCCAGATTTCGGGTTAATCGGCGGTGGAAGCGAACCCCCAATCGCCGCCGCGCCTCTCGCTTCTCTCTCTTCTTCTTCTCGGTCAGAGGCAACGGCAAGTGTACGATCTCACGGAGACTCTGGTGGATTCAAGTGCGCAAGGGAGGGCGAGGTCAAGAAGGTTTTTCTTATAGGCGCGAGAACCCGGGCGGTGGGTTAGCTGAAGCCGGACTTCGCGGGTCGGCCGTTGAGGCACTCCGCCCTGCGCGCGAGGTAGAGGAAAGGTGGGCACTGCGCGGTGGGCCAGGCGTGACAGAGACACCTGCACCGCGCGCGCGAGTTCGAAATCGGCCCACAGGTCAGCGAAAGGCGATCCCTTGCGCGCGTGAGGGAGCGGCTGACGAAACGGGCCCGCTTGTCGGCGCCGGGCGCATGAAGGTTTGGGCTGCGCGGATAAAAGAAATGGTGGGCCGAAATGTGGGTTCCGAGGTCCAGTTAAGCATCCTCCCTTTTTCTTTTTCTTTTTATGTTTCTATTTTTCCTATTTTGTCTTATTTTGAATTCCAAATTCAAACTTCAATTTAAATTCAAACTTTGTGGCACTTTTGTACACTGAATAATTATTTAGTTTGATCATACCTACTGCGATGAAGTTATTAAATTATACTTTTATTTATTGAATAAAATTCCTTTCTCTCCTCTATTTTCATGGTTTTATTTCCAAGTTAGACTTTGAATTCTATGGATCCATTGATATGCTATTAATGATACATTTATTTTATTAAGCACAAATGCACAATCAAATAAAAACTCAGCATGATGCACAGATTAATTATGTGTTCATTGTTCTATTCATCCACTTTTAACTAGTGTTGGGCACATGCAATAATTAGTAGAGGCCACAAACCATTGAGATTATCTCTATTCTCTTTATTACACTTTTGAGTATTACAAATCCTACCCCCTTAAAAATAATCTCGTCCTCGAGATTTAAGAAGAATGAGGGAAAAGATGGGGAAAATCTATGCGAAGTTCTTCTTCTCTTTCCCAGGTTGCTTCATCTTCCCCATGGTGACTCCATTGCACTTTGCACATCTTTATCACCTTATTTCTCGTAACTCGAGTCAAAGTATCCAAAATCCTGATAGGATACTCCATGTAAACCAAACCACCCTGAACACTGAGTTCCTCCACGGGTAGCTGTTACTGAGAGACACGTAGACATTTCTTAAGTTGAGACACGTAAATTACATTATACACATCAGATATATTATCAGGTAGCTCGAGTTGATAGACCATCTCTCCAACTTGTCTAAAAACCTCTAAAGGGGCCTATAAAGTGAGGGAACAATTTGCCCTTAACTTTAAATCTCCTCATTCCACGAAGTGGTGACACCTTGAGGTACACATAATCTCCTTGCTCAAATTCCAGTGGCCTCCTTCTATTATCAGCATAGCTCTTTTGCCTGGTTTGAGCTACTCTTAAATTCTCTCGAATTATACGGACTTGTTCTTCTGCTTCTTGAATCAGTTCAGGCCCAAAGAACTATCTTTCTCCAGTCCGATCCCAATATAGAGGAGTCCTGCACTTCCTCCCATATAAAGCTTCAAAAGGTGACATCTTCAGACTGGCCTGGTAACTATTGTTATATGAGAACTCAGCATATGGTAGACTTTTATCCCAACTTCCTCCATGCTGAAGGGCACAAGCTCTCAACATATCTTCCAATACTTAATTGGTCCTTTCAGTCTGTCCATCAGTCTGAGGGTGATAAGTTGTACTAAAATTCAACTTCGTACTCATATTCTCATGAAAGCTTCTCCAAAATCTTGAGGTAAACTGCTAACCTCGATCAGACACGATCTTCTTTGGTACTCCATGTAAACACACAATCCGAGCCATATATAACTCTGCTAGCTGAGAACCTTTATAAGTAGTCTTGACAGGAATGAAGTGAGCCACTTTAGTCAATCTATCCACAATCACCCATATAGCATCATATCCTTTCTGGGTGCGAGGCAATCCTGTAATGAAATCCATACCAATCTCTTCCCACTTCCACTCTGGTATCTTCAGTGGGTGCAATAGTCCAGCTAGCCTCTGGTGTTCAGCCTTAACTCTTTGACACACATCGCACATCGCCACATGTGCCGCCACATCTCTCTTCAATCCATACCACCAATATTTCCGCTTCAAATCCTGATACATCTTAGTACTACCAGGATGAATAGAATAATCCGAGTCATGGGCCTCCTTCAATATAGTCTCACGAAGGCTTTCAATATCAGGAACACACATTCTGTCCTTGAACCACACAGTGCCTTGCTCATCTTCCGTAAGTTCCGGAACTCGACCTTCAGTAATCAGATCCTTAATCTCTTTTATTTTAGCATCATCAAGTTGACCTTTGCGGATTTCTTGCTCCGAAGTAGGTTCCACATCAATAGTAACTCCTTCTGTGTGAGCAACTATCCCTAGGTTAAGTCTCCTGAAATCCTCAACAATCTCATCGGGTAGCTGGGCAACAATAGCTGAATGAACATGCTCCTTGCGACTCAAGGCATCTGCAACCAAATTTGCCTTGCCCGGGTGATAGTGAATCTCCAAATCATAATCCTTAATAAGCTCCAACCAACGGCGTTGCCTAAGGTTGAGATCCTTCTGAGTGAATATATACTTCAAACTCTTATGATCCGTATATACTTGGCACTTGGTTCCCATAATGTAGTGTCTCCAAATCTTAAGCGCATGCACAACGGCTGCCAATTCTAAGTCATGAGTGGGGTAGTTCAATTCATGTTTCCTTAGCTAACGAGAAGCATAGGCAATCACATGTCCTTCTTGCATGAGCACACATCCCAAGCCTTGGCCACATGCAACACAATAAATGTTAAATCCCTTCTATAGATCTGGCATAACCAACACTGGTGGCGACATCAATCTCTTCTTTAATTGATCAAGGTTATCTTGGTACTTCTCGTTCCACTTAAATTCTCTTCCTTTCTCCAGAAGCGAAGTCATAGGTTTAGCAATCTTAGAAAATCCTTCAATAAATCTCCGATAATATCCAGCAAGTCCCAAGAAACTCCGAATCTTCGTAACTGTAGTGGGTACTCTCCACTCCATTATCTCCTTAACCTTAGCAGGATCCACTGAAATTCCTCCATTAGAAATGATATGACCAAGAAATGGCACCTCACCAATCCAAAACTCGCACTTGCTGAACTTGGCATATAGCTGGTTATCTCGTAGCTTCTGTAGCACCAATCTCAGATGTTCCTCGTGATCACTATCGATCTGGGAATAGATAAGAATATCGTCGATGAATACCACGACGAATCTATCCAAATACTCCATAAACACCTTATTCATCAAGTTCATAAAATAAGCTGGTGCATTGGTTAATCCAAACGACATAACAGTAAACTCATATAATCCATATCGAGTCGAGAAGGTTGTCTTGGGAATATCCGATGGCCTAATCTTCATTTGGTGATAACCCGATCGGAGTTCAATCTTCGAAAATACCCTTGCACATCTCATCTGATCAAATAAATCTTCAATGCGGGGTAACAGGTACTTGTTCTTCACGATAACGTCATTAAGGGACCTATAATCCACACACATCCGCTGTGATCCGTCCTTCTTTTGTACAAACAGAACCGTTGCTCTGCAAGGCGAAGACTCGGACGAATGTACCCAGCCTCTTGCAACTCCGTTAAGTGCTTCTTGAGTTCCTTTAGTTCTTCTACGAACATCCTGTATGGCCGTTTAGAAATAGGAGCAGTCCTAGGTAAGAGATCAATGACAAACTCAACTTCCCTATCTGGTGGCATCTCTGGTAACTCTTTTGGGAAGACATCCGGAAAATCTCTAACCACACGGATGTTGACACCAACAAACTTCCCATCGACTAAGAATGCCGCTTGTTTGGTGGCGGTAGTTACTCCAATTCCAACTTTAAATCTTTCTCTTTTGGAACTGGTGACTTCTATGGTTCCTTTTAGCACAGTGTATAAACTGCCTTTGCCTTTCTTAACCATGACATACCAAGGATCACGTCTATAGTGCTCTCTTCTAACACTAAAGGGGTAGCCCATCTAGGTTAGAAACACAGGGTACGAAAGAAAGAATTGTAGACAAGGCGAGTAATTACGAGAAATGTTACTGCGGGGGATTTATTAGCTAAGTAGATTAGTGTGTTATCCACTAAAGCTAATACATTACCTTATGGTGGTACATGCTAAGATGTCCATATATAATATACCAATCAATCAAAGAAGCAAATCAAGCATTGATCATCAGAACAATCAACCAACATTTTTTTAATAGAAAAATAATTTTAATTTTTGTCTTAGGTTTCCTATCTCTTAAAATATCATAAATGTAGGATTCCAAGGTGTGAAATCCATCTCGTCTCAGAGTAGAGAAGGTAAGAGTAATCAGAGTAGGAAAGCAAAAGGTGAGACAAGATCAAGATGAGATAAGTATAGAATGAATCAGAGTAAGGTAAGTAGTGAAGGGTTTTGTCCATTTCTATCTAGGTTTCGTCCTACAGTCAACATTTCCTCTGATACCACTTCTGTCACACCCGGCTTTAAGGAACAAAGCCAAGTGCATCTCATACATGCGCCAAGAAGACAACATATATAATAACAGAGTGTATAGAGATAAATGTCACAAAACATCAGAGTACTTATTACATAGCGGAAGACTCATTACAAAATAAAAGAATAAATATAAAACGAACTAAGGATCGTCGGCGCCAATGTCAACTGAGAAACGCCACCTAGATCAGATCATACTCCACGCCTTGTGGCTCCTCCTGAACCACCTGCTCTTCTCCTGTGGGGGGGGGGGTGTGAGACAGCAAGGGTGAGCTCACACATGATCATCGCTCAACAAGTTGTGGGGAATAATGTGACATGAACTCACCAAAGGTGGGAGCTCATGGAGTGTAAGGCTTATCAAAGAGAATGGTTAAAGCTGAGCATTGCTTTTTATGTTGGTCAAACTTTTATTAGCAATTACTAGATGTAAGTAAATACCAAACCTTAATAAATAATAGAACAAAATTAATAATAATCCCATGCATATGCAAATGACAAAATTGAATTTAAGTTCCATAATTTAATCATCAGAGAGTCCTGAGCTGCTCATGACCGTGAGCTCGGCTAGTATACCAGTTTTACACTCTGCAGAGGTTGTACCCTTTACCCACAAGTCATGCTACCCATCTGCCAAGGGGTCGCGAATCCCATACACCTCTACCTAGGAAGCGCGGCAGGGCAACACTACGAGGCCTTTACAAAGTTCCACTAGCTTCCGAAAACCCGCTACAGTTTATAGGAAGGTCCAATGCAGGGTTCTTGTCTGACCGCCATCGCAGCAAAATCAACCAAGGACCTCCCTACACTGACCACTCCCCTACTACCCTTGCCCCTTTCGGGCAAGGTAGTCTTCCACTAGATTTCCTAATTAGTCAGCCAAGGGCGTCCCATTAAACCCTTGTGGTGGCACGTGGTTCTCAAGTTAAGCTCTATGTTCCAATTAACATTAATGATCTTGACATGAACATAAATAGAATAACAAGAATAATTGGAACATAGATATAATAAATGATTATCCCCAAAACCATGTAAAGCAATAGCAAACTACCCAAGTGATTCAGGGGTAAACAAGGTAATGAGATAAACAATCTAGGGTGACCTATCGGGTCCCATCAAAATTAACCTATGCATGAATAAGTGACATTAAAGAACATTATTGGGTAAAAAGTGGTCAAGGGCACAACTTGCCTTCAATGAGCTCCTGCTCAGCTACTTCAACTTGCTGCTCACCAGGATCCTCAGCAACGGGCTCTTCTACTCGCCACAATACAAACAAGCACAGTGTATATAGAGAAATTAACATCACACCAAACATGTGAACAAAATACACAGCAATATTCTACTCAATAAAATAAAATCCTAGGAACATAAATCATAATTTTTGGAGTTATAGGTTTTAAGATATGAATTTTCAAAGGTTTTATGGGTTTAAAATAGGATTAAGTGTGAAATAAATTTCTTACTATTTTCATGACAAAACAGAGGCTCTAGGTGATAGAGAATAAAACTACAAAATTTTAGCAACTGGAATGAAGTAATTTGGACTTCATATACATTTTCTATGAATTATCAAAGTTCTAGCAATTATTTTTCTATTGAAAATCCATTTATAAATTATTTTCTCTGGTTTTACACTGCTCTGGACTGGGCCTCAATTACAGGAAAGGTCAGGGGGCTCGGGGTAAGAATCCCCAAGACACAGCGCACACAACAGGTGGATGGCGGGTTGATTTCTATAAACTTCAGGGACTCTTTTGAATGTTTTCCCGGCCGAAGGGGTATGGACAGATCTAAGCCGTCCGATCATACACCTACGCTCCAGATTAAATCGCAGTACCACTGAAACGGTACGCAGCGCACGCCATCGGATGGAAGATCTACGGTGCAGATTTTAATGTGACAGGATTCGATCGCAACCGACCGATCAGAGATCTATGGCTAGGGTTTTAAGTAGTGCAGATCGCGCGACAGCCGCTCGATTAAGGATCTGTGGTCCAAACTGAATTGCTTGAAGGGTTCTAATCTGAGCCGTTCGTCCCAATCCAACGATGTACGCAGTTCCGCCCAACCCTGGCCCTTGCCGGCGACGAGGGTGCCCCGCACGGTGGCGCGCCATGGCCGGAATTCCCCCGCTGGCCTACAATGCATGATTTCTCGCCGCGCTAGTTGCTAACCGATGCTGAGGCCACGACAAATTCTGGAAGGGAGTACTTACTCGCGGTGGAGTTGACGACGGAGCAGACCACAGAGCGAAGCGGCTCCGCCGCGGTACGCACGAACGACGGGGATTTTCTGCTGACCTGAGTCCCTCCGAGCCGATGGATCACGATGTCCACCCTCCACACATCCAACTCCTCCTTCCCCCAGGTCCAGATTTCGGGTTAATCGGCGGTGGAAGCGAACCCCCAATCGCCGCCGCGCCTCTCGCTTCTCTCTCTTCTTCTTCTCGGTCAGAGGCAACGGCAAGTGTATGATCTCACGGAGACTCTGGTGGATTCAAGTGCGCAGGGGAGGGCGAGGTCAAGAAGGTTTTTCTTATAGGCGCGAGAACCCGGGCGGTGGGTTAGCTGAAGCCGGACTTCGCGGGTCGGCCGTTGAGGCACTCCGCCCTGCGCGCGAGGTAGAGGAAAGGTGGGCACTGCACGGTGGGCCAGGCGTGACAGAGACACCTGCACCGCGCGCGCGAGTTCGAAATCGGCCCACAGGTCAGCGAAAGGCGATCCCTTGCGCGCGTGAGGGAGCGGCTGACGAAACGGGCCCGCTTGTCGGCGCCGGGCGCATGAAGGTTTGGGCTGCGCGGATAAAAGAAATGGTGGGCCAAAATGTGGGTTCCGAGGCCCAGTTAAGCATCCTCCCTTTTTCTTTTTCTTTTTATGTTTCTATTTTTCCTATTTTGTCTTATTTTGAATTCCAAATTCAAACTTCAATTTAAATTCAAACTTTGTGGCACTTTTGTACACTGAATAATTATTTAGTTTGATCATACCTACTGCGATGAAGTTATTAAATTATACTTTTATTTATTGAATAAAATTCCTTTCTCTCCTCTATTTTCATGGTTTTATTTCCAAGTTAGACTTTGAATTCTATGGATCCATTGATATGCTATTAATGATACATTTATTTTATTAAGCACAAATGCACAATCAAATAAAAACTCAGCATGATGCACAGATTAATTATGTGT
Source organism: Zea mays (assembly GCF_902167145.1). Lineage (NCBI taxonomy): Eukaryota > Viridiplantae > Streptophyta > Magnoliopsida > Poales > Poaceae > Zea > Zea mays. Next base: position 138,741,815 of record NC_050096.1, read on the forward strand.
TCATTGTTCTATTCATCCACTTTTAACTAGTGTTGGGCACATGCAATAATTAGTAGAGGCCACAAACCATTGAGATTATCTCTATTCTCTTTATTACACTTTTGAGTATTACACTGCGAGATCACAATGAAGCTTCGGTGGACATCCGAGGGCGTGGGAGCAACCAGAACCATGGGAAATTCCACATCGCGGGAGCACACAGCCACGGAGCATCGCTCGCCGTAGCTAGCGTTCAACCCTGCCTCAAGTGCGGTAAGAAGGCCTCTAACGAGTTCGCTGCTATCTGTTCTACGCATAGCGCTAGGCAATCGAGAATTGAATGTTGTGGGCACTGGATTGGGAACACGTCGGCGATGCCCCGCCGTGGTGTGCTCTGCGCCGCCGGTGGGTCAGCCGATGGGGAGAAGAAGCTGGGTGGGCCGTTGGATCGGCAATGGATGGGCGAGGGGTCGCGGACCGGTGATCCATCCGTGAACGGTCGAGATTAAAACGTCGACACCGTTTCGAGTTGATCGCTTCCACACCATTGATCTTCACGTCTAGGGTCGGGATCGAGTCCATGTTACTTTGAATCGCCACCCTCGGTTCCGGATCTATGGGTTCATATAAGCATACTACGGTGATCTAATCGGGGTCGTTCAATTCTGGTCGGGTGGCTGATAATAAACCATAGCTCTTCAGCGTGGTAATCTTGCTAAAGAGACCCTGCCTTATTTCAAAAACAACCTGCCATCCTTTTCTATAGAATATAGGTTAAGATCAGTCTAGGTTATTTATAGAAACTACCCTGAGTTTATAAAGATTTGTGGCCGCCGTCCACAGGTTGGAGAATCTCCAAAATTAAAATCTAAAATGATTTTCAGGGTAAAAAATAAATACGAGAAACTTAGATAATTCATATTAAATCCATTTCAACTCCAAATTGACCCGTTCCAGTTGCGTTAGCTTTGTATAAATATTCACTACGCAGTAATAGCATTAGTTATACTATATCCCATTCTTTTATAGTTAGATATTTATTTAACCTATGTTTAGTAGATTAACCTCTCTAAATCAAAGTTAATTTGTTTATAATTATAGTTTGGCTAAAATATTATCCCTAATTATATTATGATTTAACTTAAAGTTAATTAATTATTCATTTAGGTTATTTTCTCACATGATCTATTAAATCATCATAAGGTCTAGTTTTAAGTGCTTAAATTGCATGGATCTTTGGAAAACCATAACTTCAAAACCGTAACCCAGAATTTAGCGATTCTCGTTCCCACGATCTCGTAGCAACCTGTAGAATATGCTTATATAGTTTGTGCTTATGTTTGGTGTGATGTTAATTTTTCCTATACCATGTTTGTTTGTATTGATACGACTAGCGCGAGGTCATGAGACATCTGAAAAGCAAGTTGGTACCTGGAATCTCAAGTCCTAGGCAAGTTGTGCCCTTGATCACTTCTTTTTACCTACTCATGTTCTAATTAATCATAATGATCTGCATAGGTTAATTTTGATGGGACCCAATAGCTCACCCTAGTTTGACTATCTTTATGCCTTGTTTACCACTAAACTTCTGGGTAGTACTTGCTAGTGCTTTATGTGGATTTGGGTATGGAGATACATTATTCATGATTATACTTTTGTTATCCGTTGTTATTTACTTTTCATGATAGGATCATTATGTTAATTGGAACATGGAGCGACCACCCGGTAAAACAGTGCTACCACAAGGGTTTATGGACGCCCTTGGCTGATTAATTAGGAAAGCTAGTGGAGGACTACCTTACCCGAAAGGGGCAAGGGCAGTAGGGGAGTGGTCAGTGTAGGGAGGTCCTTGGTTGATTTTGCTGCGATGGCGGTCAGGCGAGGGATCCCTGCGTTGGAACTTCCTATAAACTGTAGCGGGTTTTCTGAAGCTAGTGGAACTTTGTGTTACCCTGCCTCGCCTCCTCGGTAGAGGTGTATGGGAAGTCGTGATCCCTTGGCAGATGGGTAACATGACTTGTGGGTAAAGATGCGCAACCTCTGCAGAGTGTAAAACTGGTATACTAGCCGTGCTCACGGTCATGAGCAGCTCGGACCCTCACATCATTAATTTATGGAACTAAATTCAATTTGTCATATGCATTGCATCGCAGGTGATGTTGTTACTTTTGTTCTACTGCTTAATTGGGTTGGTATTTACTTATACTTAGTAATTGCTAATAAAATTTTGACCAACTTTAAAAGCAATGCTCAACTCTAACCATCCTCTTTGGTAAGCCTTACACTTCACATGAACTCCCACCTTTGGCGAATTCATTCACATTATTCCCCACAACTTGTTGAGCGATGAACGTATGTGAGCTCACTCTTGCTGTCTCACACCCCCACAGGTCAAGAACAGGTACCGCAGGATGAGGCGCTTGGAGGATGCTGTGATGAGTTCGTGAGAGGTCTAGGCCGTCGTCTCCCAGTCAACTTTGGGTTGCTGGACCGTTGTCTCCTTATAATGTAATTATATATTTATTTTGTATAGAACTTCTATTATATAGTAAAGTTGTGACATTCGATCATGTGCCATGATTCATCATATGTGTGAGACTTGGTCCCAGCACACCTGGTGATTATGTTCGCACCCAGGTCTTGATGCCCCGAAACCCGGGTGTGACAGAAGTGGTATCAGAGGAATGTTGACTGTAGGACGAAACCTAGATAGAACTGGACAAAACCCTTATCTACTTACCTTTGCTACTCGGATTCTTTTCTAAACTTATCTTAATCTTTTCTCAGCTATTTCCGCTTTACTCTGATTATTCTTACCTTTTCCTTCTAAAGACATAAGCGGATTTCACACTTTGAAATCCTGTACCTAAAGTGACCTTTAGAAATAAGAGACATAATCTTAGGAACAAAAACAAAACTATTTTTGTAGGTATCTATATACTTGAATGTTTTGTTCTTATGATAACTGTTTGATTTGGTTCTTTGATTGAGTGAGATGAGTTGTCGAGTAATGTCCACAATAGCATCTGCATATACATACAGGCTAAAATATAAATAAATAAAATTCATAAATAACTAGATTATCCTCCATTAAAGTGTATCAATTTTAATAGATCCATCTTATCTTAAAGGGTTCTCTCTTATCTCAATGGATTCATCTTATCTCGAAAGATTCGTCTTATCCTAACCACCCTACTTATCTCATCTTAAAGTAACAACCATGATCTAATTAATGAGATCTTATCTAGTCGAAGCTAGTCTTACTTAGATCTGATCTAATGTGATAGATTAACCTAACCTAACGAAGGCTAAAGTAGAGCTAATCTAATGTAAGTTGCTTAACAAGAAGGATAATAGTGATGAAATAAATGAGACTATACTCCTGTAAAATATGTTTTAATTCACTCTGCACTAAATTAAGAACAACAGACCAACTCGGCCTCATGCAACTACCTTAACCATCTGATGGTTGCATAACCCCTCTGTTTTAACCTGATAAAAATGATGATCTACCTACACCATAATCCATCCTATCTCAAGAGATTCTAACATATCCTAACAATATATATTCTACCCTATTAGATATATCTAAACTAAACTAGTCTACTCTAGTCATATCCAATCCTATCTAATCTATTATGATCAAACCTAATGTGAGTCACTCCAACATGATTAGCTAAGGTTGAGGAAATACATTAGACCTTGCTCCTATAAACAAGTTTGAGATCTTAGATCAACTCGACCCTACCCAACAACTTGACCTACAAAACAAGTTAAACAACTAATCCCATCTAGCATATAACTACCTACTAAACCCTCTACCCATATGTTGCCTATAGATCTATCTTAACCTCTTGTCCCAAACCTGGATGAAGACACCAAAGCTCGAGAAAGAAAGGATCAACCGCGTTAAGGAAGGATAAGAGTCAAGCCAAATCTAGTCTTCAGCCCTAACTCAAGTCTTCAAAGATCAAGCTAGATCATCAGATGAGTCAAGATCCACTATCTGGAATAGACGTTTTCCATGCCTAACCTTCTCTTCTATAATCCTACATATTAGCTAAAACATAATATGCCCATGTTTCTGTAGCTACAACTAGTAAGGAAGGGTAACTTTTGAGAGCATTGAAATTAACTGGAAAATAAAAGTCAAGACTAAACAACACCTTATTTATCCCTTTTCTTACAAATCTCGAGGGCGAGATTTTTGTTAAGGGGGTAGGATTTGTAACACCCAAAAATCTTATTGTGAAAGTTTAGTAAATGTTCTCCAAGGATTTTGATATTAGAATGCCTTCCAATAATAATTTTGTTACATTGGAAGCAACATCACCTAAAATAAACATGTTCCTAATAAAGATTTAAATAAAATAATCTCTATATGAATTTATTACCCTTGGTTGAAATGAATATTTATAGCTATTCTCTAAAGAATTTTATATTAGAGATTATATTTCTTAAAATACATAATCTCTATGTTAGTGTGTATGAAATTTATATTTGAAAGCATTTGATTAAATAGTATAATAAATAAAAATAAATAAAACAATTTATATTCATTCTGGAGTTTTTGAAATGTGCATTCTAAATAAATTTGCAATTTAAAACTGCATTTGAGTTGATTTGAAAATGGAAAATAGAAAAAACCAAAATAAAAAAAGAGAGGGATCTCCTTGCGCGTGGGCCTAATCTTCTCTATCCCGGCCCACTTACTCGCCTCCCGCCTGGCCCAGCCGCTCTCCCGCACCGGGTCACTGGCAGGTGGACCCACTTAACCAGCGTCGGGCTGACGCGCACGAACTCTACGTCTATTGCACTATCAAGTGGGACCCATTCGTCAGGTCATCTCCTTCCTGTAAACCACCTCCCGCGCATGTCGCGGCGACCTCGCTGCCGCCACCCCGAAGACCCCGGGAACGACCTCCACCAAGCGCGCTGCGTCTCGTCTGTCTCACCTTGCTTGGTCGGCCCTTCCTGGCAGCCACCCACTTGTTGTGCTTCCTCTGGTGCGTGGGGCAAAATTGTCATCTCCTCCGTTGCGCCGTCGCAACAACCTGCGAGTCCGTCGGGGTCGGATGCGCTTGTTGTGCTTCCTCTGGTGCGTGGGGCCAAATTGTCATCTCCTCCGTTGCGCCGTCGCAACAACCTGCGAGTCCGTCAGGGTCGGATGCGTACGCGCGCGGATTCCGGGCGTCTGGTACACACGCCAAACTAACCCTGGGCAGGCTATAAAACCCTGCGTCCAGTCCCCCTCCTCTCCTCGACAGCCCCAATCTTCGTTGCTAGCACCGTTCAAGAACATCTAGCTTCCGTGGTGAAGAAAGAGAAACTGAGCGCCGCGCGTGTAACCCGCCTAGATAGTCGTTCGGTGCGCGCGAAGTAAACCGTGGTGTCGCGTGAATCACCGGGTGATTTCTGTGGCGTGGCCGGAAGAATTGGAGGGGTGTCGGATCCTGTGATTGGTCGCCGGAGCCAAAGAACCACCACGGCGCCGCCATTCACCGTCACTGGGCCTCTGCGTCGTCTTATGCGCCGGTAAGACCAGTTTCGTTGTGTTCGCCATCGCTTCCACTTCGAAATGATCACATTGGATTGAGGAATAGCGCGCCAGGGTGATGTATCACGTGCACCGGCGATGGCGCCGTCGCATGGTCTGGGCGGCGCCACCGTGTCTCGGCCGTGGGAGAGAAGACGGGTCTGTGGTCGTTTGATGGTGAACGTGCGGCTTTGATCAGCTCCTGGGCGTGTCACCTTAGGAATGATTATGGGTCGTTGATGGTCAATCGAGTGGATAGGGTTACGTTGCGGTTCGCAGGGTAATGGGAACCGTCGATGTCTCATCAAAGGGATGACATTGCATGCCAGTGCGTGTTCTGTTGTGGGGCGGTGATCTCAGATCCAACGGCCCATGTGCCATACCGATTCGGCGTGGAGGGGTTTTAATCTTGATCGTCCGTACATGATTGGATGAATAGGAACTGCTGATACCCTTTTGGCTTGGGAAATTTACTTAAGAGACCCCGAGCTTCTGCTCAATTGAACCGCCGTCCACCAGCAGGGCAATCTGAGTCTAGGAAGTTTTTGTAGATCAGACCTTGCACTTTTCTATATTTGGCGCGCAGACCAGGAAATTGGGAAAATAGGGAATTAATGTTAGAAATGGATTTTTAATATGTCATGAAATTAATTCATGTTTCATATTAAATTCATTTTAACTCCAAATTAATTCATTCCAGAGACATTAATTTTGTTTTAATATTGTCTACCACTTAGTACCTCTGTTTAGCAATGAAACATGAATTAAAATTATTCATCTGAATTAATCTATGCCATGTACTCAATAACTCCAGAAATTCATAACTCAATAATCGTAACTCCGTTTGATCCATTCTAGTTGCATTAGTCTCACAATAATATTTATTATCATCTGGTAACTTTGTTTTGTCATGAAATATAGGTTAAAATGTTGCACTTAGTCTATTCTATACTTAACCACGTGGATCTTCGGAAAACCATAACTTCATAATCGTAACCCCGAATTTAGCGGTTCTCGAACCCACGATCTCATAGCGACGAGTAGATCATTATTATGCAGTTTGTGCTTATGTTTGGTGTGATGTTAATTTTGTCTATACCATGTTTGTTTGTATTGCTACGATTAGCGTGAGGTCACGAGTCACCTGAAGATCATCCTGGTACCTGGAATCTCAAGTCCCAGGCAAGTTGTGCCCTTGATCACTTCTTTTTACCCATTCATGTTCTGATTAATCATAATGATCTGCATAGGTTAATTTTGATGGGACCCAATAGGTCACCCTAGTTTGAATATCTTTATGCCTTGTTTACCACTAAACTTCTGGGTAGTACTTGCTAGTGCTTTATGTGGATTTGGGCATTGAGATACACATTATTCATGATTATACTTTTGTTATCCGTTGTTATTTACTTTTCATGATAAGATCATTATGTTAATTGGAACATGGAGCGACCACCCGGGAAAACAGTGCTACCACAAGGGTTTATGGACGCCCTTGGCTGATTAATTAGGAAAGCTAGTGGAGGACTACCTTACCCGAAAGGGGCAAGGGCAGTAGGGGAGTGGTCAGTGTAGGGAGGTCCTTGGTTGATTTTGCTGCGATGGCGGTCAGGCAAGGGATCCCCGCATTGGAGCTTCCTATAAACTGTAGCGGGTTTTCTGAAGCTAGTGGAACTTTGTAAAGGCCTCGTAGTGTTACCCTGCCTCGCCTCCTCGGTAGAGGTGTATGGGAAGTCGCGATCCCTTGGCAGATGGGTAACATGACTTGTGGGTAAAGATGCGCAACCTCTGCAGAGTGTAAAACTGGTATACTAGCCATGCTCACGGTCATGAGCAGCTCGGACCCTCACATGATTAATTTATGGAACTAAATTCAATTTGTCATATGCATTGCATCACAGGTGATGTTGTTACTTTTGTTCTACTGCTTAATTGGGTTGGTATTTACTTATACTTAATAATTGCTAATAAAATTTTGACCAACTTTAAAAGCAATGCTCAGCTCTAACCATCCTCTTTGGTAAGCCTTACACTTCACATGAACTCCCACCTTTGGCGAGTTCATTCACATTATTCCCCACAACTTGTTGAGCGATGAACATATGTGAGCTCACTCTTGCTGTCTCACACCCCCCCACAGGTCAAGAACAGGTACCGCAGGATGAGGCGCTTGGAGGATGCTGTGACGAGTTCGTGAGAGGTCTAGGCCGTTGCCTCCCAGTCAACTTTGGGTTGCTGGACCGTTGTCTCCTTATAATGTAATTATATATTTATTTTGTATAGAACTTCTATTATATAGTAAAGTTGTGACATTCGATCCTATGCCATGATTCATCATATGTGTGAGACTTGGTCCTAGCACACCTGGTGATTATGTTCGCGCCCGGGTCTTAGTGCCCCGAAACCCGGGTGTGACATGTCGATAGGTATTGGGCAATCCAACAATGATCTCCATGCTGATGTCTTCCCATTTTCAAGAAGGTATAGGAAGTGGTTGTAAGGTGTCGGGTGTCTTCAAGTGACTTGCCTTGATCCTTTCACAGGTGTCGCACTCAGACATGTACTTAGCAATCTCCCTCTTCATCCTAGTCCACCAATATAGGGATTGGGGGTCATGATACATCTTGTTGCTTCTAGGGTGCATGGCGAATTTTGAGAGATGAGCCTCATCCAATATCCTGACGGAAGCAATTGTACTTCTCCACTTCCCGGGTGAGCATCTCCTTGATGATTTGAACCCCATTGTCTTCAAATTGTGCTAGGATAATCTGATCCTGCAAGGTTGGCTTGATTGAGTAGATTCAAGGTTCCTGAAGAAATCATTTCCAAGGTGGTGATTCAAGAATCCATAGTTAAGTAGTTGCATTGGGATTTACGTCTTAGAGCATCGGTTACCACGTTTGCTTTTCTCGAGTGATAGTGCACTTCCAGGTCATAATCTTTGATCAGTTCTAACCATCTCCTCTGTCTCATGTTGAGGTCTGTCTGGGTGAATATATATTTGAGACTTTTATGGTCCGTGTAGATGTTGCATCGGGATCCCATCAAGTAATGCCTCCAGATCTTTAGAGCGTGAACTACTGCCGCAAGTTCCAAGTCATGAGTGGGGTAATTCTGCTTATGAGGCTTGAGTGCTCTTGACGCATACGCGATGGCTCGGTTATCTTGCATCAGAACACACCCAAGCCCTGTTCTGGAAGCAACGCAATATACATCGAACATTTTGGTGTTGTCGGGCTATGCCAGCACGGGTGCGGTTGTCAGGTGCTGCCTGAAGGTATGGAAGGCATCCTCGCATTTCTGACTCCACTCAAATTTGAATCCCTTCTTCAAGAGCTCAGTCATTGGTTTGGCAATTCTAGAAAAATCTAGAATGAATCGCTGATAGTATCCAGCTAACCCCAGAAAACTCCAAATCTGTCAAACAGTGGTTGGAGGCTTCCATTCCATCACTTCCTGCACCTTGTCGAGATCAACAGCTATCCCGCCTTGAGAGATTGTGTGACCCAAAAACTTGATTTGTTTCAGCCCGAATTCACATTTAGAAAGCTTGGCATACAAGCGGTGATCTCGTAAGCATTGGAGTACAGTGTGCAGATGCATGGTATGTTCCTCTTCATTCTTCGAATATACCAGGATATTATCAATTAAAACTATAAGGAAAATGGACCCCAGACCATTTGGCTAATTTAGTTTTGGTGTTTGATGATCAACACAATCTGTGAACTAATAAGTTTTCTAGTGTTTATGTTTGTAGTTCACAGGATGCAAGATTTACTTGGACTAAGGAATTAGGGAAAGCAACACCTCAAAAGAAGACATTAAAAAGATCCAAGAAAAGTCCAAGTGTGCTGCCTGCGGACTATCTGTGCGTGGAGCACCGGACTGTCCGGTGCCCACACGCCGGACTGTCCAGTGCACCAGGGAACCACAGCCCAACGGCTAGTTCCAGGTGGCACCCGGAGAGAAGACCACCAGACTGTCCGGTGTGAGGATCGGACTGTCCGGTGTGGAAAGCCTATGGCGCCAATGGTCACCTGCTCTGACAGGGCAACGACTAGGCGCACCGGACAGGCTATAGTGCGCTGTCCAGTGCACCACCGGACTGTCCGGTGTGCCGCAGAGAAGCAGCAGCTTTTCTCCAATGGCTCTATTTGTGTTGGGGGCTATAAATACACCCCCAACCGACCATTTCCAAGTGTGGGAGCCCAAGAGATATACCAAGGCAAATAGTAGACATTTCCAAGTGCTCTTACACCCAAGTGCTTAATAGAATCACTCGGTGATTAGCGTAGGTGCTTTGTGAAGTGCTTAGGTTAGTTAGATCGCATTAGCGCTTGCTCTAGGTGAATACTAGTTAGTTGAGTGAGTTTAGACAAACCACACAACCCCTCGGCTCTTGCGCGGGCCGTTGTAATTGTACCGAGTGGGGCGAGAGTCTTGCGAGACCGTGACAACCGTGTTTGTGTCATGGCCGCCACCGTGTACCGGAGGGAACGAGGCCCGTGGCGTTTCGGCCGGAAGCTCAATAGCGGAGACGGCAGGGAGCGTCCGAGAGGAGCCGGAAGCGGAGCACCACTTGCACGTGGAGAAGGCCCGCGGCTCTCTACCGAGTTACTCGACCGAGGTGCTTGGCCCTCACGTGGGCTTCCCTTTGCGTAGGGGCACCAACGAGGATTAGTCGGGACCTTGCGCGGTTCCGGATACCTCGGTAAAAATACCAGCGTCATCCACGAGAGTTTGCTTCTCTACTTTGCTCTTTAAGTTACCGCATTTATATTAAGCATTTAAGTTTCAATCTTGTATACATACTTATTTAGTGTAGATTGAAACTTAGCCATTGCGGTAGATAGCAACATTTAGACAAAACCTAGTATGCACATTCTAGTTTGACTATTTGCATAGGTTTTGCTCTAGGGATTTATTTGTGGCCTAGTTTAGCGAAAGTTTTAGAAGTCCTAATTCACCCCCCTCTTAGGCGTTACCCGTTTCCTACAAGTGGTATCAGAGCCTGGTTTGGCTCATTTGAAACGCTTTAGCTTCACCGCTAAAAGAGCCGACGCTTTTTAGAGGAAGGGATGGATACCCATAGGCCACCACACTTCGACAGCACTAACTTCCAATATTATAGTGCTAGAATGACTTGTTACCTAGAGGCCGTTGATCTAGGTGTTTGGCGAGTCACTCGTGACGGGATGAAACCCCCCAAGAATCCCGAGAAACCCACCACGAGTGAGGAAAAAGAAATTCATTTAAATGCTAGAGCCAAACATTGCTTGTATGAACCTCTTAGCATGGATATTTTTAATCAAGTATTTACCTTGAAAACTGCTAATGAGATTTGGCTAAAATTGCATGAGCTCCATGACGGCACATCCAATGTCCGTGATCAAAAACATTGCCTAGTCTTAAATGAGTATAATTCTTTTTCTATGAAAGAAAATGAGCTTGTTAGAGATATGTATTCTCGTTTAAATCTAATCATCAATGAGCTCAATTCTATTGGCATTAATAAGCTAGGTGATGCGGACATTGTAAGGAAGATTATCTCCCTGCTACCACAACGAATATATGGGAGCATCATCACTATCCTTCACAACATGGAGGACTTGAGTACCATGACACCGACCATTGTGATTGGGAAAATCGCGGCTTTTGAGATGTCGCGAAAAATGTGTCAGGGGGAGGAGCCAACTTCCTCAAGGCCATATGCTTTTGCATGTGATGAAAGAAAGGGTAAAAAGAAGGCTCCAACTCCAAGTTCCTCAAGTGAAGAAGAGGAAGAAGAAGAAAGTGATGATAATGAAGATAATCAACCGTGCACATCATCCTCCGAGGAAGAAGAAACAATCCGACGCTTCGGAAAGGTAATGGGGATGATCCGCAAGATTAATCTAATGGGTGTGCCCCTGCAGGTCGAAGATCTTCTCTTTAACATTGATAGGAAAAAGCAAAGAAAGAGAGGGTGCTTCGCATGCGGGGAGAAGGGCCACTTCAGGGACAACTGTCCAAATAAGGCCGAACCCAAAAAAGAGAGGAGCAAAGGCAAGGCACTAACAAGTGTTAGAACTTGGGATGATTCTTTGAGTGAAGATGAACCGCCAAGGACGCGCAGCCACCGGTCCTCATCACGCTCATCTCGGTCATCACACAAATGCCTTATGGCAAGAGGTAACAAAAGCATTCCATCCTCTAGTGATGAAAGTAGCAGTGATGATGAAGGTGAGGGAAAGCCCTCCGTAGATGAGCTTGCGGAAGCCGTTGAATTTTTTCAGGATGTTTGCACTAAACAAAAAACTCAACATAAAACATTGAAAAATAAGTTGATTAGTTCCCAAAATAATTATAAAGGTTTGCTAGAAAAATTTGAAACTTTTGCAAACTTAAATAGTGAGTTGTCAACTAAAATTGAGCTAGTAGAATCTAGTGCTCCATCCACTACTACCAATGATGGCCTCATTAAAAATAATGAAAAACTTAAGGCTAAGTTAGCTAGCTCCCAAGATACTATTGAAAATTTGCTAGAGAAAATGGAAATTCTTAGCATACACAATAATGAGCTAACTACTAAGTTAGAAAACATTGGTAGCACCCCAGGAGCATCTTTAGTTGAAATTCCTGAAATTATTAAAAAGGATGCTTCTACTTCTTGCTTTGATTTAATTGATGATTCTAACTCCTGCAACCAAGTTCTTGTTGAGAATATTGTTGTAGAAACATGTTCGGATGAGGTTGCAAAGGAAAATGAGCAATTAAGGCAAGAAGTGGCTCGTCTTGGCAAGGCTTTGTATGACAAGAAAGGCAAAGCCAAACAAATCCGACCCCCATAGGATAACACCACTGCGGGAGTGAACAAGCCTATGGAGGGAGAAACTGTGATTTGTAGGCTATGCCACATGGAAGGCCATATGTCTTTCCAATGCAAGGCGATGATCGGGGATAAACAAAGGCAAAAGCTCAAGCAAAAGCCATCAAGCAAAGTCTCCAACACCTACATCAAAAAGGTGGACAAAAAGACTGCTACACCATATTTGATCAAGAAGAAAAAGAATGGAAAGGTGATAGCAATCAAGGCCAACAAGCAAGCAAACAAAGGAAAGGGGGCCAAACGCATCTGGGTGCCAAAGGAAATAATTTCAACCATGAAAAGCACCAAGAAGGTTTGGATCCCGAACGGGAAGTGAGTGGATCGAAGGTCATTCGGGAAATTTGGAGACTTGGCAAAGTTGGGATGTATATCATGGGATACATCATATTGGATCAAGTTTAATTGCCAAGTGGGTTAGTGAAAAATTTGGACCCAAATTTCCCACCCTTGACTAAGGTAACTAGATTTATTGCATTTCTTGTTTTTAGATATCCGTATCTATTTACCTTGTATCTAGTTTACCTTTCATGCCTAGTATTACATTTGGTATTTACTTTTGTTTAAAATTATGCATACTAGGTAAATCACATGGTAGGATTGCTTGCTTTCAATTTATACTTAAGCAAACCTACATGGCTAAAAAACGTTTATTTAAGCACGTCACATAGCTTCTATATCACTCCATAGTAAATGATACATCTTTTGATAACTATGAATTCTTCAAGTGGTAAAACACTCATATTCTACAATCTGTATCATTTAACTTATATGTGCCAAGTTCAGATCATAGATAATTTGCCCCTCTTGATATCAAATCAAAGTGCATGTCTCCTGCAAGTATTCAAAACTTGTATGCACACCTTCAGGGGGAGGTTACTCTATAATCTAATACTTTGAGACTAACATCATTTTCAAGTCTATTTCATGTGATAGTCTCAATGTAAGGAAAATGAGGTCCCCGGAGAAAGACAACAATCTTCCACTGCAAAATCTCCAAGAACTCTCATGTCTCTCAAGCTCGCCATTGAATTTCAATCGATATCTTTTGAGACTACATCTAGTATCATTTACATGTCTTCTCCAATATTTGATTAGACTATATTTCATATCATATACTTCCATGTTGCTAAAAATGCATAAGTAGCTAACTCATATTCTGTTACCTATGCATAAGGGAAGTTAGTCTATTCAAATTTTGTCTTGCACCTCTAATTTTCACATGCTTTGTCATAAAAATAGAAGATCTCTGTCAAGGGGAGTATTTCTTCGTCTCTAAAAAGGGGAGAAAATTTCTTTCTAAAAGAGAACACTCATTTAGGGGGAGTAATCTTTTGAGGTCAAGTTTTTTATTTACTTCCTACATGCTTTTAATGTCTTCCTTTTCAGTGGTTGATGCCAAAGGGGGAGAAGTTTAGGGATCAAAGCAATGAAAACTATATCAAACACCAAACACCACCAATTTAAAATTTTAAAAATCTACAAATGGTTTTTCAAGTGGTTTTGGTTATTTGGTCCAAAAATAGGAAGTAAGTGAATTATGGACTTAGGGGGAGGCTTAAGTCCATAATATCACATTGTGGGGACAAACATGCATCCTAGCAAGTAGATTGCATATTGTCATTCAAATAATTGTATTATTTGCTTGCTTTGGTTGTGTTGTCATCAATCACCAAAAAGGGGGAGATTGTAAGGAAAATGGACCCCGGACCATTTGGCTAATTGAGTTTTGGTGTTTGATGATCAACACAATCCGTGAATTAATAAGTTTTCTAGTGTTTATGTTTGTAGTTCACAGGATGCAAGATTTACTTGGACTAAGGAATTGGGGAAAGCAACACCTCAAAAGAATACATTAAAAAGATCCAAGAAAAGTCCAAGTGTGCTGCCTGCGGACTGTCCGGTGCCCACACGCCGGACGGTTCGGTGCACCAAGGAACCGCAGCCCAACGGCTAGTTCCAGGTGGCACCCGGAGAGAAGACCACCAGACTGTCCGGTGTGGAAAGCCTGCGGCGCCAACGGTCACCTACTCTGATATGGCAACGGCTAGGCGCACCGGATAGGCTACAGTGCGCTGTCCGGTGCACCACCGGACTGTTCGCTGTGCCGCAGAGAAGTAGCAGCTTTTCTCCAACGACTCTATTTGTGTTGGGGGCTATAAATACACCCCCAACCGGCCATTTCCAAGTGTGGGAGCCCAAGAGACATACCAAGGAAAATAATTGACATTTCCAAGTGCTCTTACACCCAAGTGCTTAATAGAATCACTTGGTGATTAGCGTAGGTGCTTTGCGAAGTGCTTAGGTTAGTTAGACCGCATTAGCGCTTGCTCTAGGTGAATCCTAGTTAGTTGAGTGAGTTTAGACAAACCACACAACCCCTCGGCTTTTACGCGTGCCGTTGTAATTGTACCGAGTGGGGCGAGAGTCTTGCGAGACCGTGACAACCGTGTTTGTGTCACGGCCGCCACCGTGTACCGGAGGGAACGAGGCCCGCAGTGTTTCGGCCGGAAGCTCGATAGTGGAGACGGCGGGGAGCGTCCAAGAGGAGCCGGAAACAGAGCACCACTTGCGCGTGGAGAAGGTTCGCAGCTCTCTACGGAGTTAATCGACCGAGGTGCTTGGCCCTCGCGTGGCTTCCCTTCGTTAGGGGCACCAACGAGGATTAGTCGGGACCTTGCACGGTTTCGGATACCTCGGTAAAAATATCGGCGTCATCCACGAGAGTTTGCTTCTCTACTTTGCTCTTTAAGTTACCGCATTTATATTAAGCATTTAAGTTTCAATCTTGTATACATACTTATTTAGTGTAGATTGAAACTTAGCCATTGCGGTAGAGATAGCAACACTTAGACAAAACCTAGTTTGCACATTCTAGTTTGACTATTTGCATAGGTTTTGCTCTAGGGGTTTATTTGTGGCCTAGTTTAGCGAAAGTTTTAGAAGTCCTAATTCACCCCCCCCCCCCCTCTTAGGCGTCACCCATTTCCTACAAAAACCATGACAAATTTGTCCAACTCTAGCATAAAAACTGAGTTCATCAAATACATGAAATAAGTTGGGGAATTTGTCAATCCAAATGACATTACCAAATACTCATAAAGTCCATATCTAGTCGAGAAAGCAGTCTTCAGAATATCACTTGCCCTGATCTTAATTTGATGATAACCCGAGCGAAGATCAATCTTTGAAAATACCTTGGCCCCAACTAGTTGATCAAAAAGAACATCAATGTGGAGTAAAGGTTCTTTGTTCTTAATAGTCACCGCATTAAGAGGGCGGTAATCTATACAAAGCCTTAGACTGTCGTCCTTCTTTTTCACGAACAAGGCTGGACATCCCCAAGGTGACGTACTTGGATGGATGAATCCCTTGTCCAGCAGCTATTTCTTCAATTCGGCCAATTCTGCGGGTGGCACCCGGTATGGCCTTTTAGATATTGGTGTTGTTCCTGGCTGCAGCTCTATGGCAAATTCTATGTCTCTGTCCGGAGGCATTCCGGGTAATTCCTTGTGAAAGACGTCAAGATACACACTAGCCACGGGAATCTTTTCCAAGGGTGATTCGATCATGGAAAAGGCACAAGATTGGTTGTCACCTTGGCTATGAAGGTATAAGACAAGTTCTCCGCAGGCGGGGGAGTGTATTTCGAGTGCTCGGGCTGCGACATCTAGAAGGACCAGGTGGTGTGTCATCCAAGCAGTTCCCAAGATGATGTCCACATTTTCTAGCCCTAGAATAATGAGATCAGTTTTGAATATTTTGGTCCCCATCTTTATAGGGTTTTTCTTTTATTCAAATTTTCCATAGGCTTTTAGTGGTGATTTGGACTAGGAAGGTTACTTAGAATTCTCTCAAAATTCTGAAAATTTTACAGCAGCTTAACTCTGGTGAAATTAATCTGTCCTACAAATTTTAGGTCAAACTTAATTAGAATTGGTTGTAAATCAAAAAACAACAAAAACTAGGGTAGAGGGGTCACTTTACACTAGACCTTTCCTTTAGAGATTACCTAAGCTCCCAAGGTTATTTTTGCTGGCTTCTAGGTGCAAAATCATGGGATGGTGTGAAAATATACTAAATGATACCTAGTGAACATTTATTTATGTTTTTCTAAAGTTGTGGGGCTAAAGGGTGCTTATTACTAACCTTTCTTTTGACAAAAATGTCAAACAATAAATTTTCCAATTTTTCTAGCTTCGTCTTTGCGCAAGAGCAATCATTCTCAAAGTTGGTCATTTTTAATCATAGGGGATGGGTTGTATGATTTCTTAAAGTTTTATACACTTTCACATGGGGCAGGGGTGGGTATGTTCTAGTGTGCATCTACCTAAATTTTATATTTTTCTCCCATAGTATATGGCTTAGGTGTTTAGGAAAAATTAAGGTTGCTCACTATTTTCCATATTTGGATTCTCTTTTTATTTTCTAAAGGAATTTGCATAAACCTCACCTTATTTTTTTAACCCACTTATTTGGGTGTTCTAGGGTGGTTAGTATTTTTGTAGTGGTCTAACATGGTTAAGTGACTACCATAATTTTCTTAACTTTAATGCATGGGTTCTACTATTTTTACCATTTCTTTCACTTAAATACTTAATATCTAAAATAATTGATAACTTCCAGAACAGTACTGGACTATGGTTCTACATATTTTTCCCACGAACTACATCACTTAGGCTTGCTAGGAAAAATAGGATTGTTTCCTGGTTCCTATTTTTAGTATCCCTTTTTATTTTCCTAAGGTTTGAGAAAAAACAAGTCTTAGAGGATAAAAATTGCCTAACCTTGTGTACTGAGGTGCTTAATATTTTTAAACAGTGTAACTGCTAGTTAAGTACCTTCCTAAATTTTCTCAACCTCAGTCTAAAAGTTTTACTATTATTTCCCTTATTTCCAAAATTTAAGTAGTTTTCTTAATTAAATCGAAACCATAAAAGGTAATACAGGAAACATGGGGTTTACCATTTTTGCTGGGTAGTTTAATTTACACAGAGTCTAGCAAAATTGGTTTGACCAAATTTGGATGAATATTAATCATGGTATGGATTTTCAAAGTTTGCTATACATTTAAAATGAATTAGGAATTCTAAATGGAAAAGATTAACCAATTTGCGTTCGGGACCCTAGTCTCTATTTTCCCTTCTCCTTCCAAATAGGTCCTTGGGGTACTATTCACATGAGTCATAGGGTTCACAAAAAAACACCCTAGGTTTCTGTTTCTCTCAACCCGTGGTCCCTGGCTACGCTACACAGTAATCGCTGCGAAGAAAGTGGCGGAGCGGCTTACCAGCGTTGATAGAGTTCCGGTGAGGGGTCGAGTGAGGAAGGGGAGTCTCTAGCGGTCATGTCGAGGTACGGATCATCGTCTCTGGTGCCCAGAGTTGTCCTGATCACGAATCCTAGCAATGGAGCTCATCGACGCGGCTGGTAGGGGCCAAACCATGGCGGTAGATCTCAATCAAACCGCGTAGGGAGGTTCACGGGGTGGCCGTGAGGGTGTGTGCACAAGGAATCGAAGAATGGACGGTTAGATTACCTGGTCCACGGAGGCCGGCGGACAGGGCAAGTCCGGCGAGGCGTCTAGGCTTCTCCGGTGAGGTTTCGGTTGGTCCGAGCGGCTAAGGAGCTTTGGTAGCCTCTAGGGAGACTAGCGGAGGAACTGGATTGAGTGGATTTGGGCTGGAGCGGCCGGTCTACGACGGCCATCGCGTCTTTGAGTTTGCAGGACATCGTGCTTGGTTTCCAGGCGATTACCAGCGCTGGGTCGCCGGTGAAAGGATATGGGCATGCGAGGGTGCAAGGCCGAGGGTTGGGGCTTCTTATAGAGGAGCTTTTGAGATGCAGGCGTGGGCACAGGGTGGAGCGCGCGCCCGAGCCGATCGACGCTCATGGCGTGCGCTGCGCGGTCAGAGCGCGCCCTGGACAAGTCGAACATGTGGAGGATGGCGTATGCCTGAGTTCAAGCATTTGTTTAGCTTCCGTAGAGTGCATATCTCAGCGAGGGTTACGTGTAGGATCTCTTCCTTGCACCAAGATCTTGCTTTTCTATGTGAGTTCTAAGCCAAGATACATGTCGGGCTAGGAGCTATGGCAGTGCCAAGTCATGTCTGTCACGGCTCCTGGGTCGCGACAATGGCGTGTGCCAAGCGTGTCAAACGGGCTAGTTTTTGTGTCAACTTTCTCCAGGTCGTGTTCGAGGTGTTAGGCGCAAACTTGTCCATTGGACCATTTGAGTTTCAGTTAAGGAGCTAGGTGAACGCGGTGAATTTTTGAATTCGGTTTGGGGGACTCAGAGAAAATCCTCAATTCCCCCTAGGGTTCCTTCGGTTGGGGATGGATTTGTGGCCGATTAAGGTCCGTTTTGGAGAAACTTCTTTACTATCATTGATAGAGACTTTTGTGGACTTTAATCTATTTAATTAGCCCATAAGATGATAAGGAATGGTTTGCCTTTGGTTTACATGTTTTCAGTTTTAGCTCACAACACCCGAGTGGTTTCTGAAATCTATCTATTGTCATGAGCATCATACGTTCAAGGTAAGCACCATATGAACTTAGACACTAGCTAATCCTCTTGTGGCCAAATGGTGTTCATCAAAGATTTCTCTATTCCACATGTGGTGACAGATTAGGGTGTGGCTCTAGAGTGGAAACCCTAAGTAACAACAGGGGTGTTCCATCAGGCTTCAGGCAATTGATCATGTTAATAAATACCAAGCCGAAACAACAAAGTGGTGAGACAGAAAAGTCAGACTAAAGAATATCAAGCCAAGGCATTTTGTGCTTCGAAGAGTAGTGTTGGGGCGAAGGCGAAGACGCCACCCTTCGCTCGAGACAACGGGCAGACTTACTCTTCGCCGTACTCGCTGCACCAGCGGTGACAAGACAACGGGCAGACTTACCCTTCGTCTCATACGCCGCCGGACGAAGACCCGCGACAAGGTCGTCTCATCCTGCGACCTCGTCCAGAATGGAGGCCCGCGTGCGATCCGGCCCATTGTAACAGGCCCCGTGTGGCCGTTGCGCGTTACGGGCCTAATTTGTAAAGACCTCCCTGTAATTACGGTCTGTAACCCCGCTTTATAGGAATATTCCGGGGATAACCTAGGTGTCTGAGGGCACATGCATCCTTAACACGGGTCGTTGGGCACCCGGATACCAATAAATACCCCCGCACAGTGCCCTTGAGAGGCTAGATTAACAGAGCTATTGCCATCTCGTGCGAAAACCCTGTTTACGTCACTTCACACCCCCGTTGGATCACCTTGCTCCAGAGAGCAAGTTCCAACATTTGGCGCCCACCGTTCGTGCTACGAAAAAACCACCCGCGATGGCACCCAAGAAAGCTAGCTCGAAGGCTGACGAGGCTGCGAAGGCAGCACTGCTAACCGCAAAAAAGGACAAGGCCCTCGCTCTCACCCACTCCACCCACCAAGAGGCTACTGAAGACGACGCACTCCGCACCTGCGGCCCTGAAGGACAACTGCAACCTCCCCCAGGCTTCGCCCCACCGGAGGGCGCAGACCTCACTGAGGACGACGAAGTCCTCGGCGTCTCAGCGAAAGAACAGCTACAGCTGCGCGCCTTGCGCATCAAGAACCGCAATCTCCAGAGGCAAAAAGAGATACTGGAGGCCAAGCGCCAACGTGTGTCTGCACTAGCCAAGGTGCGGCAAATGATACGCGACGAAGAGCAGAAGGCCCAGGACCTCGACCAGGAGATCGCGCTGATGCAGCGCGAAGGCCACCTCGGCCTGCAGCACGGGCCACCCCTGCAACAGCGCGCACAACTGGAGGACATACGCGAAGGCCACCTCGGCCTGCAGCACGGGCCACCCCTGCAACAGCGCGCACAACTGGAGGACATACGCGAAGGCCACCTCGGCCTACAGCACGGGCCACCCCTGCAGCAGCGCGCGCAAATGGAAGACCTACACTTCCCCCAGCGCGACCACGCCTTCCCACACGCCGCGCCATTCCAGGGGGTCAACTACCTCGACGAGCGAAGTCCCCTAGCGCCACACCTGCAAGTGACACCCTGGCCTGCCAACTTCCGGGCAGGGACCTATCCCAAGTACAACGGCAGCACTGACCCAGCGCAGTACATCATGAGTTATCAGGTCACCGTTGCATCTTCCGGAGGGGACGACGCCACGATGGCCAAGTCTTTAATCATCGCCCTCGAGGGCCCAGCTCTCACCTGGTTCACCAAGTTGCCCCCGCTGTCCATAGTGATGAAGACATCCACACTACTGATACATCTATGCCAATACAAGTACCAATTTCTGGTCCCATTACTCACGCTCGTGCTCATCAACTCAACCATCAGGTGATTACACTCTTGAGTTCATGTCCATCATATTTAGACCATGGAGACCCGTGCACTCTTGTTTTGCTTAGGAACCAGGGAGAAGACCGAAAGGGAAAAGGATTTGAACATGCTGGATTCGGACTGCAGAAGAACACCAACTTGTGACGGTCACCACGGTCAGATGCGGGCTCGGATTGGAATGTTCAAGCACAACATGGAAAGCTTATCAAGTCTACTTTCATATGGATCCGGAATTATAGTCATATCTGTTCTGAGGCCGCCGTAATCATTGTTTTCTTACCGAGACATTTCCTGCCTTTTCTGCCCATGGTGCTGCGTCACCCTATTTTGGCCCAATGGGTCGTGTATCAAGTTAGGTCCATTAGGGACGCATCCTAGGGTTGCAGCACGACCCCAATACCCTTGTGGTCGTCCTCCCATGTTTATAAACCCCCTAGCCGCCACCAAGAACAGCGGGTTTTGTTTAGATCAAGTTTAGCTCTCGCTACTTGCTTGTAAGCGCGCGTGCTAGTCAGCCGCCCGTCTTCTTGTCTTCGGAACCCCACCATATTGGAGTTTGATTTTGAAACCTACATTTAGATCTGGTAATTCAGTACTTGTTCTACTTGTTCTTGCTAGTTCTTCGATTGCTTGCAGGACGAGTGCCCTAGTGGCCAGGGTGTCACGCTCCAGAAGATTATGACAGCCATAGGAGGTGGTGTATCGGTTGCTAAGGCGCAGCGTCCTGGGAAGGCTGTAGTCGGGTCGTGAACGTCGTCTTCTCCCCCAATCGAGTTATTCCACACCCTCTCATCGAAAGATCGGGCAATCACCCAACGGGTGCACATCAGTTGGTAATCAGAGCAAGGTTTATCGGTGAGAGATTTACTTTTCTTCGTTGTTTTCTTATCTCCTATAGTCCAGAAAAAGCCAAAAAATAGTATATTAGTTTTACCGCAATCCTATAAACCATTGAGCATTTACTAGTACTACTTAGCTAGGGCTTGTTGAGTTTTTGGTTGCATCGGTTGTGTCGAGTTGCTGGTCTTAGTTTATTCCTTTAGAGTTTTGAGTTCTACCACGTTTTGGTCACCACGAGATCCACCATCACCATAAACATCTCTGGTTCGTTTTTGCCACCACGGATACATCTCATGTCCGATTTGGAAGTTTAAATACAATCTGGAAAGCTTATCTTATCTTCTTTCCAACGGATCTGACCTTATCTCAAAATTCATTCTGAGCGCTCCGCAATCATCGTAGAGATTTCTGGACTTTCTATATTAACAAGATTTGTTAAATCTGATTTAAAGGGGCTGTTAGCAATATCTTTATTGTTTGGGTTGTCATAGTGAAAAAAGGGTTTAGGCCCCTGCAAAAAAAAGAAGAAGAAGAAGAAAAAGAATAGAAAAGAAAAAAAAAGAGGAAAAGAAGAAGAAGGGGGCTGAATCTCTAAATCTGTTGTTTCTCTTTGTGCTGTGCTAGTTGTTCTTTTTCAGTGACTACCTTTGTGCCTAGGCTCACGTCTCTAGCATGGTTTAGCCTAGGACCAGCACAGTACCACCGTTGAACGATTATTCAGCTTGCTTTTGTAACTAACGTGGTACTAGTGTATTCCTTGCTTCAGCCCACCTACAACTCTACATATTTCGACTACAGCCTGACAGGTCATGTTGCTGCGGCACCGATACACTTATTCCACGGTTGCAGACTTGTTGGTTGCTGACCCCTCCTGTTGTGCAAGATAAGAATTGGTAAGAGCTTGTGTGGCAGGTTGAGAGTGAGCGCCTTGCAGTAGCTACATCCTAATAGTTGTAGAGTTTTTATTCCTTCACGTTTTTTTTCTTGTTGCCTCTGTTTGTCTAACCATGGCAGGATTGGAGGTTGATGATGCTTCTCGTAATATGCCACACTCTCCTCGCACCAAGGGTATCATACAACACTTTGTAAGGCTGGTGAAGACGCACACGGAAGGCCTTGATAATGACATGCAGGTGACAAATGAAAAGATGGGGCAATTGGAGGCCACACAGATCGACACAAACACCAAACTTGCAAATGTGGAAATGACAGTTGCTCATATTGACAAGAGCCTTGTCGCACTCTTGAGGCGATTTGATGAGATGCATGCTAATACCAATGGTGGGCGTGATGAGGGCGCCGAAGGTAACTGGGATGACTATGTTGCTGATACTGAACAAGATGACCAAGAAGCACCTAATCGCCGGCGACTACGTACTAACCGTAGAGGTATGGGTGGTTTTCGCCGACGTGAGGTACATGGTAATTATGATGCTTTTAGTAAGGTTAAATTTAAAATACCTCCTTTTGATGGTAAATATGACCCTGATGCTTACATTACTTGGGAGATTGCGGTTGATCAAAAGTTTGCATGCCATGAATTTCCTGAGAATGCGCGGGTTAGAGCTGCTACTAGTAAGTTTACTGATTTTGCTTCTGTTTGGTGGATAGAACATGGTTAGAAGAATCCTAATAACATGCCACAAACTTGGGATGCGTTGAAACGGGTCATGCGGGCTAGATTTGTTCCTTCTTATTATGCACGTGATATGTTAAACAAGTTGCAACAATTGAGACAGGGTACTAAAAGTGTAGAAGAATATTATCAGGAATTACAAATGGGTATGCTGCGTTGTAACATAGAGGAGGGTGAGGAATCTGCTATGGCTAGATTTTTGGGCGGGTTAAATAGGGAAATTCAGGACATCCTTGCTTATAAAGATTATGCTAATGTAACCCGATTGTTTCATCTTGCTTGCAAAGCTGAAAGGGAAGTGCAGGGACGACGTGCTAGTGCAAGGTCTAATGTTTCTGCAGGAAAATCTACACCATGGCAACAGCGCACGACTACGTCCATGACTGGCCGTACACCAGCACCAACTCCCTCGCCAAGTCGACCAGCACCCCCGCCTTCCTCCGGCGACAAACCACGTGCATCTTCCACAAATTCAGCAACCAAATCTGCCCAGAAACCAGCAGGTAGTGCCTCTTCAGTAGCCTCCACGGGTAGAACAAGAGATGTTCTGTGTTATCGATGCAAGGGCTATGGACACGTGCAGCGTGATTGTCCTAATCAGCGTGTTTTGGTGGTAAAAGACGATGGTGGGTATTCCTCTGCTAGTGATTTGGATGAAGCTACACTTGCTTTGCTTGCGGCTGATGATGCAGGCACTAAGGAACCACCCGAAGAACAGATTGGTGCAGATGATGCAGAGCATTATGAGAGCCTCATTGTACAGCGTGTGCTTAGTGCACAAATGGAGAAGGCAGAGCAGAATCAGCGACATACGTTGTTTCAAACAAAGTGTGTCATTAAGGAGCGTTCATGTCGTTTGATCATTGATGGAGGTAGCTGCAACAACTTGGCTAGCAGCGACATGGTGGAGAAGCTTGCACTTACGACCAAACCGCACCCGCATCCATATCACATTCAATGGCTTAACAATAGTGGTAAGGTCAAGGTAACCAAGCTGGTACGAATTAATTTTGCTATTGGTTCATATCGTGATGTTGTTAACTGTGATGTTGTGCCTATGGATGCTTGTAATATTCTGCTAGGTAGACCATGGCAATTTGATTCAGATTGTATGCATCATGGTAGATCAAATCAATATTCTCTCATACACCATGATAAGAAAATTATTTTGCTTCCCATGTCCCCTGAGGCTATTGTGCGTGATGATGTTGCTAAAGCTACCAAAGCTAAAACTGAGAACAACAAGAATATTAAAGCTGTTGGTAATAACAAAGATGGGGTAAAATTGAAAGGACATTGCTTGCTTGCGACAAAAACTGATGTTAATGAATTATTTGCTTCCACTACTGTTGCCTACGCCTTGGTATGCAAGGATGCTTTGATTTCAATTCAAGATATGCAGCATTCTTTGCCTCCTGTTATTACTAACATTTTGCAGGAGTATTCTGATGTATTTCCAAGTGAGATACCAGAGGGGCTGCCACCTATACGAGGGATTGAGCACCAAATTGATCTTATTCCTGGTGCATCTTTGCCGAATCGTGCGCCATATAGGACAAATCCAGAGGAAACAAAAGAAATTCAGCGACAAGTGCAAGAACTACTCGACAAAGGTTACGTGCGTGAGTCTCTTAGTCCGTGTGCTGTTCCGGTTATTTTAGTGCCTAAAAAAGACGGAACATGGCGTATGTGTGTTGATTGTAGGGCTATTAATAATATCACGATACGGTATCGACACCCTATTCCACGTTTAGATGATATGCTTGATGAATTGAGTGGTGCCATCGTCTTTTCTAAAGTTGATTTGCGTAGTGGGTACCACCAGATTCGTATGAAATTGGGAGATGAATGGAAAACTGCTTTCAAAACTAAGTTCGGATTGTATGAGTGGTTAGTCATGCCTTTTGGGTTAACTAATGCACCTAGCACTTTCATGAGATTAATGAACGAGGTTTTGCGTGCCTTCATTGGAAAATTTGTGGTAGTATACTTTGATGACATATTGATCTACAGCAAATCTATGGATGAACATGTTGATCACATGCGTGCTGTTTTTAATGCTTTACGAGATGCACGTTTATTTGGTAACCTTGAGAAGTGCACATTTTGCACCGATCGAGTTTCGTTTCTTGGTTATGTTGTGACTCCACAGGGAATTGAGGTTAATCAAGCCAAGGTAGAAGCGATACATGGATGGCCTATGCCAAAGACTATCACACAGGTGCGGAGTTTCCTAGGACTTGCTGGCTTCTATCGCCGTTTTGTGAAGGACTTTAGCACCATTGCTGCACCTTTGAATGAGCTTACGAAGAAGGGAGTGCATTTTAGTTGGGGCAAAGTACAAGAGCACGCTTTCAACGTGCTGAAAGATAAGTTGACACATGCACCTCTCCTCCAACTTCCTGATTTTAATAAGACTTTTGAGCTTGAATGTGATGCTAGTGGAATTGGATTGGGTGGTGTTTTGTTACAAGAAGGCAAACCTGTTGCATATTTTAGTGGAAAATTGAGTGGGTCTGTTCTAAATTATTCTACTTATGATAAGGAATTATATGCTCTTGTGCGAACATTAGAAACATGGCAGCATTATTTGTGGCCCAAAGAGTTTGTTATTCATTCTGATCATGAATCTTTGAAACATATTCGTAGTCAAGGAAAACTGAACCGCAGACATGCTAAGTGGGTTGAATTTATCGAATCGTTTCCTTATGTTATTAAGCACAAGAAAGGAAAACAGAATATCATTGCTGACGCTTTGTCTAGGAGATATACTTTGCTGAATCAACTTGACTACAAAATCTTTGGATTAGAGATGATTAAAGACCAATATGTTCATGATGCTGATTTTAAAGATGTGTTGCTGCATTGTAAAGAAGGGAAAGGATGGAACAAATATATCGTTAGCGATGGGTTTGTGTTTAGAGCTAACAAGCTATGCATTCCAGCTAGCTCCGTTCGTTTGTTGTTGTTACAGGAAGCACATGGAGGTTGCTTAATGGGACATTTTGGAGCAAAGAAAACGGAGGACATACTTGCTGGTCATTTCTTTTGGCCCAAGATGAGAAGAGATATGGTGAGATTGGTTGCTCGTTGCACGACATGTCAAAAGGCGAAGTCACGGTTAAATCCACACGGTTTGTATTTGCCTCTACCCGTTCCTAGTGCTCCTTGGGAAGATATTTCTATGGATTTTGTGCTGGGATTGCCTAGGACTAGGAAGGGACGTGATAGTGTGTTTGTGGTTGTTGATAGATTTTCTAAGATGGCACATTTCATACCATGTCATAAAACTGACGATGCTACTCATATTGCTGATTTGTTCTTTCGTGAAATTGTTCGCTTGCATGGTGTGCCCAACACAATCGTTTCTGATCGTGATGCTAAATTTCTTAGTCATTTTTGGAGGACTTTGTTGGCAAAATTGGGGACTAAGCTTTTATTTTCTACTACATGTCATCCTCAAACTGATGGTCAAACTGAAGTTGTGAATAGAACTTTGTCTACTATGTTAAGGGCAGTTCTAAAGAAGAATATTAAGATGTGGGAGGACTGTTTGCCTCATGTTGAATTTGCTTATAATCGATCATTGCATTCTACTACAAAGATGTGCCCATTTCAGATTGTATATGGTTTGTTGCCTCGTGCTCCTATTGATTTAATGCCTTTGCCATCTTCTGAAAAACTAAATTTTGATGCTACTAGGCGTGCTGAATTGATGTTAAAACTGCATGAAACTACTAAAGAAAACATAGAGCGTATGAATGCTAGATATAAGTTTGCTAGTGATAAAGGTAGAAAGGAAATAAATTTTGAACCTGGAGATTTAGTTTGGTTGCATTTGAGAAAGGAAAGGTTTCCTGAATTGCGAAAATCTAAGTTGTTGCCTCGAACCGATGGACCGTTTAAAGTGCTAGAGAAAATTAACGACAATGCATATATAGGCTAGATCTGCCTGCAGACTTTGGGGTTAGCCCCACATTTAACATTGCAGATTTAAAGCCCTACTTGGGAGAGGAAGTTGAGCTTGAGTCGAGGACGACTCAAATGCAAGAAGGGGAGAATGATGAAGACATCCACACTACTGATACATCTATGCCAATACAAGTACCAATTTCTGGTCCCATTACTCGTGCTCGTGCTCGTCAACTCAACCATCAGGTGATTACACTCTTGAGTTCATGTCCATCATATTTAGACCATGGAGACCCGTGCACTCTTGTTTTGCTTAGGAACCAGGGAGAAGACCGAAAGGGAAAAGGATTTGAACATGCTGGATTCGGACTGCAGAAGAACACCAACTTGTGACGGTCACCACGGTCAGATGCGGGCTCGGATTGGAATGTTCAAGCACAACATGGAAAGCTTATCAAGTCTACTTTCATATGGATCCGGAATTATAGTCATATCTGTTCTGAGGCCGCCGTAATCATTGTTTTCTTACCGAGACATTTCCTGCCTTTTCTGCCCATGGTGCTGCGTCACCCTATTTTGGCCCAATGGGTCGTGTATCAAGTTAGGTCCATTAGGGACGCATCCTAGGGTTGCAGCACGACCCCAATACCCTTGTGGTCGTCCTCCCATGTTTATAACCCCCCTAGCCACCACCAAGAACAGCGGGTTTTGTTTAGATCAAGTTTAGCTCTCGCTACTTGCTTGTAAGCGCGCGTGCTAGTCAGCCGCCCGTCTTCTTGTCTTCGGAACCCCACCATATTGGAGTTTGATTTTGAAACCTACATTTAGATCTGGTAATTCAGTACTTGTTCTACTTGTTCTTGCTAGTTCTTCGATTGCTTGCAGGACGAGTGCCATAGTGGCCAGGGTGTCACGATCCACAAGATCGTGACAGCCATAGGAGGTGGTGTATCGGTTGCTAAGGCGCAGCGTCTTGGGAAGGCTGTAGTCGGGCCGTGAACGTCGTCTTCTCCCCCAATCGAGTTATTCCACACCCTCTCATCGAAAGATCGGGCAATCACCCAACGGGTGCACATCACATAGACTCCTGGAGAAGCCTCCGGGACAAATTCCTGCTCAACTTCCAAGGGTACCGCCCAGACACCGACGCCTTGGCCGAACTCTCACTCTGCAAGCAGCTGGAAAAAGAGACTCTGCGGGAGTATTACCGCAAGTTTCTAACACTCAAGTCATAGCTGCCCTCAATCGATGACCAGATCGCCATCCACTACGCCATCAGTGGCCTTCGCGCCGGCGTCCTTTACAGCCACTGCATCAGAGATCCGCCCAAGAACCTCCAGGAATTATACCGGCTATTCGAAAAATACGCCAAATCCGAAGAGCTCCACCAACGCAAGGTTGAGTCTCAGAGGAAACCCAAAGATGCTCCACAGTCCAGCCGCACGTGGACGAGAACTCCGCAGCCAGACTCTGGTCGAGACGGCCGCAATCAGCAGCAGGTGCACAACATCGCCAACCAGCACCCCGCTGGTGACGCCCCTCGCCGCCAGGAATATCCCCCCCAGGGCCGCAGAAATGGAACTCGCGGTAGGGGTCGGGGACGTGCGCAGCCGCCGCGCCGATTCTACTGTCTTTTTCACGGCGAAGACTGCGCCCACCAAACCAGAGACTACCCAGAGACGAAGGCCACCAGAGACAGGATGGCACGGGCACAGCGAGCCGACAACCCTAGAGTTGTCGCGCACACTTATCAGCAACCCCCTCCACCATACATCCACGCCCCCGCCCCGCATCCACCGCACCACGCATACCAACACCACCAGGAAGTACAAATCGTACCTCCCCCACCCCCACCTCCACACCAGCAACAACAAAACATCCCCCACCCCCACGCCCCAAAACAAGAAGACTTCGCCGATCAACCGTATCGTGGAGTCATTCATATGATCACTGGGGGGTCCAGCACCGACTTCGACACAAAGCGGCAAAAGCGGGACCACTACCGCAGCATCAACCACGTCGCCATTACCGGCCCAGTCGTGCAGACGAAGTGGTCCCACGTACCGCTAACCTTCGACGCCCAAGTCGTCGACCTGCGCAGCGCCCCCCACATCGACGCTATGGTTATCAACTGCAGCGTGGCAGGATGGGACCTACACAAAGTCCTAGTCGACAATGGCAGTCAAGCAGACATCATTTTCCTCCATGCCTTCGACCGCATGGGCATAAGCCACAGCCTGCTCAAGCCTTCGGACAACCCGTTGTATGGCTTCGGCGGTAAGGGCACCTTTCCTGTCGGCAAAATAGAACTGCCTCTCTCCTTCGGTGTAGCACCCAATGCCCGAAGTGAGCAAATAACCTTTGATATCGTCGATATGGTGTATCCGTACAACGCCATCATGGGTCGGGGCTCCATCAACAAGTTTGAGGCAGCCATTCACGGACTGTACCTGTGCATGAAGATACCAGGTCCGTCAGGCACCATCACGGTCTACGGCAATCAGCAGACTGCGCGCAACATAGAGCGGGACTTCGTCCCTGGGCAAAGAAATGTGCACTGCCTCACGGCCCAGCGCGAGGTCCCTGCATCCGCCAGCCCAACCGACAAAGAGCACGACAAGGCACAGCTGCAGAGTAACGACGAGACCAAGACTGTCCCCCTCGACCAGGCCACGCCCAAGCAGACAGTCACCATCAGCGAAGACCTCACTTCACATGACGAGGAAAAGCTCCTCTGCTGCTTGTCCAAGAACAAAGACGTCTTCGCCTGGTCCGCCCTCGACTTGGTCGGGGTCAGCCGATCCATAATTGAGCATGACTTGGGAATCGACCCTTCGGTGAGACCGAAAAAACAACGGCTCCGCAAAATGTCCGACGAGAAGACAGAAGCCGCCAAGGCCGAGGTACATCGCCTCCTAGAAGCCAAATTTATCGAGCCAGTGGCTTACCCCACGTGGCTCTCCAGCGTTGTGATGGTGCAGAAAAAGAGCGGCAAGTGGCGAATGTGCATCGACTTCACCAGTCTCAACAAGGCCTGGCCAAAGGACAACTTCCCGCTGCCTCGGATCGACAAAATAGTCGATAACGCGGCCAGGTGCGAAGTCATGTTACTCCTCGACTGCTTCTCCGGTTACCATCAAATATATATGAAGGAGGAAGACAAGGCCAGCACCAGCTTCATAACACCCTTCGGCACATATTGCTTTATCAGAATGCCGGAGGGACTCAAGAACGCCGGGTCCACCTTCTCCCGGCTTACCAAAACAGTGCTCGAGGGGCAAGTCGGCAGAAATATATTCACATATGTGGACGACATCGTCGTCGCCAGTAGGAGCAAGGAGGACCATCTTGCTGACCGCGCCGAGACATTCGCGAGCATGCGGGACGTACGACTTCGCCTGAACCCCGAAAAGTGCGTCTTCGGCGTTCGCCAGGAGAAAATATTGGGCTACCTAGTATCACACCGCGGCATCGAGGCCAACCCAACCAAAATTCAGGCCATCATCAACATGACGCCCCCGCAGTCAGCCAGAGACGTCCAGCGCCTGACGGGCAGATTGGCCGCCCTCAACAGATTCATCTCCAAATCCGCTGAGGGAAGTCTCCCCTTCCTCAAAACTCTCCGTGGCGCAAAAGACTTCGCTTGGGGACCAGAGCAGGCAGCGGCCTTCGCCTCATTAAAACAGTACCTGTCGGAGCTGGCAGTCCTTACAAGCCCCGACTCTTCGCTACCCCTATTGCTCTATGTTGCGGCTTCGCCGCATGCGGTCAGCGCGGTACTGCTGCAGGAGCAGACAGTTGAGGGCGTGATCAGGCAGTGCCTAGTTTATTACGTCTCCGAAGTGCTAACACCATCCAAATGTAACATGACGGAACTGGAGAAGATTGCCTATGCAGTTGTTATGTCTTCGCGCAAATTGCGCCATTATTTTGAAGCATTCAAGGTCCGGGTCACCTCAGATAGGGGACTAGGTGAATTGTTCAGAAACCCGGAGGCATCGGTCAGGATTGCCAAGTGGGCGGCCGAACTCTCCGGCTACCACATCAATTTCGAGCCCAGGACAGCCATCAAGTCACAAGTTCTGGCAGACTTCGTCATCGACTGGACTGGGCCAATAACACAGCCGGACCCGTCCGCAGAGAAGGTTTGGACGATCCTCTGCGACGGCGCATGGTGCCATGCGGGGGCAGGCGCCGCTACAGTTATCACCTCACCCGCCGGGGTCAAGCACAGATACGCGGCACGCCTCAGCTTCGCTCTGGAATCTGACAAATGCACAAACAACATAGCAGAATACGAAGCCGTCATCCTCGGCCTCCGCAAGCTGAGGGCCCTCGGTGTTACCACCTGCATTGTCAGAACAGACTCCAAGGTAGTCGCCGGCCAAGTCGAGAAAGACTATGCAGCAAAGGACCCCGCACTTATGGAATACCTCGCGGCCATCCGAAGTCTCGAGAGACAATTTAAGGGATTCACCTTGCAGCATGTGGACCGGGCCAAGAATGAAGAAGCCGATGCATTGGCCAAGGCTGCTGCTAGAGGCGAGTCCCTGCCCTCTGACGTGTTCTACCATGTTATCGGCACGCCAGCGGTCCGGAGCCCCGAAGGGCTCCAAATAACCAATGACAACGAGGGCCACCACATAGTCAACCTTATTATGACCGAAGACTGGCGGGCACCAATAACCCTGTTCCTACAGGGGTACTACCACCTAATCGACATCAACGAGGCCAAGCGCCTCAAACATCGAAGCCGAGACTTCGCACTGATTGAGGGCCAACTCTACAAGAAGGGGGTCAGCCAGCCAATGCTTAAATGTGTCACCGAGACCGAAGGCGTCCAAATACTGCGCGAAGTCCACAGTGGTACTTGCGGCTCTCACGCAGGGCCAAGGGCCCTAGCCGCAAAGGTGATCCGCCAAGGTTTCTACTGGCCCGCAATGATCTGTGTCGCAAATCGGGTCACAAGGTCCTGCGAAGCCTGCTAGAAGTTTTCTCCACGATCAGGCAGCCCCTCACAATTCACAAAACTGATCGTCCACACATGGCCCCTCCAGCGCTGGGGCCTGGACATAGTTGGGCCCCTGCCCATGGCTCAGGGGAACCTCAAGTTCACCTTCGTCGCTGTCGAGTACTTTACCAAATGGATCAAGGCGAGGGCGGTTTCCACAATAACATCAAAGACTGCACAGAAATTCTTTTGGCAAAACATTGTTTGCCGCTTCGGAGTACCGTCCGAACTCACAGTTGACAACGGCAAGCAGTTTGACAGCCAAGACTTCAAGGATTTCTGCTTCTCCATTGGCACCAAGCTTGCCTTCGCCTCAGTATATCACCTGCAGTCCAACGGAGTTGTGGAACGCGCCAATGGAAAAATTTTCACATCTGTCAAGAAAATGCTCCTCGACGAAAAAAGGGCAGGTGGGCCGACTTGTTACCTGAAGCGGTCTGGGCGCTAAACACGACTGAGTGCAGGGCGACTGGGTTCACCCCCTTCCGCCTTCTATATGGATCGGAGGCCATGACCCCACAAGAAATAAAACATGGGTCCCCGCGAACAGTTGCGTCAGCTGTCCCCGACGTGGACGAACCCACTTCGAAGGATCTTATCGACGGAGACCGCGTCTTCGCTCTACAGGCTCTAAATAAATACCAAGCCCAGACAAAAGCATGGCGCGACCTCACAGTCATCCCGCGGGAATTCAGCGAAGGGGACCTCATACTCGTCCGAACAGCTCGGACAGAATCCAGGGGCAAGCTGGAGCCCAGGTGGGAGGGCCCTTTCATTGTCAAGACGAAGGCCTCCCCCAGCGCATACAGTCTCGCAATGCCAAACAGCGAAGACTTGGAGCATTCCTGGAACATCGATAATCTCCGCAAATTTTTTGTTTGACTCATCAAGGCCAGGTCGCCCTTGTAATTCGCAAAAACAATTTTATTCTGGCCCGCACTTTTTTTCTTTCGGGGGGTGAGGTTTTTAACGAGACGGAGTCATGTAATATACAAGTGAAAAATCCGCCGCAAAAATCTACGTCGAAAAAAGACCGCGCCGATGGTCTCCCACATTCGACCAATACAAACTCACCGCGAGGCCGAGCGCTAGCTACCCTCGCGTGCGACACTCCGCGCAAAAGTCGCCTAAGGTCCTCCTGCAGCCACTCAAGGCAGCGAAGTCCAGGCTCTCGGTCTGGCACTTCGAAGTCAGCGGTCCGCGCGCCCAGCTCATGGTATGAGTCCATAAGCTGTTTGCGTGTCCGCTCAGCCTCCGAGCGCGTCGAAGCCTCGACCCTCTCCACACGGGTCTGCAGAGCGTTGAGCCGCTCCTCCAATTCCTCAGCGCGCTGTCTGGCAAGACTGCCCTCCGCCTGCGCCAAATTGGCCTCCGCCTGCGCAGACTGCGCCTTGGCGAGAGCCTCATTAGCCTCCTTCCTCTCCTCCGCCAGTTGGCGCCGGAGGTCAGTCCTCTCACCCTCCAGCACGGCCACCTTATCCGCCAACTTGCGGCACTTGCTGTCGGCGGCCGACTTTTCCTGGACGGCGTCAGCATGTTGCGCCCGAAGTCTCTCGACTTCGGCAGAAACAACCGCCGTAAGGGCCCCCGACGCCGCGCGGTCTACGAAGTCAGCCGCCTACAAGACATACATAAGACCACAACCCCAACGAAGCTGGTAAAACCCGAAGTCCAGCTCAACTTACCTGACTTAATGCCTCCTTCAGCCGGCGGGACACAGCGCCCGCCTCGTCCCTGACGGCAGTGAATGCCGGAATCTCACCACCGGCACCAAGAGCACTACCCTTCGCCCTGGGCACCACGGCAACCGCCACGGTAGCCACGGCAGGCGGAACAACAACAAGTTGGCCTTCGCCCGACCCTGCAACGTATCAACAGATTAAAAAAAACTCGAGCTAACGACTTACCAACAAGATAATCATCCACGCTAATGTCGGTGGCGAAGTCAGCAACGCGCTTACCCAGCGGAGGCAGCTCTCGGGCCTTCGCGGCGCCGGCCGGGACAGACTTGGTACCGCCGGCGGCGGCCGCCTTCATAGCCTCCGGCACCCTGCTGGACCCAGGGGCGGCCGACTTCGCCGCCAGCATCGGCTGGCTTCCGCTGGGGGCAGCAGCCTTCGCGGTCCCCCGCGACCTCTTCGGCCTGGCCTCATGCAGCCTGACGACCGCCTGGCGCTTCTGCGCAGCTCCCTGACGATCCTTGTCCATCACTGCCGACACAACAACAGCAATTGTGGCGAAACTGCCCGAATTATTCCAACTTAAGTGCCTAAGCCCCGCCTTAGAGGCTAGACCACACTTAAATGGGAATAACCCGTCAATCCCTCGGATCTAGTCCGACACGGCCACTGACAGGATCAAGTACCACAATCTCACTCGAAGGTGAGTCACAGAGCAAATAAAATAAAGCATAAAACCATACATGTCAGAGTATTAAATTATTACAGCATCATCATCATCATCGGAGTTTTTGCAAAAGTAACCATCATTGTTCGAAGTGCAGCGGAAATGAAGTAACGGTAAATAAATAGAGAGATGGGGAAGCATGTCCCATCACTCCTCATGCTCCTCCTCAGCCGAGGCAGGGTCCCACTCGACAGTCCAACCCGGTGGCAAGGTGGACTGCCAAGTTATTCCAGCAACCATTTCCTCCAGAGAACCTGTAAAAAATTATGCCACAAGCAAGGCTGAGTATACTAATACTCAGCTAGACTTACCCGGTGTGAGGAGTCTACTCCTCTACCTCTAGACATGCAGCTGTTTGGCTGTGGGGTTTGGTTGCCAAAAGCACTAGCTGAGTTTCTAAATCAAGATTTTAACTTGGTCAAAATTAAGTGTGACTCTCTTAAGGCTAAAAGTGAACTATCTATTCATACATGGTAACAAACATTATTAGCAATCACATCTTATATCAACTCATCATATTTCCACTTGTTACTCAATGCAGCAGCATGGATCAAGCAGTCTCATTAGCTGCGAGAAGCAGACGATTCGAATCGAGTTTTTATCCTTGCAAGGTAAACCTAAACACACGACATGCAGGGGCACTCCGTCCCCACACACATCAACCGTCCCCATCGATTCCCTGGCAACAGATCAGGGCTCACCGCCTTGGCGTACAATGCCTCACTGACCCCGACTGGCCGTCGTGCAGTGACCGCACTTGTACCCACCATAACCGGAATGGGAGACCTCGTCTCAGGTCGCGTGAGGGGATATGTCTGCGGGCAGGTTCACTCAGGTACTAGGCTTACCGATTTACCATATTTCTCGGTATGTGTTTAGTACGTTCAAACGCTTGACTCACGGTACCACACCTTAATCCTTATTCCAACTTTTATTCCGTAGACAACCAATCCCCATGGATTGTTGCCCACAACCAACATCAGTACGATATGAAAGTGGGTACAATCAATGTCCTGACCTCGCGCGAGTGCTAGAAAAATCACTCGTCTTCTACCGAGATCCTACTTAATAAAGCAGCTACTCGACCTAGCATACTAGTATTCATCTCAATAGGGTTCCTGAGATCATGCAACTAGGGTTTCAAACAATTCCTACACTTAAGTGCACAATCAATCCTACAATCATTAAGTGAAGTAAAATAGCATAAATAACAGGTTATGCATAAAACCGGGGCTTGCCTTCCAAAGCAGTGGCTGGCAGGTCCTCTGGTGCAGGCTCGGGTGCTGGATCTGGGGCTACCTCCTGAGCAGCTCCTTGCTCCGGCACGAGGATGTACTCTCCGTCAGCAAGATTACAGTCTATCGAAATGCAATGAACATGTATGTCATGATTATGCAAGATTTAAGAACATTAAGCTAAAGAAACTAAGTCAAGAATTAACTTAGGGTTTCCTGGTTATGTGGGGCTTCTAGTGGTATATATATACATAGACTTATTACCTTTTAAGCTTAGGTTTTCTTCTAGGATAACATAGTGGATTTGCATTGTCTTTATAGATTTCAGTGGACAAATTTACAAAGGTTTTAGGATGACCTTAATTTACATTATTCATTTCCTTACTTAAATTTCCATTTAGGGTTTCTAGTGTGGGTTTGAACTATGACCGTGTTTTAATAATTTCCAAAAATTCTGTAAAAATTACAGTGGGTTGTCACTTGCTATTCTAGCTTGTCTTAAGAATTTGAGGCTTAAAGTACAAAAGCTAGGCTTTAAACAAAAATGACAAGAGTTATGCAAAATGGGCCACTTTACACTACATCTCTAAGTTAGGGGTAGGTTCTGTCCTAAAGGTTATTTTTGCTGGCATCCCATAGTAATAATAGGCTTCTGTGCTAAAAATCACAGAAAACTAAGGGGTGGTTATTTAGTTATGATTTTCTTAAGTTTAATGTCAAAAAGGCTCTTTCTACTACATTATTATTTGAAAAATGTCAAACAGTAGATTTCATATTTTTTCTAAATTCTCCTTAATAAAACATTAGTTATCCCAAGGGTGGGGGTGTTTTTATCTTGGGGTTATTTTTGTAGAGTTTTTCTAAGTTTCAATTGTTTTATTAAAACAAAAGGGATCCTATTTATTTTATACTAAAACAGGGTATGATATATTTTTCTAGTGAACTATATTGAATAAGTATCCTAACAAAAATAGAGGTACTCTCTGGTTCATTAATTAAATTACATTTTCTATTTTCCTTATCCTTAAGCATATTATAGAATAAGGGGTAAAAACTAACTTAATGGAGTGGACAGAGAGGTTTAACATTTTTATTTGGTTTAGTAGGTAGATACAAACTTCTCAAAATTTTTCTAACCCCAGTCAAATAGTGCAACTAATTTTGGCCCTATTATTAAGCTTTTGGTCAAAACTATAATTAAATCAGAGCTTTAAAGTTTTCTATAGTACATAGGGGGTTTTATATTTTTCTTAAGTAGGTTACATTATTTAGAGTCTGACAAAATTGGTTTGACCAAATTTGGATGAATTAAACAGAAGTTATGCTTTTTCAAAGTTTCTGTCCAATTTAAAAACAGATTTAATAAAGGTTTTCTGGAAAAACAGTTTACACCGAGGTCCCTGGGTTTAAACTAAATCAACCTTCGCAAATCTACCCTCGCGCCACTATTCCCCTGTGTCTTTGACATTTCACAAAACCCCCTGACCTTCTCTCCCTCTCACCCGCAGTCCTTCCCCTTATGTAAACAGTAACCGCGGGAAAGAAAAGGGTGGCGCGGCTTACCGGCGGCGAGGGAGGTCCGGCGAAGGGTGCGGTTGGCTCGGGGAGACTCTGGCGGTCACGTCGAGGTACGGCTTGACGTCGGGGATGGCCGGAATCGCCCGGTCCACGCGCAGCAGGCGGGTGTTCTCGTCGGCGGCGATTGTACCGGCCAAACCACGGCGAACTGGTTCAATCCGAGGGCATGGTGAGCTTCACGGGGTAACGTAGCGACCGTGTGCACAAGGAATCGAAGGATGGTTGAGTGGTTTACCCGGTTCACGTACTCCGGCGGGGTTGAGAGCTCTGGCGAGCGTGGACTGGCCTCTCCGGCGAAGCAAACTCCGATTCCATGCTCGGGGAGCTTCACGGAGGTGTGCACAGTCTCCTCCGAGGGCTGGACAGAGTTGGGAATGGCTCCACTGGCCGGTCTACGGTGGCAGAGGGATTGGGCGGCCGCGGACTCGCTGCGCACGGGCAAACGGCGACGAGCTAGACTCCGGTGAGGTTTGAGGGTGCGCGGAAGGGTACAATCTAAGTCTGGGAGGGTTTTATAAGCGCGGGCGCGGGCCATGGCGTTGGCTTGGCTCGGGCGCGGCGCTGGGCATGCGGGGGCGCGCGTGAGCGTGCACTGGCGCGGGCAGGAAGCGTTGAACACGTGGAGGTGTGTTTCTTCCATTGTTCAAACGTCTCCAGAGATCGCAAACGTGCGAATCTTGCCATGAATCCGGCGCAGACCTCTTCCTGGCACCTAGGGCTATCTCACATGTGTGAGTTCCAATGGAGGATACGCCCTAGATCAGGAGATAGACGGGCGCCAAATCTGGCTTGTCTCACTGCCCACACCGCGACAAAACTGATGCCAATTCTTGTCTAACGTCCAAGTCTCGGTCTCCACTTTTTCCAGGGGGTGCCTTAGGTGGTATACCACATTTTTGGTATAGAACCTAAGTGGTTTTGGCGCCATCTTTAAGGTGAACACGGCTGGTCTTTAACTTAGGGTTAGAATTTGACTTAGAGGGAAATAGAGAGCTCTAGCTCTCTCTCCACTTGGAGATTTGAATTGGGGTTTCTCCAGGGGTCTTTTTGCAATATTTCCCTCCCCTAATTGATGGTTACAAGGTTAGTTAAGGTTTGGGTAAAATTACTCATGCTTTGCACACTTGTTCACTCTCTTTCCCTTCTTTCCTAGGGTTTTGGGAGATAGGGTTTAGGAGAGGTCTAGGGTTCTTCTCCCCTCTTATCCAAGGTAGTAAGTGTGCAAGGATTAGAGTAATGCTTCTTATGCCATTGGCAACTTTATTAGCACTTGATCTCCAAGTTCTTATGTGTTGCCCTAAGCCTTTACCCCTTGTGATCACAGCTTCTAGTGCCAAGGTGGGCTCTAGCCAAGGTAACACCTGGGGTGTTACAGCCCTCCCCCCTTAAAGGAATCTCGTCCCGAGATTTAGGTAGAGTCCCTTGGAGGGTGCTTTAAGGTGTGCTGGTGTTGTTTTCCCCTTACTTAAATTTCTCTTATTAACTGCTCTTCGAAAGTCATCCTCTTTGCAACTTCAGAAGGAAGCCCTTCTTAAGTTAAATCCACAACTTAGACTATCTTCGATATCTAAGTTTTTCTTATAATTGAATTCAAAGGGCAGGTGGGGGTGGGGTTTTGGGGTTACATACCGACTCCTTTGGGCAGAAAGTCGGGGAAGCGAGAGCGTAGAAAATCCTCAGTCTCCCACGTAGCTTCTTCTGCTGAATGGTGACTCCACTGAACTTTATACATTCTGATCGACCTTGCCCGAGTTGATCTCTCTTTTTGATCTAGCACCTTGACAGGGTACTCTTGGTAGGACAAGTCTGGTTCTATCTCAATGTCTGGCTCTGGTAGCACTTCAGTGGGTAGACGAACACATTTCCGCAACTGAGAGACATGGAATACATTGTGAACTGCTGACATGTGGGGTGGCAATTCCACTTGATAGGCTACGGGTCCACAAGCTTCCTTGATCTCATAGGGTCCAATGTAGCGAGGAGCTAACTTGCCCTTGATCCCGAATCTCTGGACACCCTTGGTGGGTGATACCTTAAGATAGACATGATCTCCCACCTCAAACTGTAGAGGCTTCCGCCTCTTATCATGATAGCTCCTTTGCCTGGCCTGAGCAGCTTCTAAGTTCTTGGTAATAACCCTGACCTTTGCCTCTGCCTCGAGTACCAAGTCTGGCCCAAAAATTTCCCTTTCTCCTGCTTGAGACCAATTTAGTGGGGTCCTACACCGCCTTCCATATAATGCCTCAAAGGGTGCCATCTTCAGACTGGACTGATAGCTGTTATTGTAAGAAAACTCTGCCAAAGGCAGACACTTGTCCCATTCCTTCCCATAGTGTAGGGCACATGCTCGCAACATATCTTCCAAAATCTGATTCACCCTTTCTGTCTGGCCATCTGTTTGTGGGTGATATGCTGAGCTTCGGATGACATGGGTCCCAAGTGACTCTTGCAATTGCTCCCAAAATCGTGCCACAAAGGGTGCTCCTCTGTCGGATATAATGGTCTTGGGAATACCATGCAACCTTACTATCTGATCAACATAAATTTCTGCGTACTTCTCTGTCCTGTGGGTGGTATGCACTGGCAAGAAATGAGCAGTCTTAGTCAACCTGTCCACAATAACCCAAATAGAATCATGGTGCCTGGAGGTATTGGGTAATCCCACTATGAAGTCAATGCAAATGTCCTCCCATTTCCAAGATGGTATGGGAAGGGGTTGCAAAGGGCCTGCTGCTTTCAAGTGACTAGCTTTAATTCTCTGGCAGGTGTCACACTCGGATATGTACTTGGCAATTTCCCTTTTCATTCTAGTCCACCAATATAGAGATCTGAGATCATGGTACATCTTATTGCTACCAGGGTGCATGGAGAATTTGGAAAGGTGAGCTTCATCCAGTATCTTCTTTCTGAGCTCAGGGTCCTTGGGAACAACCAATCGATCTCCAAACCATAGAATTCCCTTGCTGTCCTGTCGGAAACACTTGTATTTCTCTGCCTTTTGCTTGATCATATCCTTGATAACCTGAACACCCTTATCCTCAACCTGTGCCCTGACTATCTGTTCTTGCAATGTGGGCTCCACCGAGATATAGCTTAGGTTACCCGAAGAAACAACTTCCAGGTTCAGCTTGCACAACTCATCACACAGGGTGGTGACTCTTGCATCCATGCTCATACAATTGCACTGGGCCTTTCTACTCAAGGCATCTGCCACAACATTGGCCTTACCAGGATGGTAATGCACCTCCAAATCATAGTCCTTGATCAACTCTAACCATCTCCTTTGCCTCATGTTCAGATCTGCCTGAGTGAAGATGTATTTGAGACTCTTGTGATCAGTGTAGATGTTACAGTGAGCTCCCATCAAGTAGTGTCTCCATATCTTTAGAGCATGAACTACAGCTGCCAATTCTAGATCATGTGTAGGGTAGTTCTGCTCATGGGGCCTGAGTGCTCGAGAAGCATAAGCAATCACTCTGTTCTCTTGCATCAAGACACATCCCAATCCGGTACCCGAAGCATCACAATAAACTTCAAATGGCTTGGTGTTATCAGGTTGGGCCAGCACTGGGGCTGTTGTCAAATGCTGCATCAAGGTATGAAAGGCATCTTCACACTTTTGGCTCCACTCAAATTTGACTCCCTACTTTAACAGTTCAGTCATTGGCTTGGCAATTCTGGAGAAATCCGGAATAAATCGTCGATAATACCCTGCCAATCCCAGAAAACTCCGAATCTGCTTCACTGTAGTCGGGGGTTTCCAATCCATCACCTCCTGCACCTTTTCAGGGTCAACTGATATCCCATCCTGAGAAATTGTATGACCCAAGAATTTGATCTCCTTCAGCCAGAACTCACACTTAGACAACTTAGCATACAACTGATGGTCACGCAGTCTCTGAAGTACAGTATGCAAATGTTTGGCGTGCTCGGCTTCATTCTTGGAATAGACCAGAATATCATCAATGAAAACGACCACGAACTTGTCTAACTCTGGCATGAATACTGAGTTCATCAAGTACATAAAATAAGCCGGGGCATTGGTCAGCCCAAATGACATCACTAAAAACTCATACAGCCCATATCTGGTTGAGAAAGTCGTCTTGGGAATATCGCTGGCACGGATCTTAATCTGATGGTAACCTGAGCGAAGGTCTATCTTGGAGAATACCTTGGCTCCTACCAACTGATCAAACAGAACATCAATGCGGGGCAGTGGGTATTTGTTCTTGATAGTCACCGCATTGAGAGGACGGTAGTCAACACACATCCTCAAACTCTCATCCTTTTTCTTCACAAATAATGCTGGACATCCCCATGGTGAAGTGCTTGGACGAATAAACCCCTTGTCCAACAATTCTTGCAATTGTTTCTTCAATTCTGCCAATTCCGCGGGAGGCATCCTATAGGGTCTCTTGGAGATAGGAGCAGTCCCGGGTTGCAACTCAATTGCGAACTCAATATCTCGGTCAGGTGGCATCCCTGGCAATTCCTCCGGAAAAACATCCGGGTAGTCACGGACCACTGGGATCTTTTCCACTGGGGATTCTATCATAACAAAAGCACAAGATCGGGTACAACCCTGGTCAGGCAAAAATAGTGTGGTCTCACCACAAGTTGGTGAGTGCACCTCAATGGCTCTAGCTGCAATATCCATCACAGCCTGATTTCTGGTCAACCAGTCAGTTCCCAATATAATATCCACACTCTCCAAACCCAAAATGAGGAGGTTGGTTTTAATTATCAGACTACCAAACTTTATAGGCACATTCTTGTTAATTTGATAAGTGGCAACTCTGCCTCCTGGTGTTGAGACTGTAATGCCCCCATCGGTATGGTGAAAGGGCAACTGGCATTTGGCACTAAACTTAGCACTGATAAAACTATGTGATGCACCGGAATCAAAAAGAACAATAGCGGGATAATTTAAAACTGTAAAGATACCAGTCATGACGGGTGCTCCCTCTGGAATATCAGCCATGGTGGTGAAGTTCAGCCTGCCCTGCCTCACTTGCACCTTCTGTCTCTTGCCTTGGTTCTGATTGACATTCTGCCCCTGCCTCTGCTGGTTCCTGGGGCAATTCTTGGCATAATGCCCAGTGTTGCCACATGTGAAGCATCTGTTGTCATTTGCCTGGCGGTACTGCTGCTGCTGCTGATTGCCCCTCTGAGCTGGAAATTGGGTGCGGTTGGGTGCCTGTTGCTGCTGCTGCGGTCGGATCACCCATCGCCCTTGCTGCTGCTGCGGTCCCCTG
The DNA here is from genome assembly GCF_902167145.1 of Zea mays. Classification (NCBI taxonomy): domain Eukaryota; kingdom Viridiplantae; phylum Streptophyta; class Magnoliopsida; order Poales; family Poaceae; genus Zea; species Zea mays. The sequence continues at coordinate 138,784,402 of NC_050096.1, forward strand.
CCCTGGGTGTCGGACACAATCCTGAAGCGCTGTGGCTGAGCTGAGGGTCCTGCCACAGGGGTCTTCCTCTTCTTCTCTGCCTGTCTAGCTGTAATGCAGTCCTCTTGGGAGATAGCCATGTTGACCAACTCATTGTAACTGTTGGCCCTGACGGTGTTGAGGCGGTCGCGGAGCTTAGTGCTGAGCCCCCTCCTGAACCTGTCTCTCTTCTTCTCATCTGTATCTGCATGATACCCAGCATACTGGCACAAGTCATTAAAAGCCTGGGCATACTACAACACTGTCCTGTTGCCCTGGGTGAGTGCCAAAAACTCATTGAGCTTCCTGTCCATAATCCCGGCTGGTATATGGTGTCCTCGGAAAGTTGCCTTGAACTCCCTCCACTCCACCTCTCGGTCCTCTGGCTGCATAGCAAGAAAATGATCCCACCAAGTCCTTGCAGGTCCGCGAAGCTGCTGGGTGGCGAACCTGACTTTGGTGACCTCTGAACAAACTCCATGGAGTAGTGGGAATTTGGATTCCACCACTCGCAGCCACACATCTGCGTCAAGTGGGTCCTCAGCCCTTGTGAACAATGGAGGCTGGGTGCTAAGGAATTCCTGGTATGTAGCCGCCGCGGGGTGACGCTGATGGTCTCCACCACCATAATGCTGAGGTGGTGGCTGACGTTGAGCCAGCTGCCTCAGGATCTCATTCTGCTGAGCCATGAGCTCCTGCAGAGTGGGAGGTGGTGGCGGCGGTGGAGGAACGCGCTCGTTCTGGCCACGACGCTGCCTCCCGGCCATCTGAAAAACCATATACATACTTAACACCACATCTCCAAGTTCAAGATTTCATCGCGGAGAAAAAGTTAGAGCAACATGATAGACTCCGACTTCAACAAAAAGACTTTTAAAAAAAAGCACAAATTCTTCCTTCCAAATTTAAACTGATGACAGCATCCATCAAACAAGCTTTCAAGAGAGTTTAGCATGATTACATCAATTTGTCCCAAAATGACTCAACTCTATCTATCCTAGTACCCCAAGGGTGCAAAAGCTAAGCTAGCTGCGAGGAGTCCGATCATCCAACTTCTAATCCTATCCTGAACACCTAGTGAGCGAACGAAGCAACACTCGACTCGGGGGAAGGTGGTCTTCCCGAGCCAGCAGTGTCCACACTGGAGGCAGGCTCATCTCCTCCCTCGATGTCGACGTCCTCGTTGGCCTCCTGGTCCTGGATCTCCTGGTGATGCATGTCCAGGTGCTCGTTAGCCTCAGCAAGCTGCTGCTGAGTGTTAAGGAGCTGATCCTCTAGAACCTCGATGGTGTTCTCCCTGGTGCCTACCAGCTCCTCCAACTCCTGAATATCAGTGGATAGCTGCTCCACCTGCAAGTCCTTCTCCACCATTTCTTGAGATAAATCAACCACGAGTTCCTCTCTGTTGTCCAATGTAATCTTTGTTGCCTCCAGCAGTGCCATCAGATGGGACATTGCCTCACCGCGCATTACCTGCAGACGGTACAGCGCATTCATGCACCGTACGGTCAAGTGCGCAGTCTGTCCTGGGTAGATGGCCCAGATGTCCTTGGCATGCTCCACCCGATCTTTCCACATTGGGTCGTCCTCCCTCTCAGCGGGGAACAAGCCAATGGGGTGGGTAGCCAGCTCCAAAGGATGGAATCCGCAGAAGGTAGTCAATCCATGCAGAGCGATTGCCTCGATCGTGTCCTCTGCTCGGTATCCGAAAGACTCGGAATCCAAAGAGCGCCAGCCCGGCTGCAGGGGATGAGGCTCCAAGGTCATCCTCACCCTACAGCGAGGCACTCGGTGCTTCTCGAACTGCTGCACCGCGTACTGAGGGGGTGTCGTGTATCCGGCCCCCTGAAGTACCTCCCACAGAATGTGGGGAAAGCCCTCTCGTGCAAGTCCGTCAGTGTGGGTCAGTGCATTTCTGTCATCGGAGGATCCGTGGGAAGTCATCTGTGTACGGTTAAGCGTAAGTAAAAGAAAAAGAAATATAAAAAGAACAAGGGAAAATAGAACTCAGCCCTTCTCTAGTTAAATGAAAAGGCACTGGGGACCTAATTGGTTGTTATCTTATTTTTAAGTCCTTTACTCAGTTATCCATTTGCTTAATTATGAATGCATGCATGCTCGTCCTGAACGGCCTCACAACAAGATAAAAGGAATAGGGAAGAACTCCCATCCTGTAAATGTGGCCTGTAGGGCCTAGTTACGCAGCCACCTAGCTACCCTTCTATTATCCTAAGGCTTCACGTCCTAGGTCTATCCTGCTCGTCCTACTATCTATCCAACATTGTTTCTATCAAGTTTTACTTGGAAAATTTTGATGGTATTTACATTTTATTGATTCCTCTGTGGTGGTACAAGCTCCGATACCAGCTGTGGCGGAACTGCCCGAATTATTCCAACTTAAGTGCCTAAGCCCCGCCTTAGAGGCTAGACCACACTTAAATGGGAATAACCCGTCAATCCCTCGGATCTAGTCCGACACGGCCACTGACAGGATCAAGTACCACAATCTCACTCGAAGGTGAGTCACAGAGCAAATACAATAAAGCATAAAACCATACATGTCAGAGTATTAAATTATTACAGCATCATCATCATCATCGGAGTTTTTGCAAAAGTAACCATCATTGTTCGAAGTGCAGCGGAAATGAAGTAACGGTAAATAAATAGAGAGATGGGGAAGCCTGTCCCATCACTCCTCATGCTCCTCCTCAGCCGAGGCAGGTTCCCACTCGACAGTCCAACCCGGTGGCAAGGTGGACGGCCAAGTTATTCCAGCAACCATTTCCTCCAGAGAACCTGTAAAAAATTATGCCACAAGCAAGGCTGAGTATACTAATACTCAGCTAGACTTACCCGGTGTGAGGAGTCTACTCCTCTACCTCTAGACATGCAGCTGTTTGGCTGTGGGGTTTGGTTGCCAAAAGCACTAGCTGAGTTTCTAAATCAAGATTTTAACTTGGTCAAAATTAAGTGTGACTCTCTTAAGGCTAAAAGTGAACTATCTATTCATACATGGTAACAAACATTATTAGCAATCACATCTTATATCAACTCATCATATTTCCACTTGTTACTCAATGTAGCAGCATGGATCAAGCAGTCTCATTAGCTGCGAGAAGCAGACGATTCGAATCGAGTTTTTATCCTTGCAAGGTAAACCTAAACACACGACATGCAGGGGCACTCCGTCCCCACACACATCAACCGTCCCCATCGATTCCCTGGCAACAGATCAGGGCTCACCGCCTTGGCGTACAATGCCCCACTGACCCCGACTGGCCGTCGTGCAGTGACCGCACTTGTACCCACCATAACCGGAATGGGAGACCTCGTCTCAGGTCGCGTGAGGGGATATGTCTGCGGGCAGGTTCACTCAGGTACTAGGCTTACCGATTTACCATATTTCTCGGTATGTGTTTAGTACGTTCAAACGCTTGACTCACGGTACCACACCTTAATCCTTATTCCAACTTTTATTCCGTAGACAACCAATCCCCATGTATTGTTGCCCACAACCAACATCAGTACGATATGAAAGTGGGTACAATCAATGTCCTGACCTCGCGCGAGTGCTAGAAAAATCACTCGTCTTCTACCGAGATCCTACTTAATAAAGCAGCTACTCGACCTAGCATACTAGTATTCATCTCAATAGGGTTCCTGAGATCATGCAACTAGGGTTTCAAACAATTCCTACACTTAAGTGCACAATCAATCCTACAATCATTAAGTGAAGTAAAATAGCATAAATAACAGGTTATGCATAAAACCGGGGCTTGCCTTCCAAAGCAGTGGCTGGCAGGTCCTCTGGTGCAGGCTCGGGTGCTGGATCTGGGGCTACCTCCTGAGCAGCTGCTTGCTCCGGCACGAGGATGTACTCTCCGTCAGCAAGATTACAGTCTATCGAAATGCAATGAACATGTATGTCATGATTATGCAAGATTTAAGAACATTAAGCTAAAGAAACTAAGTCAAGAATTAACTTAGGGTTTCCTGGTTATGTGGGGCTTCTAGTGGTATATATATACATAGACTTATTACCTTTTAAGCTTAGGTTTTCTTCTAGGATAACATAGTGGATTTGCATTGTCTTTATAGATTTCAGTGGACAAATTTACAAAGGTTTTAGGATGACCTTAATTTACATTATTCATTTCCTTACTTAAATTTCCATTTAGGGTTTCTAGTGTGGGTTTGAACTATGACCGTGTTTTAATAATTTCCAAAAATTCTGTAAAAATTACAGTGGGTTGTCACTTGCTATTCTAGCTTGTCTTAAGAATTTGAGGCTTAAAGTACAAAAGCTAGGCTTTAAACAAAAATGACAAGAGTTATGCAAAATAGGCCACTTTACACTACATCTCTAAGTTAGGGGTAGGTTCTGTCCTAAAGGTTATTTTTGCTGGCATCCCATAGTAATAATAGGCTTCTGTGCTAAAAATCACAGAAAACTAAGGGGTGGTTATTTAGTTATGATTTTCTTAAGTTTAATGTCAAAAAGGCTCTTTCTACTACATTATTATTTGAAAAATGTCAAACAGCAGATTTCATATTTTTCCTAAATTCTCCTTAATAAAACATTAGTTATCCCAAGGGTGGGGGTGTTTTTATCTTGGGGTTATTTTTGTAGAGTTTTTCTAAGTTTCAATTGTTTTATTAAAACAAAAGGGATCCTATTTATTTTATACTAAAACAGGGTATGATATATTTTTCCAGTGAACTATATTGAATAAGTATCCTAACAAAAATAGAGGTACTCTCTGGTTCATTAATTAAATTACATTTTCTATTTTCCTTATCCTTAAGCATATTATAGAATAAGGGGTAAAAACTAACTTAATGGAGTGGACAGAGAGGTTTAACATTTTTATTTGGTTTAGTAGGTAGATACAAACTTCTCAAAATTTTTCTAACCCCAGTCAAATAGTGCAACTAATTTTGGACCTATTATTAAGCTTTTGGTCAAAACTATAATTAAATCAGAGCTTTAAAGTTTTCTATAGTACATAGGGGGTTTTATATTTTTCTTAAGTAGGTTACATTATTTAGAGTCTGACAAAATTGGTTTGACCAAATTTGGATGAATTAAACAGAAGTTATGCTTTTTCAAAGTTTCTGTCCAATTTAAAAACAGATTTAATAAAGGTTTTCTGGAAAAACAGTTTACACCGAGGTCCCTGGGTTTAAACTAAATCAACCTTCGCAAATCTACCCTCGCGCCACTATTCCCCTGTGTCTCTGACATTTCACAAAACCCCCTGACCTTCTCTCCCTCTCACCCGCAGTCCTTCCCCTTATGTAAACAGTAACCGCGAGAAAGAAAAGGGTGGCGCGGCTTACCGGCGGCGAGGGAGGTCCGGCGAAGGGTGGGGTTGGCTCGAGGAGACTCTGGCGGTCACGTCGAGGTACGGCTTGACGTCGGGGATGGCCGGAATCGCCCGGTCCACGCGCGCAGGCGGGTGTTCTCGTCGGCGGCGAGTGTACCGGCCAAACCACGGCGAACTGGTTCAATCCGAGGGCATGGTGAGCTTCACGGGGTAACGTAGCGACCGTGTGCACAAGGAATCGAAGGATGGTTGAGTGGTTTACCCGGTTCACGTATTCCGGCGGGGTTGAGAGCTCCGGCGAGCGTGGACTGGCCTCTCCGGCGAAGCAAACTCCGATTCCTTGCCTCGGGGAGCTTCACGGAGGTGTGCACAGTCTCCTCCGAGGGCTGGACGGAGTTGGGAATGGCTCCACTGGCCGGTCTACGGTGGCAGAGGGATTGGGCGGCCGCGGACTCGCTGCGCACGGGCAAACGGCGACGAGCTAGACTCCGGTGAGGTTTGAGGGTGCGCGGAAGGGTACAATCTAAGTCTGGGAGGGTTTTATAAGCGCGGGCGCGGGCCATGGCGTTGGCTTGGCTCGGGCGCGGCGCTGGGCATGCGGGGGCGCGCGTGAGCGTGCACTGGCGCGGGCAGGAAGCGTCGAACACGTGGAGGTGTGTTTCTTCCATTGTTCAAACGTCTCCAGAGATCGCAAACGTGCGAATCTTGCCATGAATCCGGCGCAGACCTCTTCCTGGCACCTAGGGCTATCTCACATGTGTGAGTTCCAATGGAGGATACGCCCTAGATCAGGAGATAGACGGGCGCCAAATCTGGCTTGTCTCACTGCCCACACCGCGACAAAACTGATGCCAATTCTTGTCAAACGTCCAAGTCTCGGTCTCCACTTTTTCCAGGGGGTGCCTTAGGTGGTATACCACATTTTTGGTATAGAACCTAAGTGGTTTTGGCGCCATCTTTAAGGTGAACACGGCTGGTCTTTAACTTAGGGTTAGAATTTGACTTAGAGGGAAATAGAGAGCTCTAGCTCTCTCTCCACTTGGAGATTTGAATTGGGGTTTCTCCAGGGGTCTTTTTGCAATATTTCCCTCCCCTAATTGATGGTTACAAGGTTAGTTAAGGTTTGGGTAAAATTACTCATGCTTTGCACACTTGTTCACTCTCTTTCCCTTCTTTCCTAGGGTTTTGGGAGATAGGGTTTAGGAGAGGTCTAGGGTTCTTCTCCCCTATTATCCAAGGTAGTAAGTGTGCAAGGATTAGAGTAATGCTTCTTATGCCATTGGCAACTTTATTAGCACTTGATCTCCAAGTTCTTATGTGTTGCCCTAAGCCTTTACCCCTTGTGATCACAGCTTCTAGTGCCAAGGTGGGCTCTAGCCAAGGTAACACCTGGGGTGTTACAGCAATATTCTGCCCATAAGGAAACACTCTCCAATCACGAACCATGCGAGATGTAAAAAAGTCTTCGCTGGCCGCGCGGGGGATAGGAACATTCTTAGGCCACCAACCCCCGGTAACCCTCAGCATCCGCGCCGAAGACTCCCGGAGCTCGTGCGAAGACATCCTTCCCCCTGGGGCCGCGCATGTCCTCATCAATTCCCTAGCAAAACCATCGGAAACCCCCAGTCCTCCCGTAGAAATACCTAGCTTCCTCTTCTTAGAGGATGGGGCGGCCGCCAGCGTGGGGTCGTCTTCAGTCTCCGCCGCCGGTTTCTTCCCGCGACGATCCACATCGTCTTGCCCGGGATAACCACCGTACGGCAGACGGTTCAACTCGAAGACCCTGTTCAAGCGGTCATTAGACCCGCGTATATCCCAGCTACGCTGGCCCTCTGTCTTCGGCACGTACCGACCAACGATCCGCACTGCCCCATCCTTCGCCTCACGCACAAAGGCGGCCGGATCGCGGCTATGCAGATCCAGTGCGAAGGCGGGACTTCGCACCAGCATCCCATCAAGGGAAGGCATCTGGCGAGGGCATACTTCGCCCAGTGCCCAGCCATGCGCCAAAGGCCACACCCCATACGCCACAAACTCCTCAACCAAATCGCGCCCGTTGCTCAGGCCGGCCTCGCACCGAAGGGCCCCTTCGTCTGCATCCTCCTCCGCCACTTCAAACTGCGGGTATGCTGAGTAATAATGCGAGCACATCTCGGCCACGGGGAGCCCCAGATGGTCTTCGACTGTGCCCTCCGCAACGTAGAACCAAAACTCATGCCAATTGCCCTATTTATTGTGGGCGCAAGGAACCAACTCAACTACCTCCATCGAGGTCTTGCCGGTCTTCGGCGTAAATGTACAGGACCCAAACTGAGCAACCTTATTTCCGATCATCCTTTTCTGCTAGTGTAGGCAATAGTACTTCGCGAAGACTTCGACCGATGGCTGTCCCCCGTACGAAGTCGTCGCCCAGACATATTTCGATAGAGCCACCACGACATTCGGAGTCAGCTGGTGGATCTGGACGTTAAATCTGCGCAGGACTTCTCCCACGAATCGGTGCGCAGGTAGGCGAAGACCAGCGACAAAGAACGCCTCGAAGACAACCAACTCGCCTTCTGTCTCGGGGACCTCCTTCGTCCCCGGGACACGAGCGACTCCGCCGCCAAAGTAACCAAGCTGCTGCATATCTTGCACGCGGACCGAGGACATCCGCGACACACCGAAATCCACCGTGTCGCCGGCGCGCAACTCCTCCGCCGCCACAGTGCTCAGCGTCTCCTCAGACGACACGTCGGCCGACGGCGTAGCGGCAGCAGAAGAAGAAGAGGTCGACATCGCTACGTACCGTCGGCGGTGGCGGGCGGTCTGCTTCACACGGGCCAGATCTCCGGCGAACAAGAGCAAGGAGGGCAGACGAGCAGCAAGAGGTTTGAGAAGGCGGTTAGGGTTTTCGCGGAGCACGGAAAGATAAAGTTCAAAACGCGCCGCCCCCCGTCCCCTTTTATACACAGGGCGCGGCGCTTCGGGAAACCCGCAATCCAACAATATGGCGTCAATCAACGGTCATGTCAAAAACCCCCGCGGAACCACTTCGAGCGAGGGCAGCGTCTCCGCCATCTAGCGACGTCTTCGGCACCAGGTGACTTAGTCGAACTGGTCCCTCGAAGGGCAAATGTTGGGGCGAAGGCGAAGACGCCACCCTTCGCTCGAGACAACGGGCAGACTTACCCTTCGCCGTACACGCTGCACCAGCGGTGACAAGACAACGGGCAGACTTACCCTTCGTCTCATACGCCACCGGACGAAGACCCGCGACAAGGTCGTCTCATCCTGCGACCTCGTCCAGAATGGAGGCCCGCGTGCGATCCGGCCCATTGTAACAGGCCCCGCATGGCCGTTGCGCGTTACGGGCCTAATTTGTAAAGACCTCCATGTAATTACGGTCTGTAACCCCGCTTTATGGGAATATTCCGGGGATAACCTAGGTGTCTGAGGGCACATGCGTCCTTTACACGGGTCGCTGGGCACCCGGATACCTATAAATACCCCCGCACAGTGCCCTTGAGAGGCTAGATTAACAGAGCTATTGCCATCTCGTGCGAAAACCCTATTTACGTCACTTCACACCCCCGTTGGATCACCTTGCTCCAGAGAGCAAGTTCCAACAAGTAGCTAACCCAGAGACTATAGGGAAGCTACAACTCAAGTGGGAGGGCCCCTTCTTGGTGGTATCTTCGTCAAGACTAGGATCTTAAAGGCTAAGAGACATGGAAGGAAATGACATTCCAAGGTCTTGGAATGCAGATGAGCTTTAGAGATATTATGTTTAACAACCATGTAAATTTTTTTCCTTTCCTATGGTTCCCTTTTTTCCTTTCAAGAAGGGAGAAAGGTTTTTAATGGGGCCATAAGCTGTAATTTTCATTTTCTTTTTATAGCCCTATTCAATATAATGACAAATTTCCCTCACATGTAAAATGTAAAGATCTGAGATTATAACATCGAGTGCAAAACATGAAGAAGCTCCAAAGTCATTCCTAAGGGAATGCAGAGCTAAAGTACTACCTAATAAAGGTGAAGAAGCTCCAAAGTCGTTCCTAAGGGGATGCAGAGCTAAGCTCCAAAGTCGTTTCTAAGGGGATGAAGTGCTAAACTACCACCAAGTAAAGGTGAAGAAGCTCCAAAGTCATTCCTAAGGGGATGCAGAGCTAAAATACCACCTAGTAAAGGTGAAGGGACTCCAAAGTCGTTCCTAAGGGGATGCAGAGTGTTGGTCACTTGTTTTCGATTGTTGTAAACCAAGAACAAGGCAACACATTTGTTAAACGTCAAAGACCTTCATCCCTCGAAGTATTATTCCCTTTCAGGTATAACGAATCTCGGACGAAAGTCATGAAGAACAGGTCTTCATCATTCATAGATAAAAACATAGTTACAAATGTAATATTATGCCATTTATTCATTTTGTATCAAATGTACAAACGATATCAAGATACACATTACATTGATACCTTCGGCTTGCTTGAAGGTAAAAGCGTAAATGCAGTTACAATCCAACGTGAACAGCACGGGGGTACTGTTCACCTTTTTATAGGCAATTGTACAACTTCGTATGATATTACATTCATACCCTCGAACAATACATACAAGGTTTACAAATGTCATAGGGACAATTTTGTAATTTGCACCTAGTAGTTTGAATCAACACCTTCTTCCTAGGCCATCTTCCTGCGTCATCGTAACGAATCTTGCTTCGTCACACTTCCTTTGATCAAAATCGAAGCTTTTCTGGTAACGTAGCTCCAGTAATACTTAATAATATGCCAAAAACAAATAGTTAGCCATGTTTTTGAGGACCTTTGGAAGACGAAGGTCCCCAACATAGAGTCTATGTGTGTGTGTGTGTATGAATTTTTTCTTACCTTTGGCATACATTTGCATAACGCATCACATCATACTTTGCACTTATACAAGCATTCATTATAGACGTTTTTAGCTTCATCGCATCATGGTACTTCACATGAGAAACTAACGACAAGCTTAGGATGCTTCATTGTGAATGAAAAGAAGGGAAGGTGTTCTTCGCATGTCGGCTCAAAAACAATAAACGTGGTTTCGTTCATAGCAAAGCAAGCGATATCAAAAGAAGGTAAAATTGCAAGGTAACAGTACACATTTACAAGGAATGTTTACACTATATTGTTTTTTTCATTTAACTACATTTTACAAAAAACTACAAGATTGTTATCAGGAATTCGCTAGAAATCTTCAGCGTCTACTCTCCAGTCTCCGCCAACGCCATCTTTAGCTTCGGCTCTTCATTCTCCGCCGGCGTCAGTCTAAAAATAACATCATATCAATACTTAGTAGCAACAAGCAGGAAGGAAGCAAAAGTAAAGATGTTTTCATACTTCGTTAAGAAGTGCTCGAGCTTCGTTTCCAGCAACTTATCAGCCGCCTTTTGTCCAAATCTGGGTAACGAATCTGTTACCCACGCTTCGGGCTTCACCAGGAATATTATCAAATTTGGTTAGAGAAATGTTGAAGGTAGGTTTATTGACGCTTTTCAAATGGCTGCATCCGACTTAAGCGAAGATTGAAGGAGTTCCTCGGGTAGCCACTAGAGCATAAAAGTCGCCATGCCCTACCATAACTTGGTCAAAATCAGTAATTTCCTTCTCAACCCATTCAAGCGCTTTTGGAATGTTGTTGGTAGAATAATTGGCATCTTCTGAAACTGCTCCGACTGAATTGAAAATTTCTCGCAATCGTGAAGAACATCGAGTTGCAAAGCCAAAGCAGGTATCCCAAAGTGTTTTTAAAGCTTCGGACAATTTAAAACTTTTTTCTGCTTTGGCTTTAACCTTTTGGTCAATTCTTCGGCTACATGTCAAGGTGGGTTACAGTATCTTTAAAAGTTGACTTTACTTGATCAAGTTCTTTGCTCAATCCTTCCAATTTTTTGTTTTGATCAGAAATTTGTATGACTTGGTTTGTTACGAAGGTGAGCATCAACAAGATTTCCTTCAACAACTTTGAGCTTAGAGTCCTTTTCTTCTAACAAGTTTTCAATATTTTTTACCTACTCTTCCAAATCATTGACAATAAGTTCATTCTTCTTATCTTCATTCTCCTATTGCAACTTCAAGGCTTTGCTTAAAAGGAAACTCTGTTACAAAAACCGAAGCTAAATAAGCTTTTAACCCTTAAGATTTGAAAACCAATGAATTAGAAGAAGGAACAATACACTATGTACCTTAAAATTCGAGTGAAATAAGCTGTCAGTGATGTGCTGTAGTATATAATTGCTAAGATCTTGTTCAAGCTTCGGGAAACCAATGCTTTTTGATAAAGTATTAACAATTTTTGCCCCAGCGCGAGCAGGGATACACCTAAGGATCTCTTCGTCAACGCAACCAAAAACCACAGACCCGGGCTGGTAGTCACCCACAATAGCAAACTCTCTTAGTTCAAAAAAATCTTCTTCAGAGAGCTGCTGGCCGCCAAGGTGCTGTAGGTCAAAATATTTGCTCTCCAAAACATTTCTTCTATTTCCTTCATCTTCAAAGCTGCAACTTATACAACAGTAACATCACCCATTCCCCTCTCGGGAACCACATGTAACACCCCTGGTGTTACTATAACTAAAACTTGAGCATGGCATCATAAGCATTGGCATTGCATATGTTTGACACACCTAGAGTGCATTCAATAGGCAAAAATTTCAAACAAGTTGTATTGTTTTAATGTTTTGCAAATAGGACCCTGGATAGGAAGCTTTAACCCTAAATAGGGATTAAAGGGGTAAAACTTAACCCAAGTTGAGAAAACCTAAAAGCTTTAGGGTAAAAGTCATAAAATGACCGCAAAAATAAAGTTGAATCACATTTATACCCCTGGGATACCAGAAACCCTAATTGGAACCCTGGAAAACCCTAAAACTAAACCCTAGGGGCTTATGTGCAAAATTAGTCCACTTTTGGGCTAAAGTGCAAAAACCAAGCTAAATAAGTATCTTAAGTCACATGGTTCACATTTAAGATGATTTGCAAGCCAAACCCTGAGTTTTGGGCTTATTTGCAAAAGAGTCACATTTGAACTCTTTTGACTAAGTCTAATTTCAGTGTATTATGCTCATCTTTGTGACCTTGTAACTTCTAAACAAAGGAGATTTTGCCCTAGGTCACCACACCAAATTTGAAGATCCATCAATGGAGAACAACGTTGTTTAAGGTTGTAAGCTCACTTGTTGAGAAAAATCCAGAGATATTTAAGCCTGAAGTCAGGCTGTCAGACTGATTTGGTCTGAATTTTCAGACTAACAGTGAATTACCACCAACTTCAAACCCAATTTCGGACATGATTCAGTGACTTTTTGTGACAACACCATGTAGCAAAGTTGTAGCTGGTATGTAGCACTACAACTTTGATGCAGAGACTTGGACCTGTTGTCACATGAAATTGGAAGAAAACTCCCTGGCAAATTGTTCTGTGAGTTGTCTCATGGAGCGCTCACGATGGTACAGTGCCCAACCGGATAAGGTCGCCAGCAAACCCACCGCCGGTGGCTTTCCGCCGTGATTCACGTCGCCGGCGTCATGATTCGCGCTCGGGTGTGTGTGGATAACTTCGCGGCGTCAAAAGATCGTCACCGCCCATGACCTGGACACCACTCCGACTAGTCGTAGTCCATCTCCCCTGGCTCACCGCCCGCGATAAAGTGCTCACCGCCGCCGTGCCCTCGCCGTTGGCCACCGCGTGTCCCAATCGCGCCATCGCATTGCCGTGACCTCCTCTGAACTCTCCGTGGCTCACCGGAGTTACTGCCACGGCGATAAACACGTGTTCACTGCACGCCGTTCTTCTTCACTTCCGACCGCCGCGCGTCTCCTCGAAATTCACCGGCCACCGCCCTTGGAGCCTATAAATTGAGGGCGGGGATAGTTGCGCCATATAATCGTGAAGCTGTAGCACTCACTCCCGTCTCCGATTAACCCCCATAGCCAGAGAATTGCTCATTTCCCCCAACTTCGTTCTCCGCCACTGTGAAATGAGCCTCGCCGCGGCCAGCGCAAATCAGGTCCGATACTGTCGTCCTCAGTCTTGTTCTAACATTCTCATGTGCCCTTGATGCTCTCCAAACCATCCAATTGAACTAGACTGCCATGAATCGACGGGAACACATTCATCTGCCCGCTAGGTCCCCGGTCACTGCGGCCAGAGCAAACCTAGTAGCCATCCTTGCAATTGATTTGGGAGAAATGCTCGGGGTAGTGCTAATTTCGTGTCCGCTGCTCGGAGAACCCTGCCGTTGCCCTAATCGACCGGTGCTAGTGCTCGCCGGAGCTCGGCTGTGCGCGAGCGCCGTCGTGGACTTCCAACCGTGAATAGATAGAAATGCAGGGGTCTTTTTGTAACGGTCAGTGACTCCTGAAAATAGTGCTTATGCTCATTTCAGATTAGCCAGAACACCGAGGACCTTTCTGCAAAGATGCCTGAGCGCGCGGGCGCGGGCGCCCTTTTCCTCTGGTGTTGGGCCGTTTGAGTTAGAATTGGCCCAATACTGTTACACTTTTTCCTTTTTCTTTTTCGGTGGAGCTTTAAAAATATGTAGAAAATTACAGAAAAATCCTAAAAATATGAGACCAATTTTCCTAGGCTCCTTATTTTCCCTAGAATTTAGTAAAAATAGTTTTGTGATTTTTAGTGGAAGTAAGAAATTTTAGGGTATTTAAAGTGGTTAAAAATATTGGTTATGGATTTTTAGAAAACAAATGGTAATTCCAAAAATGCTCAAAATTTTTATATGAGTTCCTCATAATATTTAGAAGCCTTGGGTAGAGTTTGAATTGATTTGGACCTTGTTTGATCACCAAACCCCAAACCACCCCCCCTGCCCTATGAACTCCTTTACCGACTCCGGAAACCCTAAGTTCTCGGAGTTCCGTGAAGGAAAGTTGTATTCAAGACATAGATAATAAGTTTATATTATCTTTGAATCCTCATGAGCATCCCATGGCATCCATTCTTATACCTATGTATGGTTATGATTAGAACGTGAAGAAGAAATAGAAGTCACCGAAGACAGGACACCACCACCTTCGGATTCGCAAGCAGGCAACTGCTTCTACTTCGATATCTGTGGATCCGAACCCGAATCACCTGTAAACGAAGGCAAGCCCCGGTGCATTTGCCACCTTCCTTGATGTTTTTATAAATCTTTCTCACTTGATTGCTGCATTAGGTGATAGGAGTTGATTGATAAAACAATTCCTGCATTACCTTCCTTGAATTTGATTACCTTCCTTGATCACCTGTTTTACAAAAGATTTTTGATGCTTAGCTTTGCTTTAGAAAAACAAAAGGTTTTGTTTTTACAAAGGATGTTGTGGCAAAAGTGGGTGGGATGTTTTCAAAAATAAAACTTGATGGTGGATCCATCATGGCCGTGATGGATTCAACATCGGAAAAGATGTACCTCTGCCAGGTACCAAGTTTTGGGTTAAAAAGATTAAGCTGAGACCGGGCGGGTGACTTGCACGAGAAGAGAGTCTCGGTGTAGTGTCTCTGTCTGAGTCGATTAAGGACCTTGTCGATGTAGGCCTGCTGACCGAGGACCCTTTAACTGGTCACATGCCTCGTCATGGGTAAGCCTTGCCTCGGGTAGACTAAGGCCAGAATAAGATAACACGAAATGGGCGTGGAGCGGTGGCGAGAGTAGCGTGTACCCTCCGTGGCAAGAGGCTGGACGGTGGTGTATCTGTGCTCTCGGTTTGCGTGAACCTGATCTGGTCTTAAGAACCCCGGTGGCGGGTTGACATATGCAAGGGTTAAGTGCTACATATGTCGTGTGATTGGAGATCCTCAGCTGAGTATAATCGATTCGGATCGCCGTACCTCCGCGGTTATGGAGACTTGGCCACTGACTTACACGTAGCATTCCACTAAAGATGATGGGTTTCTGTTAAGAAATTGGCTAGTGCAGGACCAGTGATTGAACTAGGGTAGAAAGAACGCTAGTTACAGGTAACTCTACTTAACTTGACAAATAAAATTGGATTTTTAAGGATCCACTTTAGTAAGCATTTCTGCAAAACAGAGTCTTTGATTATTGAAAAGCCTTACCTTGACTCCCATACAACCAGCATACCCTTGAGAGTCTTTTCTTTAGTCGGGTAAGACTTGCTGAGTAATTCCATACTCAGGGTTTATCCCTTCGTTGTTTTTAGGTGAGGAAGTAGCAGACTTTTGCTGCTTCTGTGCCAAGGTGGTTCCCAAAGAAGAAAAACAAGACTGAAGTGCGGGAGGACTCGGTCCTCCACATAGGATCTTTTGTTTATAACTTATCGGGAGGAGTTTGTGCCTCCCTTGGTTTGTATAATATTACTACTCAGCACTCGCCTTTTTAGTTCTGGTCTGTAACAAAATAACTTAAGCTTGCTTTTGAAATAAATGTAATTTATGTAATCGCTTCCACATTTCTTTATCTCTGATGTTCTGTAATGTCTGCAAGACGGGTGAATCGTTCCTGGTAAGGTAAGGAAAGATACCGAACTTGTCAAGTGACTTAGTGTAACACCCGGATTTTAGGGGTCCAAAACCCGGGGTTAACAAAAACACCAGGTATGCTGGGACCAAGTCTCAAACATATGATGTATAATGGCACAGGATCGAATGTCACAACTTTATATATAACAGGAGTTCTTTACAAAATAAATAATTACATTATAAGGAGACAACGGTCCAGCAACCCAAAGTTGACTGGGAGACGACGACCTAGACCTCTCACGAACTCATCACCGCATCCTCCATGAGCATCATCCTGCAGTACCTGGTCTTGACCTGTGGTGTATATGAGACAGCAAGAGTGAGCTCACATACGTTCATCGCTCAACAAGTTGTGGGGAATAATGTGTATGAACCCGCCAAAGGTGGGAGCTCACGTGAAGTGTAAGGCTTACCAAAGAAGATGGTTAGAGCTGAGCATTGCTTTTAAAGTTGGTCAAAATTTTATTAGCAGTTACTAAGTATAAGTAAATACCAACCCAATTAAATAGTAGAACAAAAGTAACCACATCACCTGCAATGCAATGCATATGACAAATTGAGTTTAGTTCCATAAATTAATCATGTGAGTGTCCGAGCCGCTCATGACCGTGAGCACGGCTAGTATACCAGTTTTACACTCTGCAGAGGTTGCGCATCTTTACCCACAAGTCGTGTATCCCATGTCGCCAGGGTTTGCAAGGCCCTTAGACACTTCCGAGGTGAATGGCTAGGGATCCACTACGAGGCCTTTACAAAGTTCCACTAGCTTCCGAAAACCCGCTACAGTTTATAGGAAGATCCAGTACAGGAATCCCTTGCAGGACCGCCATCGCAGCAAAATCCTCCCGAGGGCCTCCCCGCACTGACCTCTCCCCTACTGCCCTTGCCCCTTTCGGGTAAGGTAGTCTTCCACTAGCTTTCCTAATTAATCAGCCAAGGGCGTCCCATTAAACCCCTGTGGTAGCACTGTTTTCCCGGGTGGTTCTCCATGTTCCAATTAACATAATGATCTCAACATGAACAATAAATAACAACTGATAACAAAAATGTAACCATGGATAGTGTATCTCCATACCCAAAACCACATATAGCACTAGCAAGTACTACCCAGAAAGTTCAGTGGTAAACAAGGTATAAAGATAGACAAACTAGGGTAACCTATTGGGTCCCATCAAAATTAACCTATGCAGATCATTATGATTAATTAGAACATGAGTAGGTAAAAAGAAGTGATCAAGGGCACAACTTGCCTGGGCCTTGAGAATCCAGGTACCAGGATGATCCTCAGGTGATACGTATCCTCACTGCTAGTCGTAGCAATTCAAACAAACATTGTATAGCAAGAATTAACATTACACCAAACATGTAAATAAAATACACATTAATAAACTAGACACTAAAATGAGATCATAGGAACTGGAATCATTAATTTTGGAGTTATAGATTTTAAGTTATGGATTTTCTAATGTTTTATGTGTTTAATACAAGATTAAGTATTAGATAAATTTAAATGAGCCTTTCATGCCAAAACAGAGGCACAAAATGATGAAGAATATTATTACAAAATTTTAGAAACTGGAATGGTTCAATTTGGAGCTAAAATGAATTTTCTATGAATTATCTAAGTTCTAGCAATTATTTTCATATTAAAAATCCATTTTCTATTTTATTTATTCAATTTAAACGAGTTCTGGACTGGGCCTCAATAACAGAAAACCGCAGGGGGTTCAGCGCAAGAAACCCGAGACACGGGGAACAGTGCCTGAGGGGCGGCGGGTTTATTCCGTGAAAGCCGAAGGGCTCTATATGAAGATTGCCACGGCGAAGGGGTATTCTCAGATCTCGGCCGTCCGATCAAGCGTGAACGGCCAAGATTAAATCCGAGCCCCGCGAACCGGTACGCATCCCTGACCGTTGGATCGAGATCCAAAGGCCCGGATCCACTCAACCGAACAGCGCACCCATGTCTAATCATATCCGTTGAACTCCAGATGGACGGCTTAGATCTCGGCTTCAATGTGACAACAGGAGATTTAATCTACACCGCCCATATCAGATCGGACGGTCATCGTTCGTCTTCCCCAAGCCAACAGCGAGCGGCGCCCAGGTGACCACCGCGGCGGAGGACGCCGGTGAGCACCCAAATCCCGGCGCAGTACGCGGATCAATGTGTCGCGGACGGGTGCTAACCCCAAATCGAGGGTACGACGGACACAGGGGAGGAATTATTACCGGCAATGGCGATGAGGAGGAGCAGCGCCACGGTGATGCAGGGCTCCGCGGCGAATGAAGAAATCCGATGAGCAATTCATGGTTGCGTGGTCGCCGATCCTGCCCGACAGCGCCACGGAAAGCTTCACTACGACTCGGAGTTTCCGATTGACGGTGCGCCACAGGTAGGAAGTTGGTACAGAGGCGGGTTACCGGTGGCGGCTATATCTAACCGAGCGGCGGGCGGTGGCGCAGTAGATGCCGTTGGAGCGGTGGCGGAAAAAGGGAGGCGTAGGTGGGAACGTCGACGGCCGAGTAATTTATAGCTAGAATTAAGTCCGTGGGGGGGGGGTTTGGCCGGAGTCGCGCGGAGCTCACGGCGGCGGATTTGCCGCGATTCTGTTGGAGCTTGCGGCCGGGGAAGATGACAAGTAGGGCCCACCTGCCATACACAGTGATTCCCACGGAGTGAATGAGCTATGGCCTGCCAGCAGGGCCCGCATGGCAGTCTCACCGGGCGGGATGAGTTATTGGGCTGGCGCGAGCGAGGGATCCCAAGGTGGGCCGAAAGCAAGGAATAGAGGCCCACCCGACCGAATACTGCTTTCCTTTTTTTTATTTATTATTCTTTCATTCCCTTTCTTCAAATTTCAGTTTTCCAATTCTAATTTAAATTCAAATTTTTCAGAGTTCAGATTTCAAAATTATATGCATCACATAAAACTCCAGTATGAGTGCAAGGATCCATATGTTCATATTAGTTATTTTATCCATGCTTCAAAACATATAAATTAACAAAGAGTATTTCACAACTCATTTATATTGGGATGAATAAATGGTTTCCTAAACATTTCCTAGTTTCCTAACTTAAGCTTGTTTCACAATTTTGAATACAAAGTGTAAACTTATAAGAAAACTTCATGGAATGCACATTTATGTATCTATTTTATTTGTTATTTACATAATTTAATGCCATTGATTGATTATGTAGAGAAAATCAAGGGATCCTCGAAACATCCACTTTATATATTTACTTATTTATTATTTTTTTTTCTCTTACCAATTTTTGGGCTTTACAAATCCTACCCCCCTTAAAAATAATCTCGTCCCCGAGATTTGTAAGGACAGGGATGTAAAAAGTTTTATTTATAGTTTAGCCTTTAACTTTTAGTTAGTTTAGGAATCGAGAGGTTTCATATTATTTAGATGGTGGTTATAAAAGCTTGGGTATGTATATCCACTCTATTGTGTATGGTATAAGATGTCTTTAAAGCATAGAGAAGTTTGGTTAAGAAAGGGTAGGGTGAGGAAAGACTCCATCCAAGATTGTGGATCTTGACTCTTCTTTGGTGATCTCACTTGATCCTTGAAGACTTGAGTTGGTGCTCATCCTTCCTTGATGAAGTTGATCATCCCCTTTGGTCTTGTCTCATTGATTAGGAGTTAGTGTATATTATTGGGCTAGAGAATGTGGTTAAGATAGGTATGGATGAGATAGATTACATGATATAGGTCAAAATCTGGTTTGATGTCAGGTGGTGGTTGATAGATTATGCAATCCTTTAAGACTCTATTGATTGGGTCAGATCTCATGCATGTGATTTAGTTGGTCTAATGTACTGAGTTAACACCTGACTAGTAGGGTCTATTCTCTTCTACCAGTATCACTAATCTGTTTAAGTAGACCACATTAGATAGAATCTAGATCGGGTTGGATATAACTAGATTAGACTAGATAATATCTAATTACTTTGGATTAGATCTTGGTTGTTACTAGGGTGGGGTAAATATGCTTATTAGGACAAGATGAATCCATAAGGATAAGATAGAATCTTTTAAGATAAGATAGATCTATGAGTGTAGGATAGAATTTCTTTAAGATGAGATGAATCTATTAAGATAGGGGAGAATCTTTTAAGATAAGATGAATTGGTTAGAATGAGATCTTTTAGGATAAGATAAATCTCTTAAGCTAGATAGGTTCCAATGGGGATAATTTAGGTTGTCTAGTTATTTTATAAATATATTTTTATACATATGTGTATATGCAGATGCAATTGTGGACATTACTCCACAACTCATCACACTCAAACAAAGATCCAAATCAGGCAAGTATCATAAGAACAAACATTCAAGCATATAAATGTTTTTTTTTTAAAAAAAAAATAGTTTTGTTTTTGTTCCTAAGAATAGATCTCCTATTCTTAAAGTCACTTTAGGCACAGGATTTCAAAGTGTGAAATCCACATTTGTCTTTAGAAAGAAAAGATAAGAATAATCAGAGTAAGCGGAAATAGATGAGAAAAAGATTAAGATAAGTTTTAGAAAAGAATCAGAGTAGCAAAGGTAAGGTTAATCAGAGTAGAACAGTAGAAGGTGAGACAGGATCAAGGAAAGTATAGAAAGAATCAGAGTAAGGTAAGTAGATAATGGTTGTCCAGTTCTATCTAGGTTTCGTCCTACAGTCAACATTCCTCTGATACCACTTCTGTAACACCCGGATTTTAGGGGTCCAAAACCCGGGGTTAACAAAAACACCAGGTATGCTGGGACCAAGTCTCAAACATATGATGTATAATGGCACAGGATCGAATGTCACAACTTTATATATAACAGGAGTTCTTTACAAAATAAATAATTACATTATAAGGAGACAACGGTCCAGCAACCCAAAGTTGACTGGGAGACGACGACCTAGACCTCTCACGAACTCATCACCGCATCCTCCATGAGCATCATCCTGCAGTACCTGGTCTTGACCTGTGGTGTATATGAGACAGCAAGAGTGAGCTCACATACGTTCATCGCTCAACAAGTTGTGGGGAATAATGTGTATGAACCCGCCAAAGGTGGGAGCTCACGTGAAGTGTAAGGCTTACCAAAGAAGATGGTTAGAGCTGAGCATTGCTT
Organism: Zea mays; assembly: GCF_902167145.1. NCBI lineage: Eukaryota > Viridiplantae > Streptophyta > Magnoliopsida > Poales > Poaceae > Zea > Zea mays. Next base: position 138,805,359 of record NC_050096.1, read on the forward strand.
TTAAAGTTGGTCAAAATTTTATTAGCAGTTACTAAGTATAAGTAAATACCAACCCAATTAAATAGTAGAACAAAAGTAACCACATCACCTGCAATGCAATGCATATGACAAATTGAGTTTAGTTCCATAAATTAATCATGTGAGTGTCCGAGCCGCTCATGACCGTGAGCACGGCTAGTATACCAGTTTTACACTCTGCAGAGGTTGCGCATCTTTACCCACAAGTCGTGTATCCCATGTCGCCAGGGTTTGCAAGGCCCTTAGAAACTTCCGAGGTGAATGGCTAGGGATCCACTACGAGGCCTTTACAAAGTTCCACTAGCTTCCGAAAACCCGCTACAGTTTATAGGAAGATCCAGTACAGGAATCCCTTGCAGGACCGCCATCGCAGCAAAATCCTCCCGAGGGCCTCCCCGCACTGACCTCTCCCCTACTGCCCTTGCCCCTTTCGGGTAAGGTAGTCTTCCACTAGCTTTCCTAATTAATCAGCCAAGGGCGTCCCATTAAACCCCTGTGGTAGCACTGTTTTCCCGGGTGGTTCTCCATGTTCCAATTAACATAATGATCTCAACATGAACAATAAATAACAACTGATAACAAAAATGTAACCATGGATAGTGTATCTCCATACCCAAAACCACATATAGCACTAGCAAGTACTACCCAGAAAGTTCAGTGGTAAACAAGGTATAAAGATAGACAAACTAGGGTAACCTATTGGGTCCCATCAAAATTAACCTATGCAGATCATTATGATTAATTAGAACATGAGTAGGTAAAAAGAAGTGATCAAGGGCACAACTTGCCTGGGCCTTGAGAATCCAGGTACCAGGATGATCCTCAGGTGATACGTATCCTCACTTCTAGTCGTAGCAATTCAAACAAACATTGTATAGCAAGAATTAACATTACACCAAACATGTAAATAAAATACACATTAATAAACTAGACACTAAAATGAGATCATAGGAACTGGAATCATTAATTTTGGAGTTATAGATTTTAAGTTATGGATTTTCTAATGTTTTATGTGTTTAATACAAGATTAAGTATTAGATAAATTTAAATGAGCCTTTCATGCCAAAACAGAGGCACAAAATGATGAAGAATATTATTACAAAATTTTAGAAACTGGAATGGTTCAATTTGGAGCTAAAATGAATTTTCTATGAATTATCTAAGTTCTAGCAATTATTTTCATATTAAAAATCCATTTTCTATTTTATTTATTCAATTTAAACGAGTTCTGGACTGGGCCTCAATAACAGAAAACCGCAGGGGGTTCAGCGCAAGAAACCCGAGACACGGGGAACAGTGCCTGAGGGGCGGCGGGTTTATTCCGTGAAAGCCGAAGGGCTCTATATGAAGATTGCCACGGCGAAGGGGTATTCTCAGATCTCGGCCGTCCGATCAAGCGTGAACGGCCAAGATTAAATCCGAGCCCCGCGAACCGGTACGCATCCCTGACCGTTGGATCGAGATCCAAAGGCCCGGATCCACTCAACCGAACAGCGCACCCATGTCTAATCATATCCGTTGAACTCCAGATGGACGGCTTAGATCTCGGCTTCAATGTGACAACAGGAGATTTAATCTACACCGCCCATATCAGATCGGACGGTCATCGTTCGTCTTCCCCAAGCCAACAGCGAGCGGCGCCCAGGTGACCACCGCGGCGGAGGACGCCGGTGAGCACCCAAATCCCGGCGCAGTACGCGGATCAATGTGTCGCGGACGGGTGCTAACCCCAAATCGAGGGTACGACGGACACAGGGGAGGAATTATTACCGGCAATGGCGATGAGGAGGAGCAGCGCCACGGTGATGCAGGGCTCCGCGGCGAATGAAGAAATCCGATGAGCAATTCATGGTTGCGTTGTCGCCGATCCTGCCCGACAGCGCCACGGAAAGCTTCACTACGACTCAGAGTTTCCGATTGACGGTGCGCCACAGGTAGGAAGTTGGTACAGAGGCGGGTTACCGGTGGCGGCTATATCTAACCGAGCGGCGGGCGGTGGCGCAGTAGATGCCGTTGGAGCGGTGGCGGAAAAAGGGAGGCGTAGGTGGGAACGTCGACGGCCGAGTAATTTATAGCTAGAATTAAGTCCGTGGGGGGGGGTTTGGCCGGAGTCGCGCGGAGCTCACGGCGGCGGATTTGCCGCGATTCTGTTGGAGCTTGCGGCCGGGGAAGATGACAAGTAGGGCCCACCTGCCATACACAGTGATTCCCACGGAGTGAATGAGCTATGGCCTGCCAGCAGGGCCCGCATGGCAGTCTCACCGGGCGGGATGAGTTATTGGGCTGGCGCGAGCGAGGGATCCCAAGGTGGGCCGAAAGCAAGGAATAGAGGCCCACCCGACCGAATACTGCTTTCCTTTTTTTTATTTATTATTCTTTCATTCCCTTTCTTCAAATTTCAGTTTTCCAATTCTAATTTAAATTCAAATTTTTCAGAGTTCAGATTTCAAAATTATATGCATCACATAAAACTCCAGTATGAGTGCAAGGATCCATATGTTCATATTAGTTATTTTATCCATGCTTCAAAACATATAAATTAACAAAGAGTATTTCACAACTCATTTATATTGGGATGAATAAATGGTTTCCTAAACATTTCCTAGTTTCCTAACTTAAGCTTGTTTCACAATTTTGAATACAAAGTGTAAACTTATAAGAAAACTTCATGGAATGCACATTTATGTATCTATTTTATTTGTTATTTACATAATTTAATGCCATTGATTGATTATGTAGAGAAAATCAAGGGATCCTCGAAACATCCACTTTATATATTTACTTATTTATTATTTTTTTTTCTCTTACCAATTTTTGGGCTTTACACTTAGGAACATCTACAGGGTGTCTGATGTCTGTTAGACAAGGACAACTGTAGGTGGGCCTAATTACTTGGGAGGTTCCGTCACAGCTGGTATCGGAGCGTAGCCCTTCTTTGCAGATATTATGAGGCATCTTCAAAAAGGATTTTCAAAAGTCTTACCTAAAAATTCTTTTCTCTTCTTACCTGAGTATTCTGAAGAGTCTATCTTAAAGACCAGATAGGAAGAGTGCAATGTATAGAAGGTTGAATCGACAAAGGTTGATTCTGTAATTATACATGCATCATGCTAAGAATCATACTAATAACATTTTCCCCCTTAGAAAGATGCCGCCACGCACCAGGCTAACGGCACGCAAGTCTACGGGACCAATTGGAGTGCCTCGACATCAACTGGCTCCCCGACATGAAAGCAGCAGCAGTGGAAGTAATGACCCCATAGGAGATCTGGAAGCCCGAGTGAGTCGACTTCAAGCAGCGCTGCAACATAGGACCGATGCTTGGGTCGCCGACGGAGATAGAATCAATGAACTGAGAAGGGACATCCGACATCTGCAGGATCAGCTTGCTGATCGAGACCTAGCACTTGACTGGGCCGTATAGTCTCGTTTGCTAATGTGTGCTAAGGAAGCAAGGGCTCAGGCCCGAATTAAAGAACTTAGCTCAACTGTCGACAACCTGCAGGTTTACTGCAATACGTTGCATGAGGAAGTCCATATACTATACTCACAATTACACCCTAGTGTGCCTACACACCCTGCTGAGGCGGAAGCCGGACCATCTCACGTTGCGGGACGCGCGCTAGGTGGGGAGTTAGACCTTTTTGAGCCCCCTCCTTCCTTGAGGTTGGTTGATGTCTGGACTCCCACACCTGACGATGAGGCCGCCAAGAGTAATGGAAAGCAGGAATAATGGTGTGATAGAAGTAGAGTAGTGTATTGTAGGGTGTACTGTTGTATAATAGGTTGAACTTTTGTATAATGGGTAATGTATCCTGTTATGTAATATCGAGTCTGTATCATTACTTTTTATAGTAATGTAAAATGGAAGGTTCTCTGGCATATTATGTTTACTTCAAATGTTCTTTGCCACAGATGCCGACCAGGACTCAAGGACAGGACGCAGCCGGAACTTCTGGGGGAAGGGATGTTACCCCAAACCCACCTCCGGTTCCTCCCACGTTAGCCGAGGCGATTGCCGCCTTGGTGAATGCCACCGCAGACAATACCCGCATCCTTAGGGAAATGGCGGGTCAGCAGCAATTCCAGCAACAGGCAGGAAGGGGTTTTCAGCAAGGCCCCCATGAAACTACTTATTTGGATTTCTCGGAAACCCGCCCACCTCTATTCGTCAAAGCTGAATATCCACTAGAAGCTGATGAGTGGATTCGGGTTATTGAACAAAAGTTTGGTCTTCTCCGTTGTTCAGAGACGCAGAAGCCGTTGTTCGTAGCACAACAACTACGTGGTCCTGCCAGTACCTGGTGGGGAAAATTTTGTGGCTATTCAACCTGTCAACCATCAAGTCACCTGGGAAGAGTTTAAAGCAGCCTTCCGTGAGCACTACATACCCGAAGGAGTGCTGCATATGAAACAAGAGGAATTTATGAAGTTACAACAAGGGGGAGATATTGTCAACCAATATCTCAACAAGTTTAATCACCTGTCGCAGTATGCCATCGACCAGGTGAATACTGATTTAAAGAAGAAGAACTGTTTTATGCGGGGTTTAAATGATCGGCTACAGAGAAAGATGGCCACATGCATAGACCTCACGTATGGAAAGGTTGTCAGCACAGCCTTATCTGTTGAAGCCAAATACGCAAGTTCTGGGAAGAATAAGGGATTCGGTGGTGAGAGGCCTAATCAGGGCCAGGCGAAGAAGCAACGGTTTGTGATCCGGCCTTCAAACCAAAATCACACTTTTTCTCGTCCACCCTCATTCCCTTTCAAACAACCTATCATTATTTGCCCCAACAATACCCCCACTACCCCAAATCAGCTGGGTGCCCCAGGCACTCGATTCCCTGCCTTGCCTAGTTCTGCAACTGGGTGTTTTAATTGCGGCAAGTCGGGACATTTCATCAAAGACTGCCCATACCCGAAGCAAAATCAATCAAATTCTTCGCAAGGATCTGGGAGATCAGCTCAGTCCAAAGGAAATGCTGTGGGGAAAAATACAAAGAAGACGGGGCGTGTATATTACACCCAAGTGGCCACTACACCGGAAGGAGAGCCGGTGATGATGGGTACGTTTCCCGTGGCCAGTCACTCTGCAATTATTCTTTTTGATTCTGGTGCTTCACATACATTCATTAGCAAGAAATTTGTGGAGAAACATCACATTGCATACCATGAATCAAAGGAGGGATTTAAAATTCATTCACCTGGGGGACACATTTTTACTAGAGAAGTGGCCTATGAAGTGCCAGTAACAATGGCCGGACGGAACTTTCCTGCTAACATGATTGTTCTGAAAGGCCAGGATATAGATGTAATATTGGGTATGAATTGGTTAACCCAACACAAGGCAATTCTCAACACTGAACTCAGAACCGTCAGGTTGAGCTATAATCAAGAAGAGATTCTTTTGTCTCTCCCCGTAACCAATCCAGCCAAAGCTTCTGGTAGAATATATGAAGCCATTGTACCGGAGATCAAGAACATTCCGGTAGTATGTGAGTTTCCAGATGTATTTCCGGAAGATTTGCCTGGACTGCCTCCTGAAAGAGATGTAGAATTCGTAATTGAGCTAAAGCCCGGTACGGCTCCCATCTCCCGAAGATCGTACCGTATGCCCCCTAATGAGTTGGCGGAATTGAAGATTCAATTACAAGATCTATTGAATAAGGGTTCATCCGGCCAAGCTCGTCCCCATGGGGTTGCCCCGCCATTTTTGTTAAGAAGAAGGATCAAACCTTGCGAATGTGCGTGGATTATCGACCCCTGAATGAGGTCACCATCAAGAATAAGTACCCTCTTCCAAGGATCGACATCTTATTTGATCAACTGACTGGGGCGAGGGTATTTTCCAAAATTGATCTCAGGTCGGGCTATCACCAAATCCGTATTCGGCCCGAGGATACACCGAAGACCGCGTTTACTACGCGGTATGGATTGTTTGAGTACCTGGTAATGTCTTTCAGGCTCACAAATGCTCCTGCCCACTTTACCTATTTGATGAACTCGGTGTTCATGCCCGAGTTGGACAAGTTCGTGGTGGTCTTCATCGACGATATCTTGATATATTCTAAGAATGAAGAGGACCATGCTCAGCATCTACGGATTGTATTGACGCGCCTCAGGGAACATCAACTGTATGCCAAGTTCAGCAAGTGCGCGTTCTAGCTGGAAGAAATTCAATTTTTGGGGCACGTGTTATCAGCTAAAGGAATTGCGGTAGGTCCTAGCAAGGTCAAAGATATTATGGAGTGGAAACCCCCAACCACTGTTCACCAAGTCCGGAGTTTTCTTGGACTAGCTGGGTATTATCGCAGATTCATACCAGATTTTTCTAAGCTTGTGAAGCCAATCACAAGTTTATTGAAGAATGACATTAAGTTCAATTGGTCTTCTAAGTGTAATGAAGCCTTTGAGCAACTGAAGACGTTATTAACCACTGCTCCGGTATTAGCTCAACCGGACATCACTAAGCCTTTTGATGTATATTGTGATGCATCTGGCAGTGGGCTCGGTTGTGTACTGATGCAAGAGGGCCGAGTAATTGCGTATGCTTCAAGGCAATTGCGCCGACATGAGGAGCATTATCCAACTCATGATCTGGAGCTAGCTGCTGTGGTTCATGCCCTGAAGATATGGCGTCACTATCTGCTGGGAAATATCTGTCACATATATACAGATCATAAAAGTTTGAAGTACATCTTCACCCAGTCAGAGTTAAATATGAGGCAAAGATGATGGCTTGAGCTCATTAAAGACTATGAACTGGAGATCCATTATCACCCAGGCAAGGCCAATGTGGTGGCAGATGCACTGAGCCGTAAGACTTCCTGTCACTGTGTTATGGTGAAGGCCTCTGACAACACATTGTGTCAAGAGATGGAAAAACTAAACCTGGGGATAATCCAACAAGGGACTCTGAATCAACTAAAGCTTGAGTCAATCATTTTGCAAAGGATAATTGATGCTCAAAAAGATAATCTGGGTATGAAGCACATACGAGAGAAGATAAGGGCTGGAGTAGCCAAATGTTTCAAGGAAGACGATCAAGGTGTGATATGGTTTAAAAACCGCATAGTAGTGCCAAAGAACGAAGAACTCCGCCAGCAAATTCTTGATGAAGCACATCTTAGTCGCTATTCAATTCATCCCGGAAGCACTAAGATGTATCAAGACTTAAAGCAACATTATTGGTGGACAAAGATGAAAATCGAAATTGCACGCTATGTGGCTAAGTGTGACACTTGCAGACGTGTCAAGGCCATACACATGAAAACTGCTGGTCCATTACAGTCGTTACCAATACCAACATGGAAATGGGAAGACATCAGTATGGACTTTATTGTGGGACTGCCCAGGACGACAAAAGGGTATGACTCTATTTGGGTTATAATTGATCGACTTACAAAGATTGCTCACTTTCTGCCAGTCAAGACAGATTCCCCGGTTATTGTCTACGCCCAATTGTACATTGCTCGTATTCTTAGTCTGCATGGTGTTCCAAAGACCATAGTGTCGGATCGTGGACCTCAATTTGTAGCCAAGTTTTGGGAAGCGCTTCACAAATCCTTGGGTACTAAGTTACTCCACAGTTCGGCCTATCATCCTCAAACCAGTGGACAGACTGAGAGAGTGAACCAAATACTTGAAGATATGCTACGGGCATGTGTTCTGGACTTCTCACCAAAATGGGATGAATGTTTGCCTTTGGTGGAGTTTTCATATAATAATAGCTATCAAGAAAGTATCAAGATGGCACCCTTCGAAGCTTTATATGGACGACGGTGTCGTAGTCCGCTAAATTGGTCTGAACCTGGGGAAAGGTACTTCTTTAGGCCTGATATGGTGAAAGAGGCCGAGGATAAGGTTCAGAAAATTATTTATAATATGAAGAAGGCACAAGCTCGTCAGAAGAGTTATGCAGACACCTGACGAATGCCCTTATATTTCCTGGAAGGAGACTATGTTTACCTGAAAGTCTCACCAATGAAAGGTGTATCGCGTTTTGGGGTTAAAGGGAAACTTGCACCCCGGTACATTGGTCCATTCCTAGTACTTGAGCAATGTGGACCAGTGGCATACCGACTTCAGCTCCCCGAAACATTGTCTGCTGTGCATAATGTGTTCCATGTGTCACAATTGAAGAAGTTTCTTCGGGTTCCCGATCGAACCATTGAAGTGACTGATGTTGTCCTGGAACCAGATTTAACATACTCGGAACATCCTATTCGAGTTCTGGATCAAAAGGACAGGGTTACCCGGAGAAAAACTCTCAAGTTTTATAAGGTACAGTGGAACCAGCATTCTGAAGATGAGGCTACATGGGAAACTCAAGACTTTTTAGATAAGAATTTCCCAGGCTTTTTAGCCTCATGTAAATTGTAAAGCCTGTATAATTGTGTAATAGAGAAGTGACCCCCACACCACCCTTGCCTTGTACCAGAAATAAGGAAATAAAAATGTGATGTGTTTCCTTTACCATTACCTACCCTAGGACTTTTAATCTCGGGACGAGATTCTTTTATGGGGGGAAGGATGTAACACCCCTGGTGTTACTATAACTAAAACTTGAGCATGGCATCATAAGCATTGGCATTGCATATGTTTGACACACCTAGAGTGCATTCAATAGGCAAAAATTTCAAACAAGTTGTATTGTTTTAATGTTTTGCAAATAGGACCCTAGATAGGAAGCTTTAACCCTAAATAGGGATTAAAGGGGTAAAACTTAACCCAAGTTGAGAAAACCTAAAAGCTTTAGGGTAAAAGTCATAAAATGACCCCAAAAATAAAGTTGAATCACATTTATACCCCTGGGATACCAGAAACCCTAATTGGAACCCTTGAAAACCCTAAAACTAAACCCTAGGGGCTTATGTGCAAAATTAGTCCACTTTTGGGCTAAAGTGCAAAAACCAAGCTAAATAAGTATCTTAAGTCACATGGTTCACATTTAAGATGATTTGCAAGCCAAACCCTGAGTTTTGGGCTTATTTGCAAAAGAGTCACATTTGAACTCTTTTGACTAAGTCTAATTTCAGTGTATTATGCTCATCTTTGTGACCTTGTAACTTCTAAACAAAGGAGATTTTGCCCTAGGTCACCACACCAAATTTGAAGATCCATCAATGGAGAACAACTTTGTTTAAGGTTGTAAGCTCACTTGTTGAGAAAAATCCAGAGATATTTAAGCCTGAAGTCAGGCTGTCAGACTGATTTGGTCTGAATTTTCAGACTAACAATGAATTACCACCAACTTCAAACCCAATTTCGGACATGATTCAGTGACTTTTTGTGACAACACCATGTAGCAAAGTTGTAGCTGGTATGTAGCACTACAACTTTGATGCAGAGACTTGGACCTGTTGTCACATGAAATTGGAAGAAAACTCCCTCGCAAATTGTTCTGTCAGTTGTCTGATGGAGCGCTCACGATGGTACAGTGCCCAACCGGATAAGGTCGCCAGCAAACCCACCGCCGGTGGCTTTCCGCCGTGATTCACGTCGCCGGCGTCATGATTCGCGCTCGGGTGTGTGTGGATAACTTCGCGGCATCAAAAGATCGTCACCGCCCATGACCTGGACACCACTCCGACTAGCCGTAGTCCATCTCCCCTGGCTCACCGCCCGCGGTAAAGTGCTCACCGCCGCCGTGCCCTCGCCGTTGGCCACCGCGTGTCCCAATCGCGCCATCGCATTGCCGTGACCTCCTCTGAACTCTCCGTGGCTCACCGGAGTTACTGCCACGGCGATAAACACGTGTTCACTGCACGCCGTTCTTCTTCACTTCCGACCGCCGCGCGTCTCCTCGAAATTCACCGGCCACCGCCCTTGGAGCCTATAAATTGAGGGCGGGGATAGTTGCGCCATATAATCGTGAAGCTGTAGCACCCACTCCCGTCTCCGATTAACCCCCATAGCCAGAGAATTGATCATTTCCCCCAACTTCGTTCTCCGCCACCGTGAAACGAGCCTCGCCGCGGCCAGCGCAAATCAGGTCCGATACTGTCGTCCTCAGTCTTGTTCTAACATTCTCATGTACCCTTGATGCTCTCCAAACCATCCAATTGAACTAGACTGCCATGAATCGACGGGAACACATTCATCTGCCCGCTAGGTCCCCGGTCACTGCGGCCAGAGCAAACCTAGTAGCCATCCTTGCAATTGATTTGGGGGAAATGCTCGGGGTAGTGCTAATTTCGTGTCCGCTGCTCGGAGAACCCTGCCGTTGCCCTAATCGGCCGGTGCTAGTGCTCGCCGGAGCTCGGCTGTGCGCGAGCGCCGTCGTGGACTTCCAACCGTGAATAGATTGAAATGCAGGGGTCTTTTTGTAACGGTCAGTGACTCCTGAAAATAGTGCTTATGCTCATTTCAGATTAGCCAGAACACCGAGGACCTTTCTGCAAAGATGCCTGAGCGCGCGGGCGCGGGCGGCCTTTTCCTCTGGTGTTGGGCCGTTTGAGTTAGAATTGGCCCAATACTGTTACACTTTTTCCTTTTTCTTTTTCAGTGGAGCTTTAAAATATGTAGAAAATTACAGAAAAATCCTAAAAATATGAGACCAATTTTCCTAGGCTCCTTATTTTCCCTAGAATTTAGTAAAAATAGTTTTGTGATTTTTAGTGGAAGTAAGAAATTTTAGGGTATTTAAAGTGGTTAAAAATATTGGTTATGGATTTTTAGAAAACAAATGGTAATTCCAAAAATGCTCAAAATTTTTATATGAGTTCCTCATAATATTTAGAAGCCTTGGGTAGAGTTTGAATTGATTTGGACCTTGTTTGATCACCAAACCCCAAACCACCCCCCTGCCCTATGAACTCCTTTACCGACTCCGGAAACCCTAAGTTCTCGGAGTTCCGTGAAGGAAAGTTGTATTCAAGACATAGATAATAAGTTTATATTATCTTTGCATCCTCATGAGCATCCCATGGCATCCATTCTTATACCTATGTATGGTTATGATTAGAACGTGAAGAAGAAATAGAAGTCACCGAAGACAGGACACCACCACCTTCGGATTCGCAAGCAGGCAACTGCTTCTACTTCGATATCTGTGGATCCGAACCCGAATCACCTGTAAACGAAGGCAAGCCCCGGTGCATTTGCCACCTTCCTTGATGTTTTTATAAATCTTTCTCACTTGATTGCTGCATTAGGTGATAGGAGTTGATTGATAAAACAATTCCTGCATTACCTTCCTTGAATTTGATTACCTTCCTTGATCACCTGTTTTACAAAAGATTTTTGATGCTTAGCTTTGCTTTAGAAAAACAAAAGGTTTTGTTTTTACAAAGGATGTTGTGGCAAAAGTGGGTGGGATGTTTTCAAAAATAAAACTTGATGGTGGATCCATCATGGCCGTGATGGATTCAACATCGGAAAAGATGTACCTCTGCCAGGTACCAAGTTTTGGGTTAAAAAGATTAAGCTGAGACCGGGCGGGTGACTTGCACGAGAAGAGAGTCTCGGTGTAGTGTCTCCGTCTGAGTCGATTAAGGACCTTATCGATGTAGGCCTGCTGACCGAGGACCCTTTAACTGGTCACATGCCTCGTCATGGGTAAGCCTTGCCTCGGGTAGACTAAGGCCAGAATAAGATAACACGAAATGGGCGTGGAGCGGTGGCGAGAGTAGCGTGTACCCTCCGTGGCAAGAGGCTGGACGGTGGTGTATCTGTGCTCTCGGTTTGCGTGAACCTGATCTGGTCTTAAGAACCCCGGTGGCGGGTTGACATATGCAAGGGTTAAGTGCTACATATGTCGTGTGATTGGAGATCCTCAGCTGAGTATAATCGATTCGGATCGCCGTACCTCCGCGGTTATGGAGACTTGGCCACTGACTTACACGTAGCATTCCACTAAAGATGATGGGTTTCTGTTAAGAAATTGGCTAGTGCAGGACCAGTGATTGAACTAGGGTAGAAAGAACTCTAGTTACAGGTAACTCTACTTAACTTGACAAATAAAATTGGATTTTTAAGGATCCACTTTAGTAAGCATTTCTGCAAAACAGAGTCTTTGATTATTGAAAAGCCTTACCTTGACTCCCATACAACCAGCATACCCTTGAGAGTCTTTTCTTTAGTCGGGTAAGACTTGCTGAGTAATTCCATACTCAGGGTTTATCCCTTCGTTGTTTTTAGGTGAGGAAGTAGCAGACTTTTGCTGCTTCTGTGCCAAGGTGGTTCCCAAAGAAGAAAAACAAGACTGAAGTGCGGGAGGACTCGGTCCTCCACATAGGATCTTTTGTTTATAACTTATCGGGAGGAGTTTGTGCCTCCCTTGGTTTGTATAATATTACTACTCAGCACTCGCCTTTTTAGTTCTGGTCTGTAACAAAATAACTTAAGCTTGCTTTTGAAATAAATGTAATTTATGTAATCGCTTCCGAATTTCTTTATCTCCGATGTTCTGTAATGTCTGCAAGACGGGTGAATCGTTCCTGGTAAGGTAAGGAAAGATACCGAACTTGTCAAGTGACTTAGGAACATCTACAGGGTGTCTGATGTCTGTTAGACAAGGACAACTGTAGGTGGGCCTAATTACTTGGGAGGTTCCGTCACACCACATTAGCTATAACTCTATCAATTTCTTATATCATGGTCCCAAGCGGGCCTTCGATGCTTTCGGCTTCATTCTCAACTTCAGTAGCTTCGGTAGCAGCGGGAAGAAGATTTTTTTTCTGTTGCGACCGGTGGGGTTGTCTTATGAATAGCCGTCATCACGACCATCATACGTCGTTTCTTCTGAACATTCCCATTCCCTCGGTCGCCGAAGCATCCTTTTGGTTCCCTTCTTAGGCACCTTTTTCAGTTCCCTTCTCCCTTGACTACAATAAGCTAGTCAGATCTGATCCTAGAGGACTTAGCAAAGCAAAGGGGAAGGGTTCAGTCATTACCTTCAGGATCTCTGTTACACCAATAGAGGAAGAAGAAGAGGTACCAGGGATCTTTTCTGGCGAATTATGCACCTTCTTCTCAGTGTGGCCCAAGTCCAAAGATTTTCGCTTCTTAGGAGCCATAGGCTTTGGCTCCCCTAAAACTTTCTATTTCTTTGACAAAGCTTTTTGCCTATCTTCTTCAATCAACCTTATTGCTTGCCTTTTCAAAACTTACAACCCTCTTTTTCAATACTCCCCTAGCTTCTTCTTCAAATTTATCATAATCAGGATATTCGATGCCAAGGGCATCCATCACTCGATTTAAACTTCGTTTCTTTCGAATATCGAAGGCAGCGATCATTTGTTGGTCTTCTTTCTTGGTATAATTACCAAGAATCTCATTACACATCGTTTCTATCATTTCTAGCCACTCGGCATAGGGGCTGCTGAAGGCATTTTGAAACTTGAAATGATATGGCAGCCTTACAAGCTCAAGTTTCTTTCCTTCATATTTTCTCTTCGGCATTCCCCGTCCGCCTGATGCTGGAAAAGTCTTATTGGCTAGGTACTCTGAGAGTGCTGATGTGCTCGGCCACAACTCTGAATTGGACTTCATCTAGCTGGCATGGGGAGCCCAGTTGCATATTGCACAAAGGCCTTGTTAAGCCGAAGCTCAATTTAAGGGACACATCACCATACTCATGAGTTTCTCCTCTTCTTCTTGTCATCTTTCACGTAAAACCACGCGTTAGTCCAGCCATTAGGACACTTGGTGCGGTATCCAACTACAGGAGCCTTCGTATCTTTTTGGTATGCAAAATTGTAGCATTCGAAGTTCTTGTGCAGACCATCTGCTCTTGCCTTGGTCTGGTAGTGGAGTTCATGAACTCTGCAGAACCCTTCAGCATTAGCACTCATTCCTTGGCTTCGTAGAGCCTATATATACACGTTGAGTCTAACTGTAGCATTTGGAGTCAACTAATGAAGATATATTTCAAATTTCTTCAATACTTCACCAATCATTTCATACTAGGGGAACCGAAGCCCAGCACGGAAGAAGCTTTTAAAAATTACCACTTCATCATTCTTTGGTTTCGAGACTATTTCGTCGCCTACGAACCTTATCAACTCATCATCATTCAATCCAAAATAGCCAAGTTTCTTCACTAAAACCAGATCTTCAGGCTTCACAGTAGATTTACCAAATTCAATATGGCTAGGCTTGCTCAGACTCAAAATGCCATCATCCTCTTCATCATCACTGTCAGCTTCGGCATCAACAGTCTTAGCTTCGGCATCAATGCTATCCTTCTCTGGTACAGTTCCCTCTTCCCCCTAAGTAACCATTCCAGAATCTTTCATAATCTCCAAGATCGGAGTTGTCTCCATTGCTTCGGTTTCTCCGCCCTCACTTGTCAGCCCAACAGTAGAGCTAATTCTAGCCATTTGAGTTCCTAAGACGAAGCTAGTAAACAAACGAACATAACAGACATGTTTGGCTGCAGTAAAAATTTTAGCAGCACAACGATGCAATTGTAATGAACGATGTAATAACTTGTCACCAACCAATATGTTTATATAGTCCTGCAGGTTGAGAAGGCAAGCCGCCGCACCAGTTACACTTACTGTAGCATCCCAAAAATTCAAATCCTAAAATTTTCTCAAACTCCCTCTAAATTCAAAATGAATTTCAAATTTTGTTTCAAGATGTTTGTTTGCAAGTTGATATCAGCAAGTAAAATATAGTGGTCCATATTCTCTCTAAAATCCTCCCCAAAATATCCTACAAATATTTCCCCAGTGATCACCCTCAAACTCTTTCAGAAATACTACCCAAATATTCCACCGATATATCTCCAAGTATTTTCTTCCTAAGAAATACCTTTAGAATCATTTTTCAAGCCCCCACAAATATTTTCTTCATAACTTTCCTCATGCTCATACGTATATGTATGCCTCCGGTGTCATACGGTGAGCTCTACAAGCTAATTACACTCATATAAGACAAATCCATGCTAATCTCCCACTAATCCTCTCATCCTCCCACTAATCCTCTCATCCCTCCCCCTAATCCCCCCACCATGGCTATAAATAGAGGGGCAAGGGCCTCCTCTCATCCCACCCCAAGCCATTTCATGGCAACTCTCTCCCCCCCACACCAACACGCCCACACCCACTCCATGTTCCACACAAGCACACACTAGCACAAGGATTGTTCGGTCGTTCTTCGATCGTTCGTCCCCCCTGTTCTTAGTTGTTCGTTCGTTCGTCCGATCGTTCGATCGTTCGTCCGATCGTTCATGGTTCGTTCGTCCGTTCGTCCGATCGTTCGTCCGTTCGTTCGTCCAAATAATCTTTTTCCTGCTGTTATGCTGCCAAAATTCTGATCGTTCGTTCGTCCGATCGTTTGATCGTTCGTCCGATCGTTCATGGTTCGTTCGTCCGTTCGTCCGATCGTTCGATCGTTCGTCCGTTCGTTCGTCCAAATAATCTTTTTCCTACCGTTATGCTGCCGAAATTTCGATCGTCCGTTCGTTCGATCATTCGATCGTTCATCATTCGTTCATAGTTCCTATTCATCGTTCATCGTTCGTTCATACGAACTATTCACCATCACTATTTTACCGTTACTATTTACCGTTACTTTTTACCGTTAGTATTTACCGTTACTTTTTACCGTTACTATTTACCGTTACTATTTACCGTTACTTTTTACCGTTACTATTTACCGTTACTATTTACCGTTACTTTTTACCGTTACTATTTACCGTCACTATTTTACCGTCACTATTTACCGTTACTATTCACTATTACTATTC
Organism: Zea mays; assembly: GCF_902167145.1. Classification (NCBI taxonomy): domain Eukaryota; kingdom Viridiplantae; phylum Streptophyta; class Magnoliopsida; order Poales; family Poaceae; genus Zea; species Zea mays. The sequence continues at coordinate 138,821,077 of NC_050096.1, forward strand.
ATCGATCATCCGACCACCCCAAATTTCAACTACTCATCCATCATGTTGTCCAGTCCACCTAAGACCAGCCAGACCCATATTCCAGTTATGCAAACTCCGGTGACTGTGATTTTCCTTCCAGTGGGAACTCCCATCTGGTCACCCATCCTAGGTTTCTCCAAGTTGAGCACGCTTAACTTGAGATTCCTTCGAACTAGGCTTCCAAACTCAGATTCCAATAATTCTCGTTTCTAAATTCTTATCAAACTATTCCCTATCCAACCATGTCATCCCTTAAGCATGGTTCATATTCCAGAAAACTCCCAAAATACTCTCGTCCCATATTATGCCTATAACTCTCCTGTTCATACTAAGTCAGACGATTCATTCGTCACTATTCTCACCAACAGTGAACTTCACTGTGCTACACCACATACACCCAACTATAAATACACCCAGCTACCCTCTCCCTCTCCACACACTCAACACCCTCAGCCAAGGAAAACACCCCACCCACTTAGTTACTCCGCTCTGCCGGCTACACGCATAGCGTCGCTTCGCCTCCAGTCCACCCTCCTGTTGTCGGAGCGTTCGTGTCGTCTCGTGGAGGCCAGATCTGCAAGTCTACACCAGGCGGTGGAGCCAGAAGCCAGTTCCGCGAGCTCTCCTTCCCCCTTCGCCGGATAAGCACGACAAGCTCACTGGATCCCTTTGATGCATAAATTACCTATGATTTTTCAACCACAACCCTCAACCTGTTATTTTATGCATGATATGACTTTGAGACAAGTTATTATGGCCACCTAGCCGCTTGCCGCAATCAATCCCTGATATATTTGTTACAAATGATTTGAGGAAAGGTGTGAGTTTTAAAAAGAAAATGCTTTTCAAAATGTGTATGATGAAGGGTTTTCACCCTTATCACCTTGTGAGTGGGATAATCAGGGACTCCCTGGTTTAGGGGAGGGCCTAAGGTGTTGGCTCAGCTGGTTTAGACGTGAGCAAAAGGATTGTCCCCTCGTATAAGGACCGGTTTGTCATCTTTCACTACCTGTACTCATGATAAGTACAACCACTCGAGACTGTGTGGGCTGTCACTCAATCTGAACTCGTACGGTCCAACCCCAGGGTTATGAAGGCTGGGGAGCACCTGGAGGATAAGGAGGGGGAAAATTTTGTCCGGTTTGGACATGGTGGTGGCCTGACTCCTTCCGGTATAACCGTTAAGGTTAGGACGTGCAAGGGAAGAAAGAGATTCGGATTTGGATCTCACTGATCATGAGATCGCAGAGCCGGACTAGTGGGTAAAGTGTACACCTCTGCACAGAGTTTGAAAACATATTCGAATAGTCCGTGTCCACAGGAATGGACGAGTCTGGTATGGTATGGCAATTAATGTTTTGGTTTTCCAAAAAAAGAGAGATGTGTTTGAGATAAATGGTTTTTAAAAGGTCCGGCGGTTGAGCCGTGAGCTATGGTGGATGGGAAGTCCAGTAGCTGTTTTTGAAAAGGAAAACCAGTGGGAAACTGTTGAGATACCTGGATGGTTTAGTCCAGGGGATTTTGTTATAATACTGAAAAACTTCCGGCTCCTTTTGGAGAGGATGCGATTTGCAAAAATACAAAATGTTTTTCAAAACAACTCTGCATAAAATATTGTTGTTTCTGCAAAATATCCTGAGCTCCACATATTCCATGCATTATATCTGATTTCCCCATTCCGCGGGTGAAGGTGGGCTGCTGAGTACGTTTGTACTCACCCTTGCTTATTTGTTGTTTTTCAGAAAAAGGAGATCGGGTAAGAGTTACGACTGTTCCCAACCTTGCCTGTGGCTGTTGGACCGCTGATTTGCTTCATTGCGTATATCGGGCTACTTCAGCCCCACTCTGATGATATGTCCCGAGTTGTGGACCAACTCTTAAAGTTGATCGCCACCTTTATAGGTTTGTCTCGTTTAAGCAGATCTGTAATCATCTGATGTATAAATGTGTTTACTAGCCTCCTGGGACTAGTAATTGTATCACATTTGAGTCCCAGAGGATTGGGGACGCTTCACTTACTGATCGATGGACCGATACAGGCAGTAACTACTTTATTCATTTTTTAATAATAAGCTCAGATAAGGTGTTTTTTGGACCTTCGGCATTTAGAAGCCTCAGTTTGTTTCGTGGATCGAGCTTGTTATGAAAAAAATGATCTAGCACCGCGAAGGTGCTACTTTTGGGGGTCTCCTTCTCTGCCGAAGGTCCTCAGAAAGAAGGAAACTGATTTTGATTCATCTTAACGGATATGTCCAAGGACCAAATGCCAAAGCTGTAGCAGTAAAGCAAGGAACAAAAATACAATAGAGCTTCGATAAGAAACAGAGCTTCAACTTATGTCACACCCAGATTTAAGGGGTAAACCCGGATGCGTCTCATATGTGCGCAAAAGAAGAACAACACATACAATGACCAAGTGTATAGAGATAAATGTCACAAACATTATTACATAATGAAAATATCTTACAAAATAACTAAAAATAAATAAAGTGAACTAATATTATTTCCTTGACGCCATTAAGTCGACTGGGAGACGACTCCTAGACCTCATCGAACTCCTCATAGTAATCTTCCTCTAGGGCCACCTGCTCCTCACGTGTGGCCCTAGAGTGATATCACAAAAGTTCATCGCTCAACAAGTGTGGGGAATAATGTGCATGAGCTCACTTACGGTGGGGCTCATGTATAGTGTCTGGCTGATCGACAAATAATGGTTATAGCTGAGTATTGCTTTTGATAAGTAGGTCAAATTTTATTAGCAGTTACTAAGTATAAGTGAATACCAACAACAATAAATATGAGATCAAAATTAATAATAAAACCACAATGTGACAAATTAAGTTAAAGACCGCTCCCCTTCGGTCAAGATCGATACAATACAGCTGATCCGCTTTTTTCCATCAATAGTCAATATATTTTTATAATTAGATTAATAGCAGTCCTATATTAGGTATGACAAGGTTGACAAACTGTTTTCTTAAATTCAAATTTTGTTCACAACCCTTCTTCATTAAAGTGGGCCATAGTGGAAATGGCAAACAATTGTTGAGATCAAAATTAATAATAAAACCACAATGTGACGAATTAAGTTAAAGATCGCCCCCCCTTCGACCAAGATCGATACAATACAGCCGATCTGCTTTCTTCCATCAGTAGTCGATATATTTATTTAATTAGATTAATAGCAATCCTATATTAGGTATGACAAGGTTAACAAACTATTTTCCTAAATTCGAATTTAGTTCACAACCCTTCTTCATTAAAGTGGGACGCAGTGGAAATGACCAATTAAGTTTAATTCCATAAGTTACCCATGTGAGTGCTCGAGCCGCTCATGACCGTGAGCAAGCCTGATATACCAGATTTACATTCTGCAGAGGTTGCGCATCTTAACCCACAAGTCGTGTTACCCATTTGCCAAGGGATCACGGCTTCCCATTCATCTCTGCCGAGGAGATGAGGCAGGGTAGCACTACGAGGCCTTTACAAAGTTCCACTAGCTTCAGAAAACTCGCTATGGTTTTTTAGGAGAGCGATATAGGAATCCTTTGTCTGAAAAGCCATCGCAGCGTGATCAACCCGAGAACCTCCCTATACCGACAACTCCCCTACCACCCTTGCTGCTTTCGGGTATGATAGTCCTCCACTAGCTTTCCTAATTAGTCAGCCAAGGGCGTCCCATACCACCCTTGTGGTAGCACTGTTTTCTCGGGTGGTCGCTCCATGATCCAATTAACATAATGATCTTATCATGAATAGTAAATAAATCATTAACAATAAATAGCATGATGTTGAATAATCTGTATCTTAACACCCAAGACCACATAGAGCAATAGCATATACTACCCAAAAGTTCAGTGGTAAACAAGGTATAAAGAAGACCAAACTAGGGTGACCCATTAGGTCCTATATAAATTAACCTATGCCGATCCCAATGAATAACAGGAACATTATTGGGTAAGGAAAACTGATCAAGGGCACAACTTTCCTTCCATGAGCTCCAGCTCAGTATTTTCCACATGCTGAGTATAAGGCTCCTCAGTCACTTGCACGTCTACTCGCAACAATACAAACAAACATGGTATAGGAGAAATTAACATCACAACAAACATGAGCACAAACTGCATAATAATGATCTATGCGTTGCTACGAGGTCATAGGTTCGAGAATTACTAAAATCGGAGTTACAATTACGAAGATATGATTTTCCGAACTTAAATAGTGAAATAATAATAGAGCTACATTCTGTTAACATGAGACATGAGAAAACAGATAAAGAAATAACTAATTTAACTCTGATACCCATTTATCTTTATTAGAATTAGTATTTTAGTCAACTTATAATCATGGACCAAATTATGATATTACATTTATCTTGGTTTATAATAGTTAATCTAATATCTATAGGTTAAACAAGTACTTAATTATTTTTGAAATCATGCTACACGATGAAACAAGTATTTAATTATTTTTGAAATCATGCTACACGATAAAACAAGTTATGATTTATCCAAGTTTTTAGAATTAATTCTATAGTAAAAACTAAGTCTTAGAATTACTTTATTGAATCCAGGGACCTAGCTGTAAATTCCTAGACCTAGATGTAATTATTTTTCTATCTAAGAGGGTAGCGAGCTTATTACTACTCACATGAGGGTCTTTTTAACAAAAATGGTGTTGTTATACTTGCAGACGAACATGGGTGCTCCAATTCTGATATGATGGATCAGATAAAATGTCTAAGGGCTATGCATCTAGAGTCGTCTGATTTAAAATCGAGGGCGGCGATCGCATCGGTATAGGTCAGCCACTTATCTCACATCAACGATCCTGATCAGAATGCGGACCTAAGCGCACTCACAGCCCTCAGATCCCGGATCCACGCGCACGATTTTATTAAACACGATCTAACGTTATCTGTTCCTCCAGGATCCTAGGGTTGTGGAGCAACTAAAGCAAAACGGTAACCACTTCTAATCTGAGCCACTCAACGGGAAATCAACGGCCCTCCAGCCCGTCTCCTACCCCTTGCTACCAAAATCGGCGGTGCCACCCATCTACACCAGGCGGAGGATGGCCGGAGCCATCTAGACGCAATGCCCGATGCCCCGATTCCTATTATGACCGAATCTGCGCGCAGAGGAACTCGACGAAGTTGAGGGTCGATAACTCACCGGCGACAGCGGGGTGGCGAAGCCGATCCTCGGCGGACTCCTAGCCACGACGATGGAGCTGCTCTGGCGAGCAATTCACCTCCACCAGGTTGCCTCTTCGCCCGAATCCTCGTTAAGCCCTGCTGAAGCCCCTAGGGAAACAATCATGGGCGGGGCTCCTCTAGATACGCGGATTGCTGGTGGTGACCCTAAATCTCTCTCTTGATGTCTCCCTCTTTCTCGCCACTCACAGATGGTCGCGCATGGCTGGGTCGTTCACGCATATATTCATGAGGCAAAGTTCCTAAGGGCCACGCAATCTCAGGGTGCAACAACCCCGGCAATCTCATGGTGGCCATGGGACTTGACGCGCGAGCGGGCGCCAAGCAAGGCGCATGGGTGATGACCCGGTCTAGACCTGACTAGTGGGTCCAGGATTGGAAGTGAGCCACGCACAGGACACTGACAAGTGGGATCCACCTGTCGGCGCCAGTCCACGCGTGGTGGCGGCCCCGCTCGTAGTCACGCTGGGGTGAAAGGCGCAATGGGCCGGATGCGGATTGGCCGACGTGGCCCAATAGGTTATGAGCTTTTTATTTAACTTTTTCATTATTTCTTATCTTCTCCTTTTCTTTTATTCCTTTCTCCATTTCATGTTTTATATTTTCCTTTACTTCTCCCAAGTTTGAATTCCACTAAGGTTCAAATTTAAAAGCACATGTCCCAATTTACTATGTATTTTTCTTTCTTTGAAAAGAAAAAATATTTCTCACAAATCAAACATAGATTATCACAAAGAGTTAATTAGTACATTAATGCTACACACTTATACATATATATTTTTAAGGGTTTACAAATCCTACCCCCTTTTAAAATAATCTCGACCTCGAGATTACGACGAGCTAGGAAAAAGGTGGGGAAATTATACTCTTAATTCACCTTCTCTCTCCCAAGTATCTTTATCTTCTGTGTGATTACTCCACTGTACCTTGCACCTGGTAACTCGAGTCAAGGTATCGATGATCTTGATAGGATATTCCATGTAGGTCAGATCACCTTGTACAATGAGTTCCTCTATAGGTATTTGTTCTTCTGGCTACCTGAGGCACTTCTTCAACTAGGATACATGGAATACGTCATGCACATCAGCCAAATGATTGGGAAACTCCATTTGGTAGGCAACTTCCCCACTCGCTTTAGGATCTTGAAGGGTCCAATAAAGCGAGGGGACAACTTCCCTTTTACTTTAAATCTCCTGATACCTTGAATTGGTGACACCTTGAGATACACGTGATCACCTTCCTGAAACTCTAGCAGTCTTCTTCGGGTATCCACACAACTTTTCTGCCTTGACTGTGAAGTTCTCAGGTTCTCCCTTATTATTCGAACTTGTTCCTCTGCATCTTTGGAAAATCTCTGGCCCAAACAATTTCCTTTCACCAGTCTGATCCCAATACGAAGGGGTCCTACACTTCCTTCCATATTGTGCTTCAAACGGGGACATTTTCAAACTGGCTTGGTAGCTGTTATTGTAAGAGAACTCTGCGTAGGGTAAGCTCTTATCCCAACTAACACCATGCTCAAGAGCACAAGCTCTCAACATATCTTAAGCACTTGATTTGTTCTCTCGGTCTTACCATCAGTTTGGGGATGATAGGCCTAGCTAAAGTTCAACTTCATGTCCTTGCACTCATAGAACTTCTCCCAGAACCGGGAAGTGAATTGTGATCCTCTGTTAGATACCCTATTCTTTGGCACACCATGTAGACATACAATCTGTGCCATGTACAACTCTGCCATTCGGGCTCCCGAATAAGTGGTCTTCACTGGGATAAAGTGGGCTACTTTGGTTAGCCTATCCATATTTACCCAAATAGAGTCATACCCGGTAGATGTGCGGGGTAGACCCACAATGAAATACATACCAATCTCTTCCCACTTACATTCAGGGATCTTTAGCGGGTGCAGTAACCCGGTAGGTCTCTGATGTTCAGCTTTCACCCTGTAACAAACATCACACAATGCGACATGTGAAGCTACATCTCTTTTCATGTCAGACCACCAGTACTTCTGCTTCAGATCCTGATACATCTTGGTACTACTCGGATGAATGGAGTAGGATGAGTCATGAGCTTCCTTCATTATGGTTTCATAGAGACTATCAATCTTAGGAACACATATCATGTTCTTTAACCTGATTGTGCCTTGACCATCTTCTATGAAGTCTGAACGTCTGCCCTCTACCATAAGATCTCTGATCTCTTGAATCTTGGCATCACCAACCTAACATTTTCTTATATCTTGCTCCAAGGTAGGCTCTACTTCTATGGTAACTCCCTCTCTATGAGCAACTATTCCTAGGTTGAGCCTTTCTAAGTCATCTGCCAACTCATCAGGTAATAAGGTAGCTATAGCTACGTGTGCATGTTCCTTCTGACTCAAGGCATCTGCCACTAGATTCGCCTTGCCCGGATGGTAATGGATCTCCAAGTCGTAATCCTTGATGAGTTCCAACCAATTGCGTTGCCTAAGGTTAAGATCCTTTTGGTAAAGATATACTTCAAGCTCTTATGATCAGTAAAGATTTGGCACTTGGTCCCCATTATATAATGCCTCCAAATCTTGAGAGCATGCACTATGGCCGCCAGTTCTAAGTCATGAGTGGGGTAGTTCAGCTCTTGTTTCCTCAACTAGCGAGGCGCATAGGCAATTACATGTCCTTCTTGCATAAGAACACATCCCAAACCTAGGCGGACACATCACAATATATGTCAAATCCCTTCTGTAGATCAGGCATTACCAACACTGGTGGTGACATCAACTTAAACTTCAGTTGGTTAAAACTATCCTGGCATGCCGCGGTCCACTTGAATTCTTTTCCCTTCTCTAACAGTGAGGTCATAGGCTTTGCTATTTTATAGAATGCCTTGATGAAACGCCGGTAATAACCCGGGAGTCCTAGGAAACTCCCGATTTCAGTGATCGAACTCGGTATCTTCCATCCCACTATCTCGTTCACTTTAGCCGGATCCACTGATATTACCCCATTAGAGATGATGTGCCTAAGGAATGTTACTTCATCAAGCCAGAACTCACATTTACTAAACTTGGCATAGAGTTGGTTATCCCTAAACTTCTACAACACTAACCACAGATGCTCCTCATGTTCTCCATCATTCTTGGAATAAATCATAATGTCGTTGATGAATACCACAACAAACTTATCAAGATAGTCCATAAACACCTTGTTCGTCAAATTCATGAAGTAGGCTGGTGCATTAGTCAAGCCAAACGACATGACAGTGAACTCATACATCCCATATCGGGTAGAGAAAGTCGTCTTGGGAATATCAGAAGCCTTATTTTCATTTGATGATAACCCGACATGAGATCAATCTTGGAGAATACCTTGGCACCTCTCATTTGATCAAACAAGTCTTCAATACATGGCAAGGGATATTTATTTTTAATGGTGACATCATTAAGAGTCCGATAATCCACACACATCGTTGTGAACCATGCTTCTTCTAAACAAACAGAACTAGCGCTCCCCAAGGTGAGGAACTAGGGTGAATATAACCTTACTCCTGCAACTTGGTTAGCTATTTCTTAAGTTCTTTTAATTCTTCCACTGGCATCCTATAGGGTCTTTTAGAAATAGGAGCGGTCCTAGGTAGGAGATCAATAACAAACTCCACTTCCCTATCTGGTGGCATTATGGGTAACTCTTCTGGAAAGACATATGGGAATTCTCTAACCACACAGATATGACTGCCCACAAATTTACTATCTACTAGATTAATGGTGGGTTTGGTGGAAGCGGTTAAGGTAATCATGACTTTGAATCTATCTCCATTTGGACTAGTGAGTTCTACGGTTCCCTTAGCATAATGTATAACTGCTTTTGCTTTTCTCAACCATGACATGCCAAGAATCAAGTCTATACTGCTCTGTTCTAACACTATGGACATGGACCAGAATTCCCTCTCCATGATTGTTATTGTTAATCAGTTGCTCATAAAATTTGCTTCAATAGGCCCTTTAGAGGTGATTAGTACCATGGGTTTTTGCATAGTTTGAAGAGGTAAATCATGTGTGTTGACATAACGAGTAGAAATGAACAAACGTGTAACTCTAGAATCAAATAAAATAGCTATGGGAACTAAATTGATAAGGAGCATACAATAGCAATGTCAGAACCATTAGCGGTATCCTAAGCACTGGTCCGGTTAACTCTAGCAATACTGAACCCCTTGTTGTTAGCTGGAGTCTAATTCTACTTTCCCTAATTACTGCCTCTAGCTAGTGTGTTGGGTTCCTCTTAGGACAGACATTGGCATAGTGCCCAACCTCACCACACTTGAAGAATGTGGTGCCTGTAGCTGTATTCTGGCCAACAGGTCTCGCTAGGGTGCCACTGGGGCAGCTTGACGAGGTCACAGAGTCTGAGTGGTGGCCTTAGGTGTCTGATGAGTAGGACGCAGGTAAGACTATTGCCCTCCTCTAGAATGAGCTGCTCTACCCTGGGTGGAGAAAAGCGAGGATGACTGCTACTGCTCCCCTGGCCCTGGGTGATGGCCTTCCTCTTCATCTCACCAAGCCGAACACGTTTGTGTTCAAGAGCTATGGCCTTGTCTAGAAGATTCTAGAAAGATGGAAAGGTATGAGACATTAGCTGTGTCACGAAACCTCCCAAGGTATTAGGCCCACCTACAGATGTCCTTGTCCCGAGGACCTCACACAGTCATGGAGGTGCGCATAATGACTCGGCAAGTTCGGTAAATCTATATCTTCATCATATCGCCCAAGAGCGCTTCACCCATCACGCAAACATTACACACATAATTGGAGTAAAGAATGAGTGGAAAGGATTACAATAACATAATTTACATTCATATAAAATATAGAGAGAGTATTTATTACAAAGCGGGTGTATGAGTGCATAGCTTAATTATTACATAACTGGGAGGCAAAACACCCTCCCACAAATAAGTTTAACAATCTTCCTCCTACTTTGCACCACCTTTGAGCAGAAACAACAAAACTCGGCTGTTCCATCACCTACAACAACATGGGTTTGAAAACCCTGAGTACGGAGTGTACTTTCGCAAGTCTTACCCAACTAAGGAAGACGACTCTCAAGGATATGCTGGCTTTTGGGAATCAAGGTAAAGCTCATCAAAATTCAAAGACTCATGTTTGCAGAAAAGCTTACTATGAGTGGATCCTTAAAAAGTCCATTTTTATTATTAGGTTAAGCAGTTACCTGCATCTAGAGTTCTTTATATCCTAGTTCAGGCACTTGGCCTATACTAGCCGTCTTTTATCATCCCTTCAGTTCACTGGATTGCTACGTGTAGGACAGTGATCAAATCTTCATGTCCAAGAAGTAACGGCGATCCGAATCGATTAATACCCAGCTGGCGATCTCCAACCACACGACATATGTAGCACTTAACCCTTGCATATGTCAACTCGCCACCGGGTTTCTCAAGACCAGAATGGGTTCCCGCCAACTGAGAGCACAAATACACCACCGTCCAGCCTCTTGCCACGGAGGGTACACACTACTCTTTCCATCTCTCCACTCCCATTGCGTGGTGGCCTTTTTGGTATTGGCTTGACCGAGGCAAAGCTTACCCATGACGAGGCATGTGGTCAGTTAAAAGGTCCTCAATCAGCAAGCCTACATCGGCTCGGTCCTTAAGCGACTCAGACGGAGACACTACACCGAGACTTCCTTCTCGTGCAAGTCACCCACCCAGTCTCGTCTTTATCATTTACAACCCCAAAGTTTGGTACCTGACAGAGGTACATCCTTTCAGATGTTGAACCCATCACGACCATGATGGATTCCCCATCAAGTCTTTTCATTGAAAAATTCCCATCCCGTATAAAGCATCACGTTTTGTTTAAAAGCAAAACATTTTGTTTTCTAAAGCAAAGCTAAGCATTAGAAAACCTTTAAGTAAATCAGGTATCAAGGAATGGTAATTAGTTTCCAAGGAAGGAAATGCAGCAATTGTTTAGCACACAACTCCTATTACTTAATGCATCATCTCAAGTGGTAAAGAGTTCAAAACAACAAGGAAAGGGTTAAATGCACCAGGGCTTGCGTTGTGTTGTAGGTGGTTCCGGGTCTGTTCCACAAATGTCAAAGTAGAAGTTGTTCTCAACCGGTGGATTCTCAGCTTGTGGGACAACTTCTTCTTCGACAACAATCTCTTCCTCGTTTTCTATACATAACAATACATATACATGAATGCTTATGTGATGCTATGAATATGCAGTTATATAACAGAAACATACTAAGTTGTATCTTGAATACAACTTTCCTTCACGGTACACACTAGTCACTAGGGTTTCCTGAGTTAGTATTCTATGAGTATTAGGCAATTATACCCTAGGAGGCTAGCTTATTGGGTTTGGGACCAAACAATGTCCAATTCATTTCAAACTTCACCCAAGGGCTTTAATCATCAAACTAAGGTTATCCAAAAATTTTTATTATTTTTGGAGCTACAAAATTAATTCTAAAATTCTAAAAGTCTGGGTTTAGGCATCTTTAAATGCTAAATAATTCTAGGTTTGGACTAAAAATCTTGGAACTATTTTATTAAATACTAGATGATTTTAGGAGTCTAGCAAAATTAGACTCATATTTTTACCATTTTTCTATTATTTTCTGCAAATTTCCAAGTTTGGCAGTAAAAAGAAAAGGAAAAAGAAGGAACAGTATTGGGCACATTCCAGCCCGAACCGGCCCACGATCAGGTAAAACGCGCGCGCCCACACTGGCAATCTTACGCAGGGACCCTCGGCGATTTAAAAAACCGGTAAAGAATCCCTATACCCTATTAACATGTGTCACTGACATGTGCACTTAAGTCCTTCTCTTCTTTCTTCTTCGCATGGCCAGGTCCCCGACCATGGATGGCGGAGTGTCACACCCGGTCCTGAGGGCAAAACCGAATGCATAGCATATGTGTGCCAAGATCCATTTTCCACACATATGTTGACGTCACAAGTGTAATATATCAAAAGACAATGCAATAAAGGAGTAAAGAGAGTAGAATAGTCTTTATTACAACATCCAGATAATAGTATCTTAAAATGTATCATCAAAGTAAAGCGGAAATAACATGGGTAATCTCCCACAGGATGACCGGCGCATCGTTAGACTCAGTATTTATCGAAATCTCCATCAAGGTCTTCTTCATCACCCTCTGATCAAAATATTAGCAAGGGTGAGCTCACTTATGGTCGAGGCTCAGCAAGTGGGGGAAAAATTAATGCAAGTTTAACAATGTGAGACTAATGTTGAGCAGTAAACATTTTAGTTGGTCAATATTTTATTGACAACACATGTCTTACTAATAAGTGTGTATCCCATGTATTCCATTTACACAAAGGTATAAGAGTATATCAAAAACACTTAAGTGAAACCACTTAAGCAAACCATTGGCAGATCATCAGATCTCGATTTAGTGTCCATCTTTAAGTTCAATTATCATGTGAGGGTCTAGGTTGCTCTTAACCGTGAGCACGGCTGACATATCAGTTTTTACATTCTGCAGAGGTGGTACAACTTTACCCACAAGCCATGTATCCCATCTAGCCTGGGTTGATCGGACCCGTAAACACTACCAAGGTGAATGGCTAGGGATCCATTATGAGGCTTTCACAAAATACACTTAATGCAAAGCAACCGACTAAGGTTTCCAAGTCGGTGTGGAGGCCCTCTGGGCGAGGTACCATAGCCAAGAATACGTCCCCATGTTAACATGAGCTGCCACCACTGCCGCTCCCCCTCTTGCCCATATTTCAGGTAAGGTTGCTAGGTACTAAGCATATAAAGCTAATTACCAAAGCCAGTGCCATGATAGCACTCGTGGTTGCACTGTTATCCTGGGTGGTCACTCCATGTTCCAATTAATACGAAATAATCTTGTTTAACCATCGAGTTAACACCATAATGCCAATTTCATTTCCGAAACATTAATATCAAATAATGAGTGACATCAAAATTATCAAGTTGAGCGGTAGCACAAATTTGCAAGCATAGTATTTCTCCAGGGTAATCAAGGAATACAGTTGGTAAATCTAGGAAATCCTTAATTAGGCAAATCCCATCAAATTATGCAATATTTCCAAAAAGTAAACATTATTATATGCATTAATTGGGTACAAATAGAAATGCAGAGGGAGAATCCACTTGCCTTGCTCGAACGTTTCATGTGGGTCATCCTCGAACATGTTTGGCTCGTCTACCTCACAGTCCACTTCTAGCATCGATTTGCTTATCGCACATACAAAAGAATACGTACGCCAAATAAATAAACATACACCAGTACAGGGGTAATCATTCACCATTACATTCACATTCATACATCACACTTATCACACTCATAAATACGTCTTAAAGCGTAAATACTTATTAATTCATTATGACTATTACTGTGAGTCATTATTGATGAAATTATGAGTAGGTGGCTATAATAATAGTTTTATCTAGTATAATATGTATTAACATTCTTTATGAAAATAAGGGCTAATTATTTTCTTTATTACTAATAATAGACTAATAGATTTTATTCCTTTTATTTCTAAACAAAACTTATGTGTATAGTTAAAAATGGTTTATTCATGATTCATCTAACATTAATATTTTAAGAATCAATATAAATCACTAATTGTACTTTTTATAACATAATCATGGTTATTTTGACATCATGTACATCCGTCAAACTTTGGGCAGCTCTAACTGGTACGCTACTTCACCTTTTCTCTCCAAAATCTTGAATGGGCCAATGTAGCGAGGAGATAATTTTCCATTAACCTTAAATCTTTTCATTCCTCTCATTGGTGAAACTTTAAGGTATACGAAGTCTCCTACTTCGAATATCAACTCTCTTCTTCTATTGTCAGCATAGCTTTTCTGTCTTGACTGTGCTGTCTTCAAATTCTCTCTGATAATCTGCACTTGCTTTTCTGCTTCCTGGAGAATTTCTGGACCAAATACTTGACTTTCTCTGGTCTGATTCCAATAAAGCGGTGTTCTACACTTTCGTCTGTAAAGTGCTTTAAATGGTGCCATTTTTAGACTTGCTTGATAACTATTGTTATACTAGAATTCTGCATAAGGCAAACTTTTATCCCAGCTTCTACCATGCTTTAGAGCGCAAGCTCTTAGCATATCTTCCAACACTTGGTTTGTTCTTTCTGTTTGGCCATCCGTTTGCGGATGATAAGCTGAACTAAAGTTTAGCTTGGTATCCATGGACTCATGTAATCTTTTCCAAAAGCGCGAGTTAAACTGGTTTCCTCGATCTGATACGATCTTCTTCGGTACTCCATGCAGACAAACAATCCTTGACATGTATAACACTGCTAACTGGGCTCCCGAGTAAGTTGTCTTCACAGGTATAAAGTGTGCTACTTTAGTCAACCTATGTACTATGACCCATATTGAATCATAGCCATCCTGAGTACGGGGTAGTCCAACTATGAAATCCATACCGATTTCTTCCCATTTCCATTCCGGTACCTTGAGAGGTTGTAGCAAACCTGTTGGTCTTTGGTGTTCAGCTTTAACTCGCTGACACACGTCACAGAATGCAACATGAGTAGCAACATCTTTTTTCAAACCGTACCACCAATACTTTTCCTTTAGATCCTGGTACATCTTTGTGCTTCCTGGTGAATAGAGTAAGCCGAACCATGAGCTTCTCTCAAAATAAGTTGGCGTAGGTGTTCGATTTCCGGTATACAGATTCTCTTTTTAAACCATACTGTGCCTTGTTCATCTTTCGTGAAATTTGGGGCTTTACCCAAACCAATCAAAGTTTTAATTTCTTTAATTTTCTCATCAGCTTCCTGTCCTTTATGAATCTCTTGTTCCAAAGTGGATTCCACTTCCATAACTATTGCTTCCATATTATTGAGCACACCAAGGTTGAGTTGTTCCATTTCCCAGCACAGCTCCTGTGACATCAAATGAGTAGTGATGTTGTTCACTTGACCCTTACGGCTCAAAGCATCTGCCACTACATTTGCTTTTCCTGGGTGATATTGTATTTCCAAATCATAGTCTTTGATCAACTCAAGCCATCTTCTCTGTCTTAGGTTGAGTTCTTTCTGAGTGAATATGTATTTTAGGCTTTTGTGATCCGTGAAGATTTTGCACTTGTTTCCTATCATATAGTGTCTCCAAATCTTCAAAGCATGCACTACGGCAGCTAGTTCCAAATCATGCTTAGGATAATTCTTCTCATGCTTCCTCAACTGCCTTGAGGAATAAGCTATTACTTTTCCTTCTTGCATTAGCACACATCCAAGTCCAAGGTGTGATGCATCGCAATACACATCAAATCCCTTGTGAATGTCTAGCATTACCAATATTGGTGCAGTGGTTAACCTTTTCTTGAGTTCCTCAAAACAATTCTGGCATGCTTCATCCCACTTAAACTCTTTACCTATCTCCAGTAGTGAGGTAAGAGGTTTCACTAACTTTGAAAAACCTTCAATAAATCTAATGTAGTATCCTACCAATCCAAGAAAACTTCTGATCTTGGACGCATCTTTTGGTTGCTTCCAATTTAGTATTTCACTTATCTTTCCTGGATCTACTTTAATTCCACCATTAGTAACAATATGTCCTAGGAAAGCAACTTTCTTCAGCCAAAAATCACACTTCGAGAACTTTGCATACAATTGGTTGTCATGAAGCTTTTGTAGGACTAGTCTTAGATGATCTTCATGTGTTTCTTCATTCAGAGAGTAGACCAGTATGTCATCAATGAATACAACCACAAACTGATCCAGATATTCCATGAATACTTTATTCATCAAGTTCATAAAGTATGTCGGTGCATTAGTCAATCCAAACGACATGACCAAAAACTCATATAATCCATATCTCATTGTGAAGGTTGTCTTGGGTACATCTTCTGCTCGAATCTTTTACTGATGATATCCCGTCCTTAGATCTATCTTCGAGAATATCTTAGCTCCCTTCATATGATCAAATAAATCTTCAATCAAAGGTAATGGGTACTTATTCTTAATGGTTACTTCATTCAAACTTCTATAATCAACACACATTCTTCTCGAACCATCTTTCTTGCTCACAAATAGAACTGGGGCTCCCCAAGGGGATGAACTTGGGTGAATGATACCTTTTTCTAGTAATTCCTCCATTTCATTCTTTAGTTCAACTAAATCTTTGACATCCATTCTATAAGATCTTATTGAGATAGATGCAGTTCCGGGTAATAATTCAATAGAAAACTCTATATTACAGTCAGGTGGCATACCTGGTAATTCCTTCAGAAATACGTCTGGATATTCACACACTACCATGATATTTTCCAGGGGCGTTTCTTCCAAGTGATTTACCATTGTCTCTCCTTTTGCATTTGTTGACTTGTCTGTGCTAACTTGGATTCTTTCACCTTGTAGACTTGTCAACATAATTGTTCCTTTGGCACATTGTATCACTCCATCACAACTTTTCAACCAGTCGCATCCAAGAATCACATCAATATCATTGGATCCCAAGACCACTAGGTTGACTGGACAATCTAGTCCTTGAATATTGAGATTAACATGGAGGCATGAATGTGTGGCCTTCATGACACCTCCTGGTGAACTAATGTGTAACATCTTCTTAAGAGGGTGCTTTGGTATGTTATGTTTTTCCACGAATGACTCAGTTATAAATGAATGCCATGCTCCAGAGTCAAATAAAACTGAAGCAAGTATGGAGTTGATAAGAAACATACCATACACCACGTCGGCATCCTCATGCACTGATTCTGCTGTGACGTGATTGACCCTTCCTCTATTCTTGTTCTGCGGCGTTCTGTTCTGCGCAGATCCACGAGCGGGGGTGTTCTGGTCCGTTCTCTGTCCGCTGTTCTTCTGAGGTGTTTGTTGGTTGCGCCTAGGGCAGTTGTTAGCATAATGGCCAAACTCACCGCACTTGAAACAGCCATTGGATTGGACTGGTGCGTTGTTGCTTTTGGCATGTGTGTTCACGGCGCCACCTTGACGTGTCTGCGAACTACCACCAGACCTTTGGTTGGTCTGAGAGTTGTTCCTTTGCTGGTTCTGACTTTGATTGCTTCTCTGGCCTTGTTGTCCAGAGCGTTGCATCTGATAATTGTTTCCACCCTGGTTTCTAGAGTGAAACTGAGAACCCTGCGAGTTGTTCGGGCATGTGTTCCTGCTAGACTGACCTTGAAAGTTCCTTTTATGGTCAGACAACTCCCTTCTTTTGCTTTCAAGGCCATTTGCCTTGTTCAGCAGAGTCTGAAAGTTGGGGAAGGTATGACTCTACAGCTGATAGTTCAGTGGTCCAATCAAACCTTCCAAGAAATGCTCTTGGCGCTTCTCGTCAGTATATACTTCTTCCGGTGCGTAGTGTGAAAGCTGGGTGAAGCGATCACGGTACTCACTGACGGTCATATTCCCTTGAGTGAGGGAAAGGAACTCCTTCTTCTTTAGTTTCATAATCCTTGAGGGAATATGATGAGCGCGGAAGTTCCCTTGGAACTCCTGCCAGGTTATAGTATCCGCATTGGCGTGTGCTGCTGTGAAGGCATCCCACCAGTCAGACGTGGAGCCTTCGAGTCTTCCGGAAGCATATAGGACCTTCTCCCGGTCATTACATTGGGTGATATCCAATTTCTTCCCAATGACCTTGAGCTAGTCATTGGCATCTAAAGGATCAACCGCATGAGAGAAAGTTGGCGGATGATGACTCATAAAATCTTGATGCTTATCTCTAGCCGGCAGTACATTCTGCTATTGCTGCTAGTGTTGTTGGTTCTACTGGTTTTGCTGAATCTGTTGTACAAATGCAGTGAATCCCTATAGAAGCTGCATCTGAGCTGCGATAAACTGCTCCATGTTAGGGTTCGGTGGTGGTGGTGGTATCTGCTGACCACGCTGGTTCGTGTTGTTGTTGGGTCCTGAACGAGCGTTCACCATCTGATTGGTTAGAAAGTGAACTTCTTAGATGAGCGAGGAGCAATAAAAATTCTAGAGTCAGGTTCTTTAGTTCAACTAAATCTTTGACATCCATTCTATAAGGTCTTTTTGAGATAGGTGCAGTTCCGGGTAATAATTCAATAGAAAACTCTATATCACAGTCAGGTGGCATACCTGGTAATTCCTTCAGAAATACGTCTGGATATTCACACACTACCATGATATTTTCCAGGGGCGTTTCTTCCAAGTGATTTACCATTGTCTCTCCTTTTGCATTTGTTGACTTGTCTGTGCTAACTTGGATTCTTTCACCTTGTGGACTTGTCAACATAATTGTTCCTTTGGCACATTGTATCACTCCATCACAACTTTTCAACCAGTCGCATCCAAGAATCACATCAATATCATTGGATCCCAAGACCACTAGGTTGACTGGACAATCTAGTCCTTGAATATTGAGATTAACATGGAAGCATGAATGTGTGGCCTTCATGTCACCTCATGGTGAACTAATGTGTAACATCTTCTTAAGAGGGTGCTTTGGTATGTTATGTTTTTCCACGAATGACTCAGTTATAAATGAATGCCATGCTCTAGAGTCAAATAAAACTAAAACATGTATGGAGTTGATAAGAAACATACCTTACACCACGTCGACATCCTCATGCACTGATTCTGCTGTGACGTGATTGACCCTTCCTCTATTCTGGTTCTGCGGCGTTCTGTTTTGCGCAGATCCACGAGCGGGGGTGTTCTGGTCTGTTCTCTGTCCGCTGTTCTTCTGAGGTGTTTGTTGGTTGCGCCTAGGGCAGTTGTTAGCATAATGGCCAAACTCACCGCACTTGAAACAACCATTGGATTGGACTGGTGCGTTGTTGCTTTTGGCATGTGTGTTCACGGCGCCACCTTCACGTGTCTGTGAACTACCACCAGACCTTTGGTTGGTCTGAGAGTTGTTCCTTTGCTGGTTCTGACTTTGATTGCTTCTCTGGCCTTGTTGTCCAGAGCGTTGCATCTGATAATTTTTTCCACCCTGGTTTCTAGAGTGAAACTGAGAACCCTGCGAGTTGTTCGGGCGTGTGTTCCTGCTAGACTGACCTTGAAAGTTCCTTTTATGGTCAGATAGCTCCCTTCTTTTGCTTTCAAGGCCATTTGCCTTGTTCAGCAGAGTCTGAAAGTTGGGGAAGGTATGACTCTACAGCTGATAGTTTAGTGGTCCAATCAAACCTTCCAAGAAATGCTCTTGGCGCTTCTCGTCAGTATATACTTCTTCAGGTGCGTAGTGTGAAATCTGGGTGAAGCGATCACGGTACTCACTGACGGTCATATTCCCTTGAGTGAGGGAAAGGAACTCCTTCTTC
The DNA here is from genome assembly GCF_902167145.1 of Zea mays. Classification (NCBI taxonomy): domain Eukaryota; kingdom Viridiplantae; phylum Streptophyta; class Magnoliopsida; order Poales; family Poaceae; genus Zea; species Zea mays. The sequence goes on from NC_050096.1 coordinate 138,840,605, forward strand.
TTTAGTTTCATAATCCTTGAGGGAATATGATGAGCGCGGAAGTTCACTTGGAACTCCTGCCAGGTTATAGTATCCGCATTGGCGTGTGCTGCTGTGAAGGCATCCCACCAGTCAGACGCGGAGCCTTCGAGTCTTCCGGAAGCATATAGGACCTTCTCCCGGTCATTACATTGGGTGATATCCAATTTCTTCCCAATGACCTTGAGCTAGTCATTGGCATCTAAAGGATCAACCGCATGAGAGAAAGTTGGCGGATGATGACTCATAAAATCTTGATGCTTATCTCTAGCCGGTAGTACATTCTGCTATTGCTGCTAGTGTTGTTGGTTCTGCTGGTTTTGCTGAATCTGTTGTACAAATGCAGTGAATCCCTGTAGAAGCTGCATCTGAGATGCGATAAACTGCTCCATGTTAGGGTTCGATGGTGGTGGTGGTATCTGCTGACCACGCTGGTTCCTGTTGTTGTTGGGTCCTGAACGAGCGTTCACCATCTGATTGGTTAGAAAGTGAACTTCTTAGATGAGCGAGGAGCAATAAAAATTCTAGAGGGGAATAGCTTAAGTTTATATTTTTTATATGCTCTTATGGCCATCATTCCATAAGACCATTGCACTCAAACAAAAATCCAACTCAAACATTGCAACCAACACCATGACATGAGAGTATTCATCGTCTGATGTGAGAACTATCTTATTACAACTTATAACTTAAAATTTCAATGCAGCCTGGTGATTGATCCGGGCTCCCCATAGGGAATCCTCTTGTGGGGAGGGGACAACGCCATGGCGGGGACCTGGGCTTCATGGGGATCCCGTCCTTGAAGTAGGGCTTCCAGGGCTGCAATCCTAGCGTGGGCATCCTCTAGCTCCAAGTGCACCCTAGAGAGATCTAGGGTGGCACTATCCAGGTCGATGTTAAGACCGACCACTACACTAGCTTGGGTGTTGAGGCGATCCTCACCAGCTCCACCTAGAATGATGCTGGTCTGGCTTCCTCCACTCAGACACAGAGGAAGATGCCTGAACCTCGTGTCATGCAGCTGTTGCCGGTAGGTGTGGCTGAGAGACCATAGAGTCTGTCTGGCAGCATCACTGACCGAAGCTGCGTAGGTGGATAGCGGTGTCAGGGACTCATGAGATGATAGAGTCCTGAACCCCCTATCCCCTGCATCCATCACCCTGACGTGGATGCGAGTGACGTAGTAGCAAGCTCGGGGAGGCTCGCACACTCGCCTTGTCTCGTACAAGGGCCGGACGTAGGTTCCCAACGCGTGCAACACGTCTTGCAGTAGGTTGGGGAAGTGCCCCGTCTCAAACATTGACGTGTAATGTTCGGTGGCAGATCCAAATCCCATGAAGTAGTCCTGCTGAGCATCATTGGCCTCCTCGTTGATGTTTTCCTCGTCATCCTCATCGTCGTCGTCATCTTCATCATCATCCCCAGAGTCATCCGGGTCGTTGCCTCCAGGTGCAGGAGCTTGAATGGCTGGTGCAGGCGGTGCTGAGGTTGATGACCTAGCTGCGAAGGCCAGTGACTCTGCTAACGTGGTGGGCGCCGACAGAAGTTCCTCCGAGCTGTCCTCCAAGATGACTCCATGCTCCACTCGAATGCGAGGGAGATCCACCGGAATTTCCTCCACTACCACTGGGTAGACAGGAGCTTGCCGTGGCGGAGGGGCGTAGTTGGTGTTGACTCGGGTGGTTTGGAGAGTACGAACCATCTACAAGAGAAATGTCAAATTAGTTGAATTTTAAAGAGGTAATGCTGATAAAATAATTTTATAACAATGAAATTAGCAAGTTTTGAACAAACTAGGCTTTCCATTTCTAACTAGTCTAACGATCTAGGGTCAGCATATCTTTGATACCACTTCTGTCACACCCGGTTCTAAGGGCAAAACCGAATGCATAGCATATGTGTGCCAAGATCCATTTCTCACACATATGTTGACGTCACAAGTGTAATATATCAAAAGACAATGCAATAAAGGCGTAAAGAGAGTAGAATAGTCTTTATTACAACATCCAGATAATAGTATCTTAAAATGTATCATCAAAGTAAAGCGGAAATAACATGGGTAATCTCCAACAGGAAGATGACTGGCGCATCGTTAGACTCAGTATTCATCGAAATCTCCAACAAGGTCTTCTTCATCACCCTTTGATCAAAATATTAGCAAGGGTGAGCTCACTTATGGTCGGGGCTCAGCAAGTGGGGGAAAATATAATGCAAGTTTAACAAGGTGAGGCTAATGTTCAGCATTAAGCATTTTAGTTGGTCAATATTTTATTAACAACACCTGTCTTACAAATAAGTGTGTATCCCAAGTATTCCATTTACACAAAGGTATAAGAGTATATCAAAAACGCTTAAGTGAAACCACTTAAGCAAACCATTGGCAGATCATCATATCTCGATTTAATGTCCATCTTTAAGTTCAATTATCGTGTGAGGGTCCAGATTGCTCTTAACCGTGAGCACGGCTGATATATCAGTTTTTACACTCTGCAGAGGTGGTAGAACATTACCCACAAGCCATGTATTCCATCTAGTCTGGGTTGATCGGACCCGTAAACACTACCAAGGTGAATAGGGATAAAAGTGGTAATCCGAACTGTTAGGACAAATTTAATATTTTAAAATAGATATGTATAAAATTTGATGTTGATCTTTTCTTATGTTATCAAGCACATTAGTACAAATATGAATAAAATATTACATAAAATGTTTTATGTATTATTTGGTACCTACAACACAAATAGTTGAAAATTTTACCGAATTTGTTTCCGAATTCATACCGAAGTTTATATCTTTTATTTAAGAAAATATAGGATGAATTTAAAGTTTATCTTTTATGAATCTTTACAAGGTCAATGTTAAAAACAAGAATAAAAATTTGTATTGTAGATTCTATATCCTATTTATTCGCAATCAATAAAAAACGACTAAAAAACTAATTACCGAATAAATACCGTTTCTGACCGTTTTCATCCCTAAAGGTGAATGGCTAGGAATCCATTATGAGGCTTTCACAAAATACACTGAATACAAAGCAACCCGCTAAGGTTTCCAAGTCAGTGTGGAGGCCCTCTGGCGAGGTACCTTAGCCAAGAATACGTCCCCATGTTAACATGAGCTGCCACCACTGCCGCTCCCCCTCTTGCCCATATTTTAGGTAAGGTTGCTATGTAATAAGCATATAAAGCTAATTACCAAAGCCACAACCATCATAGCACTTGTGGTTGCACTGTTATCCTGGGTGGTCACTCCATATTCCAATTAATATGAAATAATCTTGTTTAACCATCGGGTTAACACCATAATGCCAATTTCATTTCTAGAACATTTATATCAAATAATGAGTGACATCAAAATTATTAAATTGAGTGGTAGCACAAATTTGCAAAGCATAGTATTTTCCCAGGGTAATCAAGGAATACAGTTGGTAAATCTAGGAAATCCTTAATTAGGAAAATCCCACCAAATTATACAATATATCCAAATAGTAAACATTATTATATGCATTAATTGGGTACAAATAGAATATGCAGAGGGAGAATCCACTTGCCTTGCTCGAACGTTTCCTATGGGTCGTCCTCGAACGTGTTTAGCTCGTCTACCTCACAGTCCACTTCTAGCATCGATTTGCGTATCGCACATACAAAAGAATATGTACGCCAAATAAATAAACATACACCAGTACAGGGGTAATCATTCACCATTACATTCACATTCATACATCACACTTATCACACTCATAAATATGTCTTAAAGTGTAAATACTTATTAATTCATTATGACTATTACTGCGAGTCATTATTGATGAAGTTAAGTGTTATACTTATGAACACCTTTATTTTGGCTAGTAAAAACCTATTTTTATTACGACTAGTGATATTCTTTTAGTTTTATATTTTATTCCTAAAAGAAAGTATCATTAATAATAATTGGAGATAAATCATCTAATAACCTATACTATCTGTATTGTCATGAATTCTATACCATTTACTAGTTCCGTGCTCAAGAATTTCCATTGTTTATTTAGTGAGCCTAAATGCCTAAGATAATCAATTTCTAGATAACTTCTAAAATCCATCGCAACCTAAATTAACTATGAAATTAGTTATCTAGTGTTCTTACTACTAACATGCGTCTACCAAATTTTGTCATTCTTTATTCAAATCCTTAATTCTAAATAAGTCGCATACCAATAACATAATAATAATTCACTAATTCATCGCATACCAAAAATCAATAGTTCACATACGCATGAATTCCGAATCACAACATTCGCATATTACCACATAATAATGACAAAAATTCATAACTAATCCAAAACATGCTTTGGAAAATAAATTAACATTTTGGGGTTGTCTTCCAGCTTGGGCTTGCTCGTGTGAAGGGGGGAAGCTCGAGGGGGGGGGTCGGTCGAGTGGAGAAGGTTAGGGGCTCGGCGTCGGGTGGCCCCGGCGGGTGCTGCACGGTCTATGAAGCTCCGGTGACGGTGTGGGCGAGCTCCAACGGACGGTCCATGCCTGGCGAACGGGTAGGGAGGGAAAGCTCCATGGCGCGGCCGGCTTTTATAGAGAGAGGGAGGGGAGAGACGCCGAGGGGAGAGGGAGAGGCGCCGGCGGCAACATTACTCGGATTAATGGCGACGACCGTTTCTTCTCATGGCATCAATGGAGAGGAATGGGGGAAGGGAGAGATAAGGGGACGGTGGTTTCCGGTTGGCGTCGAGGGCACGGGCAGCAAGGTCGTCGGGCGCGGGCGCGGGGTGGCGCGCGGCGGCGCGCGCGCGCAGGCGCGGCCGGGCGCTCCTAGCGGCGGCGGTACGAGAGGGGAAACGGAGGAGGGAGAAGAGGAGGGCGCAGGTGGACCCGCGCGGCAGGGAGAGCGGGAGAAAAAGCCCGTGGCGGCGGCGGCTAGCTGGATTGGGAGGGGCGCGGCAACTGCTAGTTTAATGGGCCCCTAGTGGACCAGCTAGGGTTAGGTTTTAGGTTTTTTTCTATTTCTTTTCTATTTCAAAATATTATTTTAAACAACCTTAAAATTCATAATAATTATGCCAAGATTATTTATAACTAAAATATTTATTTTTTGACTAATAATAATTATATTATTTAATTGGATTTTCATTAAGAAAAAAATTCTACTAAATATCCAAAATCAAACATGAATAAAACCAAAATTTATTCTAGATGCAACATAAAAATCAATCATTAGAAAAGAAATTTGTTACCCTAATTACCATTAATAAACTAAAATGCATTGTTTTAGTTGATGGTTTTTATAGTGTTACACGGAGTGGTTGCTCCGGCGAACTTGTACCGGCCGCTACACCCTATAATCCCTGCTTGAGTTTGTTCTACACCTAATTATACCCTTGGCACTCCACTGGGGATCAACAATTAAGCCCGAACACCATCCTAGAGCTCGGTCTATGGGCACCCGCGGATTTGAAGCTTTCCCGGCTCGTTCCCAATGGTCTAGTGCGGTATAGGACATTCAGCTGAGCCGATGAGCATCACAAGCGCACGAGGGTGTTAAAACACGGTCAAGAAGGACGAGGACGGACCTGTGGGTGGCTGGCCACGGCATGGCGTCTCACGGCGGTGCAGACAACCAATTTGGGGGAAGAACTAAATTCAGGCGCTACGGAGCAGGGGGTATCTTCAATTTATAGATCCCACTTGAGCTGATCACGAATTTTGGATGGGGATCAAGTCCACCGTGGCATGGATATTTGTAAGGTGGCAGGCTTACCGTGGCACGCAAGAGGGAAACGGTTCAGGGGTGGCAACTGGCTGCTTGCCACGGCCACGACCATACAGGGAAGCAGGCGATTACGTGCCTTTCATTGCGACCACGGCAAGCACCGGCGGTGATATTCCACTGACCGCGCGGCAAGTGGGTACGACGGTGATCTAGCTCAGGCCTAAGTTCTCCTCACCCAAGATCTTTTCACCCGCCACAGTTATCCACTTCACACTGGCCTGGATCGCCGCGGCCGGCGTGAATCACGGTGCAAGTTCACCGGCGGCAACAGATTCACGGAATCAGTGATCTTCTTCAGGTCACTGTAACATGGGAGCTCCATTCAGAGCGCTTGACCGAGCAAGTTGAGGAGCCCCGTTCTCTAATTTTCATGTAACAGCTCCCTAATCCATCTGTAGAAAAATTGTTCTTCTACAGATCATCTTTGATTTTCTTATAGCTACCTTGATCAAACATCCACTGCATCCTATTCAAAATCAATCTCAAAGTTCATCTCAGTTCACTGACAGTCTCTAGGGAAAACAGAGAGGAGGGAGGGCGCATCCATGGAAGAAGAAAAGGGCCTGCTCGCCGTGGAGAGAGGGCGCGGGGGAAGGTGGAGCTGCTGCTGGAATTTCTGGGCGCCATGGACAGGGAGCTGGGCGGCCAGGGAATCCTCGCGCGCAGGGAATCCTCGGCGCCGTGGCTGCTGGCCGGAGCTGGAGAAGACGACTCCCTGCTGCAGTCGCTCGCCATGAGGAGGAGCAGGGAGGGCGCCATGGGAGAAGAACCCGAGCTCCCTGCTAGTTGCTGTTGCTGCCGTGGGGAGAACAGAGAGGAAGAAACGTGATGGCTGAAGAAGAAGAGAGAGTGGCGGCTAGGGGTAGATGAATAAAGGCCAATTTGCAAGGGAGAGGGCTCCTATTTATAGAAGAAATCCCAGGATTAGGGTTTCAATTGGGCCAAATGTGCTGGAATGGACTTGGCCCAAAACGCTAAATCGTGACGCGCTAAATTATTTCCAGAGTAAAAATGCTTCTGCGGAATTCGTCGCTACGGAAAAACAGAGCGAAATAGAGTTCAGACGAATGGAAGATTGAGCAATTAATTCGGCTGAGAGTCTAATTTGCTTTCGCTCGAAAATAGTTCCCTACGCATGATTCGAAATTAAATTGTCTCGAGATACGACCGGCTTTCGGATTTATGATTGAAAGAGACAAACCGCGACATTTAAAAATCATCGCTGATGTTGATTTTTGAAATCGGATTGGACATAGAGGTATTAAGCCGAGTCGGGTAAGAATTTATTTGAGGACAACGCATTGGAGATTCTGCTTTCAAATTTTCTCACGCACTATTTTAGAAACAAATATTTCTCTCAACTTTTGATCGGCTTTGGATTTTTAGTCGGCGAAGGCGAATCGTGATATTTTAAATTCACTACCGGAGTGGGTTTTTGAATTCAGTTCAGAGATAAGATACTAGGCTGAGCCGCTGAGTCGAGTAAGATTTAATTAAAGGACGACATACTGAGTATTCTGTTTGAGAGTACGGATTTGGATTAAATAGTCAGACATCGATCGAGGTTCGGGGAATCGGACTCGGACACAGCTCGACTAGCAACTGTCGAGCGCCTGATTGAATGAGCTTTAGACGAGATTTATAAATCGAAATGGATTATCGAGTTCGCATTCGTGCCGAGAAATAAAAGTTTTAACACGCTCCAAAATTGGTTGTTTCTCGCGATCGAATAATTCCAAACTTGGTTAAACTTTCATGAGTAACTTGATAAATGGAGATAAATGTGATAAAGAGATAGAAATTTTCACTGAGCATCCGAGATTAGGATAAAACTCCCGACATAACATGAAATAGACGCCTGGCGTGTCACAGTAACCTGGTCAAATCTTCGGGAAATACATCCAGAAATTCACACACCACCGGAATATCCTGGATTTCTTGTACTATGGCCTCAAAAACTTGTCCAAATGCTTTTTACTGTGACAGCTCTAGGGATGGACAATTGGACTTCTTCATGACCATAACTCAATTTAATGGTCCTTTGATCCGCATTGATGATGGCCTTATTCTGGGCTAACTAATTCATGCCTAGAATTACATCTATATCCTGTCCCTTTATAACAATCATGTTTGTAGGAAACTCACGTCCGGCCAATGTTACGGGTACGTGGAAGACTACTTCCTTAGTAAATATTTGGCCTCCAGGTGAGTGAATAATAAAGCCCTCCCTTGATTCAGTGCTATGTATGCAATGCTTCTCCACAAAAGTCTTGCTCATAGAGGTATGCGATGCACCAGAATCAAAAAGGATAACTACTCGGTGGTTGGCATCGAGATACGTACCCATCATCACCGGTTCTCCTTCCGGTGTAATCGCCACCTAGGTATAATAAACTCGCCTAGTTTTCTTCATATTCTTGCCCGCTCGAGGATTGGCCATGTTTCCCTTTCCTTGATTCGCATTCCCCGAAGTCTGTTGGAAATTTGATTTGTTCTGCTTCGGATAGGGGCAGTTTTTGATGAAATGTCCAGACTTCCCACAATTAAAGCAGCCACTTGAGGAACTGGGAAGGGTAGGGAAACGAGCACCAGGGGCAGTCGACTGATTGTTCTGGGCGGGGGCAGGAGTGGGACGGATAAACACAGGTTGCTTAAAAGGATATGTGGGTGAGCAAGGAGAAGAACGATTTCGGTTGAAAGGTCGGATTACCAGCCTTGTTCGTTTTTTAGGGCCCTGAGTTGATCCTTCACCCGCATATCTTTTTGAATTTCCCTGTCCCGAATTTTTGGCTTCAACTGACAGTGCTGTGCTGACAGCCCTGCTATAGATAAGGTCCAAACATGTAGCCATTTTGCGCTGGAGTCGATCATTCAATCCCCTCATGAAGCAATTTTTCTTTTTCAAGTCTGTGTCCACTTGATCGATGGCATATTTGGAGAGGTGATTAAATTTTTTGACATACTGCATCACAGAATCTCCCCCTTGCTTCAGACGTATGAACTCTTCCAGCATCATCTGTAGCACTCCTTCCAGAACATAATGTTCCCTGAATGCCAGTTTGAACTCTTCCCACGTGACATGATGTCATGCAGGCTGAATGGCTGAAATTTGCCCACCAAGTGCTAGCAGGACCCCTCAACTGTTGGGCGGCGAATAGGGGCGAGTACATCGGATCAGCCCGAACTTTTGCTCCATAACTCGCACCCATTCATCGGCTTCCAGAGGTTCTTTAGCCTTCACAAAGAGTGGTGCTCGGGTTTCAGAGAACTCTAAATAAGTGGTCTCTCGTGGTCCTTGAGGTTGACCTCTTCCTCTGTGTTGCTGAAATTGATTTTCAGCCAATTCACGTAGGAAACACATGTTGTCGGCGGTAGCGTTGACCAAGGCAGCGATAGCCTCAGCCAGTGTAGGAGGTACAGGTGGTGGGTTGGAAGTCTCCTCCCCGCCGTGGGAAGTTCCCACCCCGTCATGAGCACGAGTTCGCGATGGTATCTGAGGAAGAAAAACATCCTAAATTATTACATGCCAAACGTACACCATCTTTATTACATTGTGATGAACTGTAATAATTATACATGCTCATCAGTACAACTTGACTTCCTTATTTATTTTACATAAGGACACTACTTAAACTATACTACTCTAATTATCTTCGTCCTTGGACGCTCCACTGCCAGCTTCAGGAGACCGTTCATCTGCAAGGTTCATGGAAGGAGGGGCTCCAAAAAGGTCCAACTCCCCATATGGCTAACTCTGAAATTAGTGTGAATAGGCCATGTTTGGGACCTTGTATTTCTTAATCCATGGAGATTTTGCCCTAGGTCACTACACTAAGTTTGTAGAGGTACTATAGGGGTACAAGTTTGATTAAGTGGTTAAGCCCTAAAGCTACTTAGAAATTGGAGAAAATTGGACTGAAAGTTTGGCTGTTAGTCACCACTAAAACTAAAGTTCGACTATCAGTGAACTGAGATGAACTTTGAGATTGATTTTGAATAGGATCCAGTGTATGTTTGATCGAGGTTGTTATAAGAAAATCAAAGATGGTTTGTAGAAGAACAATTTTGCTACAGATAGATTAGGGAGTTGTTACATGAAAATTAGATAACGGGGCTCCTCAACTTGCTCGGTCAAGCGCTCTGAATGGAGCTCCCATGGTACAGTGACCTAAAGAAGATCACCGATTCAGTGAATCTGTCACCGCCTGTTAACTTGTGCCGCAATTCACGCCGGCTGCCGTGATCCGAGCCAGTGTGAAGTGGATAAGTGTGGCGGGTGAAAAGAACTTGAGTGAGGATAACTTAGGCCTAAGCTAGATCACCGCCGTACCCACTTGTCGCGCGGTCAGTGGGTTATCGCCGCCGGTGCTCGCCTTGGTCGCAGTGAAAGGCACGTAGTCGCCTGCTTCCCTGTACGATCGTGTCGTGGCAAGCAGCTAGTTGCCACCCCTGAACCGTTTCCCCCTCGCGCGCCATGGTAAGCCGGGCATCATAGAAATATCCAGGCCACGGTGGACTTGATCCCCATCCAAAATTCGTGATCAACTCAATCGGGATCTATAAATTGAAGACACCCCCTGCTCTGCCTCCATGTTACACGTCCAACCCACCCCTAGCTAGCCCTCTCGTGCACCATAGCGCCCAAATTTAGTTCTTCCCCCAAATTGGTCGCCTGCGCCGCCGTGAGATGCCACGCCGTGGCGAGCCACCCAAAGGTCGTCCTCGTCCTTCTTGACCGTGTTTTAACACCCTCGTGCGCTTGTGATGCTCATTGGCTCAGCCGATTGAGCTATACCGCACTAGACCATTGGGAACGAGCCGGGAAAGCTTCAAATCCGCGGGTGCCAGTAGACCGAGCTCTAGGATGGCGTTCGGGCTTATATGTTGATCCCTAGTGGAGAGCCAAGGGTAGAATTAGGTGTAGAACAAATTCAAGCTAGGATTATAGGGTGTAGCGGCCGGTGCAAGTTTGCCGGAGCAACCACTCTGCCATCTATGGTTGGGGACCTGGCCATGCGAAGAAGAAAGAAGAGAAGGACTTAAGTGCACATGTCAGTGACACATGTGAATAGGGTATAGGGATTCTTTACCAGTTTTTAAATCATTGAGGGTCCATGCGCAAGATTGCCAGCGCGGGCACGCGCGTTTTACCTGATCGTGGTCCGGTTCGGGCTGGAATAAGCCCAGTACTGTTCCTTCTTTTTCCTTTTCTTTTTACTGCCAGACTTGGAAATTTGTAGAAAATAATAGAAAAATGGTAAAAAAAATATGAGGCCAATTTTCCTAGACTCCTAAAACCATCTAGTATTTAATAAAAATAGTTCCAAGATTTTTAGTCCAAACCTGGACTTATTTAGCATTTAAAGATGCCTAAACCTAACCTTTTAAAATTTTAGAATTAATTTAGTAGCTCCAAAAAATAATAAAACTTTTTGGATAAGCTTAGTTTGATGATTAAAGCCCTTGGGTGAAGATTGAAATGATTTGGACATTGTTTGGTCCCAAACCCAATAAGCTTGCCTCCTAGGGTATAATTGCCTAGTGCTGATAGAATACTAACTTAGGAAACCCTAGTGACTAGTGTGTACCGTGAAGCAAAGTTGTATTCAAGATACAACTTAGTATGTTTCTATTATATAACTACATATTCATAGCATCACAAAAGCATTCATGTATATGTATTGTTATGTATAGAAAACGAGGAAGAGATTGTTGTCGAAGAAGAAGTTGTCCCGCAGGCTGAGAATCCACCGGTTGAGAACAACTTCTAGTTTGACATTTGTGGAACAGACCCAGAACCACCTACAACACAAGGCAAGCCCCGGTGCATTTACCCCTTTCCTTGTTGTTTTAAACTCTTTATCACTTGAGATGATGCATTAAGTAATAGGAGTTGTGTGCTAAACAATTGCTGCATTTTCTTCCTTGGAAACTGATTACCATTCCTTGATACCTGATTTACTTAAAGGTTTTCTAATTCTTAGCATTGCTTTAGAAAACAAAATGTTTTGCTTTTAAACAAAAGGTGATGCTTTATATGGGATGGGAATTTTTCAAAGAAAAGGCTTGATGGGGAATCCATCATGGCCGTGATGGGTTCAACATCTGAAAGGGGGAGATTCCTATTAAGGGGGTTAGATTTGTAACACCCTGAATTTGGGGGTATAAAATTTCTTTCCTAATATTCACCAAATTCAGGTGTTGCCCTCTCTTTTCCTTGCTTTTCTTTCTTTTTCCTAAATAGCGAAGAGTTATTTTGTTTTATATATGTTTAAGTCTAGTAAAATAAAACCCTAAAAAAGGGGGTCCTTGATTGTTGCATAGCATGTCGAGGCATGCTTTTCCTTTGTGATTGTGCATTTATTAAAACTTAGGAAGCATGTTTGAATTTGAATTCAAAACTAAATACATGTTTTCAAAAAGAACAGAAGGAAGGAAAAATAAATAAAAGAAAACCGCCCTCAGCCCCCTAGCCGGCCTTCCCGCGGCCCAGCGCCACGCCCCCCCGTCCCCGGCCCACCCCGCGCGCCTAGCTCGCGCGCGCTGGCGCAGCCCACACACACCCCCCACCATAGCCACACGCGCGGCCCACCCAGCCAGCGCAGTCGCACGGCCCAGCGCCCCTGCGTGCCCTAGCGCCGCTGCGCGTTTCGCCCAGTTGCGGCGCGCGCTCGCCCAGCCACCGGGCCCACCTATCAGTGGCGCCCCCGCCCACAGTTTCTCTTCCCCAACCCCTCCCTCTCGTCTGAGATGCCCACATTGCGAAAACAGCGTCAAACTGTCCCCCCAAGCCGCCCCTGCTCCACCCCAGGCACGGCCTAGCGCGGCTCGCGACAGCGTGGCCTGGCACGGCCAACGACTCGCGGCGCGGCGGCCAGACCTGGCCAGCCCGCCTTGGCCGTAGCAGCCCTCACGCGCGGCGTGGCTCGCTGCCCAGCGCAGCGGCGTCGCGGTCGGCCCTCACCGACCCGTCCGGAGCTCGCGTCGCGTCGACCGCCGAAGCTCCATGTGTCGTCGTCCGTGCTCCCACTGGTGTTCATCGTTGTGAGGTGAAGCCCGTCGCTTACCCCTCCTCTCTCCCATGCCCTTCTCTGCGCTCGCCATGACCGGCCTCGACCGAGCCTGTTGCGGTGTCGAGGCTCCGCTGTCGAGCCCCCTGCACGCCACCATCCGTCCAGTCGTCGCTGCCTCACCCATGGTCGCGCACGCGCGTGCGAGCAACTGTCGCTACGCCTTGGATCCACCGACGACCAGCGCCCTCGCCGGGCAAGTTCGAGCTCGTGTCCCCGCGTGCGGCGACCAACAGCCCCTGCCCTCCCCTTCATGCACGAGTCCGCAGCTCAGCCGACCGTGGCACGGTCCCTGATAGCTTGACACCAAGCCCCTGCTCTCCTACTCGTCGTTACCCTCCCCATCCCTCGCCCAACGTCCTGGTCTGCTTCGGCGAACAGCCAGCGAAGCCGTCCCTGCGCTAAGCCTCGAAGCCGTCCTTGAAAAGTGGTCGTTGCGCAACCTGCGCACCCTCGATCCAACCCTTGTGCGCGTCGTTCGTTGTTCATCGTCTAGTCATACACATACCCTCACTCGTCGAGTTGGGAGCACGTGTCTACCCCTACGCACGGCCCCCGCACGGCGCGATTCACCGACCCGCGCTCGCTGCAGCCCCAAACACATCCTCGCATCTAGCGCGCACTCGCTTTCGCATATGCGTGGCACGTCGTCGGAACATTAACGACATTCGTCTACCCCCCTGCGTGCGCGCATTCGCGCCGCTCGCCTCGCTGTTGCCCGCTCTGAGCGAGCTGTCATGCGCCGTTGTAGCAATCACCCTCGTGCGCTGTTTCACGTTGTCCGTGTGTTATTTAATTTTTTGGTATATGGTCGCTCACATCAATTAGTCATTTCTTGTTTAGTTGTCGGTTATTTAAAATAACAATTTAATTAGAATGAGTCTATAGTTTTAACTCGTGCTTTTTATAAATAAAAATGTTAATTAACTCAATACTACCAGCTTAAACACTTTCAATTAATTATCTATTTGCTGTTGTTCGTGCGCGGCGTCGTTTGCGTGTCACAGTGCTGTTCGCGCGAGTAGTCGCGTTGACTCGCACGCATCACACGCTGTCGTGTGGGTTGTTCCGCGTGCCATCCGCGCGCTGTTTCACATAGTGTCGCATGTCGTCACGCGTCTCTCACGCGTTGCCGCGCGCGTTATTAAATTGTTCTCTTATAATCACTCGTCAATTAATTAACTATTTGTTTAATCATCCACTATTAAAAATAGCAAGTTAGTTAAAACTAAGTACTAGTATTAATTTACATTTGAGAATGGTCAGTTGATATAATAATGTCGAATTAGATGTTCTAACCCAATACCTTTCCGCGTAGACACGATCGTAGCTCCGACTGTTGCATTCATTTTCCTCACGTGATCGTAGAAGTGAGCTATATTTCATATTACATTTGTTTATAATGTTTTCCTATGCATGGTGTAATGTTCTTATGCATGTATATGTTTGCTTGTGCCTGTTCGTGTTCGCTGCGTGTCGTGAATAGATTGCGATTTGTTCCTGAGCTTTGAGGAATCAACGATCAAGATTTGGTGAACCGCTGGTCCCGAGATCAAGTTCTTCGAGTTCTACGAGGTTGAAGACCCTAAGCATCTGTTTGGTGAAGGCAAGTGTCCTTTGACCCATTATGTCCCATTTACTTTATAATTCACTGTCTCGCATACTATGAACAACCTAAGGATTGACTAGCTTTCTATTTACCTTTTCCTTGATTACCTTTTGGGTTACTATGGTTAGCTTCATGCTATTGCTTTAATTTAATCAATGAACATGATGAGATACAATGATGATACTATGATTTTATTCTGGAGATGATGATATACTTGTGGAATTTAAGGGGACTCGAGCGGTTTCTCGAGTGCCTCTCCGTAAGGACTGGTTCGTTGGATGAGCGCCCGGGAAAACAGTGCAACCATGAGGGTGGTATGGGGGACGCCCTTAGATAATTAATTAGAGGAACTGAGGTGTAGTTCGGTTTGCCGTCGTGCCGTCAATGGGGCTCGGTGTATGTGGCTCGCTCTGCCGAGGGTGGATTGCTCCTTGGGGAGGAGTGCGGTACATTTAGGAAACCTAACGGGCGGCTATAGCCTCAGGGAATCTTTGTAAAGGCTTCGTAGTGAATCCTTGGCCTTTCACCTCGGGAGTGAATAAGGGTCTTGCAAGCCCAGGCTAGAGAGGGAATCACGGTTCGTGGGTAAAGTGCGCAACCTCTGCAGAGTGTTATGAAACTGATATATCAACTGTGCTCGCGGTTATGAGCGGCCAAGGGAGCTCCATTGATTAGAGACACATTGAATCAGGGCTACTTTGTTTACAAATGATGATGAGCATAATGTTGGTTTCTATTGTGAGTATGATTATGATTATGGTTTCTGGTATTCTTTCCGTTTGGAAAGAGTACTTTTGGGTTAACAACTTGGGTTAATGTTAAAACCTGGCTCTCTACTAGTAGTAATTACCTGATCAACTAAAAGCAACTGCTTGACCTTAACCCCACATAAAGCTAGTCCACCACAGCCAAACGGGACATTTGCTGATACGTTGATGTGTACTCACCCTTGCTTTCACAAAACACCAGGTTGCCTTTGGTGCAATCTATGCTCAGGTAAAGAAAGAGAAGAAGGAGTCAAGGCAGATCTCTAGGAGTTCTAGGACATCGATGAGTTCGAGGAATAAGCTAGCAACCTCCCCAGTCAGCTGCCTGTGGTGGGTTTATTTACGTTGGCTACATTTCAATTCTGTGTACTTTGATTTACATTATGTAAATGACTCTAGTCTTTGATATCATTACTTAATCTTTATTCTTATTCGAAGCATTGTGCTATGATGAGTCATTTATGTAATCGCTGTGTACATGAATTTCTGATCCTAGCACGTACAAGGTTCACATTTGGTTTACCTTCTAAAACCGGGTGTGACATCTTGAGAAACCCGGCGGCGAGTTGACATATGCAAGGGTTAAGTGCTACATATGTCGTGTGGTTGGAGATCCCCAGCTAGGTATTAATTGATTCAGATCGCCGTTACTTCTCAGACATGAAGACTTGATCACGGCCCTACACGTAGCAATCCAGTGAACTGAAGGGATGATAAAAGATGGCTAGTATAGGCCAAGTGCCTAAACTAGGATAGAAAGAACTCTAGATGTAGGTAACTACTTAACCTGATAATAAAAATGGACTTTTTAAGGATCCACTCATAGTAAGCTTTTCTGCAAACATGAGTCTTTGAATTTTGATGAGCTTTACCTTGATTCCCAAAAGCCAGCATATCCTTGAGAGTCTTTTTCCTTTGTCGGGTAAGACTTGCGAAAGTACACTCCATAATCAGGGTTTTCGAACCCATGTTGTTGTAGGTGATGAAACAGCCGAGTTTTGTTGTTTCTGCTCTAAGGTGGTCCCAAAGCAGGAGGAAGATCGTTAAACTTGTTTGTGAGAGGGTGTTTTGCCTCCCAGTTAAATAATAATTAAGCTATGCACTCATACACCCGTTTTGTAATAAATACTCTCTCTATATTTTATATGAATGTAAATTATGTTATTGTAATCCTTTCCGCTCATTCTTTACTTCGATTATGTGTGTAATGTCTGTGTGATGGGTGGAGTGCTCTTGGGCGATATGATGAAGATACAGATTTACCAAACTTGCCGAGTCATTATGCGTACCTGCATGACTGTCTGAGGTCCTTGGGATAAGGACATCTGTTGGTGGGCCTAATACATTGGGAGGTTTCATGACAGCTGGTATCGAAGCGAAGCCCATCTCTTCGGACATTACGTAGTACTTCAAAAGGTTTTTAAAATACTTACCTTGAAACATTCTTTCATTCTTATCTTGCGACTTTCTGGTAGCAACTTATCTTTTAAAGTCGGGTAATAGAGTGCCAAATAATATTATACGTAGGAGATATAGGATCAATGAAATGTTGATTCCATAATCATTAGATCATGCATGCATCATTTTAAACTATACTAATTTCCCCTCTTATGGAGATATGGTGCGTACTGAGACCACTTAATGGAAAGCAACTGGACCTCATGGTGTACCCCGGCATCAGCTGGCTCCTAGACATGAGGGGAGCAGCAGTGGAAGCAACGATCCAATAGGGATCTAGAGGCCAGGGTGGAGCGACTCAGGTCTGAACTACGCAACGGGGGTAGGGAGCGTGCGCGAGATAGTCGCCGCGTTGCTGAATTGTCAGCGGAAGTTAATCGCTTGCAGCAGGAAATTACGGAATGCAACACGGCCATTGACTGGGCCATAAATTCGTGCTCTTTCGCCTGGGATTGTTAGGCCAAGGCTCTAGCCTGGGTAGCGGAACTAAGCACTATGGCGGAACTGCCCGAATTATTCCAACTTAAGTGCCTAAGTCCTGCCTTAGAGGCTAGACCACACTTAAATGGGAATAACCCGTCAATCCCTCGGATCTAGTCCAACTAGGCCACTAACAGGATCAAGTACCACAGTCTCACTCGATGGTGAGTCACAGAGCAAATACAATAAAGCATAAAACCATACATGAAGGAGTATTAAACTTATTACATCATCATCGGAGTTTTAGCAAAAGTGGTCATCATTGTTCGAAATGCAGCGGAATAAAACTAACGATAAATAAACTGAGAGATGGGGAAGCCTATCCCACCACTCCTCATGCTCCTCCTCAGCCGAGGCAGGGTCCCACTCGACTGTCCAACCCGGTGGCAAGATGGACGACCAAGTCACTCCAGCAACCATGTCCTCCAGAGAACCTTTAAAATTATGCCACAAGCAAGGCTGAGTATACTAATACTTAGCTAGACTTACCCGGTGTGAGGAGTCTACTCCTCTACCTCTAGACATGCAGCTGTTTGGCTGAGGGGTTTGGTTGCCAAAAGCACTAGCTGAGTCTAAAAATCAAGTTTTAGCTTTGTCAAATTTTAGTGTGACTCTCTTAAGACTAAATGTGTACTATCTACTCATTCATGGTATCAAGCAACTTAGCAATCAACATCTTTTGTCACCTCATCACATTTCCACTTGTTACTCAATGCAGTACAATGGATCAAGCAGTCTCATTAGCTACGAGAAGCAGACGATTCGAATCGAGTTTTTATCCTTACAAGGTAAACCTAAACACACGACGTGGCAAGGCACTCCGTCCCCACACACATCAACCGTCCCCATCGATTCCCCATCAGTAGAGAGGGGCTCACCGCCTTGGCGTACAATGCCTCACTGACCCTGACTGCCGTCGTGCAGTGACCGCACCTGTACCCACCATAACCGGAACGGGAGACCACGTCCCAGGTCGCGTGAGGAGGGCAATCTGCTGTCAGGTTCAATCAGGTACTAGGCTTACCGATTTACCATATTTCTCGGTATATGTTTAGTACATTCAAACGCTTGACACAGGTATCCGCACGTTAATCCTTATTCCAATTTCCTCTCGTAAACATCGCAACCCCCCATGGGTCTAAGTCCATAGACCCTTATCATTCTGTTATCAAGGTGGATACAATCAATTTTCCTGACCTCGTGCGAGTGCTAGAAAAATCACTCGACTTCTACCGAGATCCCTAATTAGCAAAGCAGCTACTCGACCTAGCATACTAGTATCCATCTCAACAAGGGTTTCTGAGTTCATGCAGCTAGGGTTTCAATCAACTCCTATACTTAAGTGCACAATACAAGCCTACAAACTTTAAGTGTAGTAAAATAGCATATAGAACAGGTTATGCATAAACCGGGGCTTGCCTTCCAAAGCTGGGGCAGGCAGATCCTCTAGGGCAGGCTCTGGTGCTGGATCCGGGGCTACCTCCTGAGCAACTCCTTGCTCCGGCACGAGGACGTACTCTCCGTCAGCGAGGTTGCAATCTATCGAATGCAATGAATAAGAATATGCATGCCATGATTATACAGGATTTAGTAATCATTATGCTAAGTGAAGAAAAACTATGCTAGTTAGTAACTTAGGGTTTCCTGGTCATACGTGGCTCTTAGTGGTTTACGCTTATCAATTTAGGTTTGGATTTTGTCTAGGGATAAGCATAGTGGATTTGCAACTTGGATTTCCCTTAGATATTTTTGTAGGCATTTAAGGGTTTTGCTGGTTGGATTAGGGTAACATTAGTTTCTACTATTAAATCCCCCTTTTATTTCCTATTTATGAATTCTAGTGTGGGTTTGAACTACAACAGTGATTTAACTTTTTCCAAAAATCCTGTAAAAATTTCAGTGGGTTACTATTTGTCAATGTAGTCTGTCCTACAAATTTGAGGTCCAGAATAAATAGAATATGCCCTAGGCAAAAATAACAAATGTTGGGGCAAAGGGGGTCCTTTGCACTACAACTCTTAACTAGGGGTGGGTTCTGTTCCAAGGGTCATTTTTGCTGGCATCTAAAGATAATAACATGCTTCTGTGCCAAAAATCACAGAAGGTTATTTGGTGGTTATTTAGTTGTGATTTTCTAAAGTTTCATGTTAAAAAGGCACTTACTACTAACTTGTCATTTGAAAAATGTCAAACAACAAAACTTATAATTTTTGTAGGTTTATAAATGCAAAACATTTGTTATCCCAAGGTTTGGGGTGTTTTCTCCTTAGGGTTATTTTTCTAGGGTTTTTCTAAGTTTTCCTTGTTTTCCTAAAATAAAAGGTATCTCATTTCTTCTGTACTAAACAAGGGCATAATAAATTTACTAGTGAACTATACTGAATAAGAAAGCTAACAAAAATGTGGGTGCTCCCTGATTCTTTATTTAAACCACCTTTTATATTTTCTTCAACTTTAAGCAAAAAGTGATTTAAATGGCAAACTCTACCTTAATGGTGTGTACAGAGGGTTTTATTATTTTTAAACAGGTTAGGAAGTGATTAAGTACTTCTCTGAATTTTCTTAACCCAAGTCAAATAGTGTAGCTATTTTTCTTTATTTCTTTTAGCTTTTGACCAGTTAACCATTTAAATCAAAACTTTAAAGTTTTCTGCAACACTTAGGGGTTTTATATTTTTCCTAAGTAGTTTACTTTTTTTGTATCTGGCAAAATTGGTTTGACTCGATTTGGGTAAACCAAACTGAAGTTATGAATTTTTCAAGTTCTGTTTGGATTTAAATCAGAATATTTAAAAGGTTTCCTGGAAATCCACTTTGCACCGAAGACCCTGGGTTCCTTCTAAATCAATCCAGTCATTTATACCCCTGCGCTACTATTTCCCTGAGTCGTTGACAGCGCACAAAACCTCCTGGCCTTTTCTTCTTCTCCCCCGAGGTCCCTCCCCTTATGTAAACAGTAACCACTGAAAGGAAAAGGGCGGCGCGGCTTACCAGTGGCGAGAGAGGTCCGGCGAGGGGTGGGGTTGGTTTCGGGAGGCCCTGGCGGTCACAGCGAGGTATGGCTCGACGGCGGTGGTGGCCGGAATCGACCGGTCCACGCGCGCAGGCGGGTGAACTTCGTCGGCGGCGAGTGCTCCGGCCTAACCACAGCGATCTAGTTCAATCAAATGGCACGATGAGCTCCACGGGGTGACGTAGAGGCTATGTGTGCAGTGAATCGGAAAATGGGGCAGAGACTCACCCGGTCCACGTGCGCTGGTGGGGTTCCAAACTCCGGCGAGCACGATTGCGCCTTTCTGGTGGCGGGGGTCCTTGGTTCAAGCCTCGGCAAGCTTCACGGCCTCCTAGGGATGCTACCTAGGGGCTTGGATCGAGCGAAGGAGGGCGGGAATTGGTTCGGCCATGGTGGTTGTCCTCGGGCGGCTCTAGCGGGTCGCGGAGAGGTCGCCGGAGCTATGGGCGAGCTCCGGGGAGTTGGGCGCGGGACAGGGGATGTAACGAGGAAGATGGCCAGGCACTGGGGCGGGCTTTATAGCCGTGGCGTGGGCATGGTCACGGATGGCCGCGGACACGTGGTGGTTCACGCACGGGCGTGCTCTAGGCGCGCCCCCGAGTGTCAGCCCGCGTCGAACACGTGTGCGTTTGCTTCTGCCATAGTTCATCGGCCGATTGGAGCACCTTAGCGTGCAGATCTTGGCAAAACCACTGTGTACGGTCTCTTCCCTGCACCATATCCTACCTTTTTGATGTGAGTCCCAAACCAAGATACGGTCGGGGTAGGGAGATATAGAGGTGAGAAGTTGCCTCTGTCCTAGCTGTCCAAACCAGGACAAAAGCTATGCCAAGTCGTGTCAAATGACTTAGGGTGGGGTTCAACTTTCTCCAGGGTATTCTAGAGGTATTTTGGCGCCACTTTGTCAATTGGGTCAAATGGTTTTGATGTTTGAATGAGGGTGAACATGTTTGATCTTTGGCCAAGGGTTGATTTTGGACTTAGAGAAATTTTGATTCTTCTTTTGTGTTCAACCCTTTGGTGAATCTTTTGGGGTTTTTCTGAATTCTTCTTGGGGTCACTTTCTTACTATCATTTGTAGGGTATTAAGTGTACTACATCTTCTATAATTGGCTCAAGTCATGATCATGTGGTTTTCATAACTTTTTGGTCACACTTACTTCTAGTGCTCCACTTGTCCAAAGGGGTTTGGATTAGGGTTTGGGCAATTTCCCCCCTTATGTGTGCATAACATGCCAAGGCATGACACCTAAGCTAGGTTCCACTTATTTAGGATCTTGATTTCCAAGTTTGAATTCCTTTACTTAGTTAAGTCACATGTGATGATGGGCTTACTTGTGTAGTCTTGAGTGAAAACCCTAAGTAACACCTGGGGTGTTACAGCCCTCCCCCCTTAAAGGAATCTCGTCCCGAGATTTTAGGTAGAGTCCTTTGGAGGGGTGCTATGAAGGTGTGCTGGGGTGTGGTATCTCCTTTATCCAAATTTTTCTAGCTAACTGCTCTTCGAATGTCATTCTCTTTGCGACTTCAGAAGGAAGTCCTTTTTGAGTCATTTCTAAAGCTTACCACACCTTTAGCATATAAGTTTTTCTTATATTTGAATTCAAAGGGCAGGTGGGGGTGGGGTTTTGGGTTACGTACCGACTTCTTTGGGCAGAAAGTCGGGGAAGCGAGAACGTAGAAACTCCTCAGTCTCCCACGTAGCTTCTTCTACTGAATGGTGACTCCACTGAACTTTATACATTCTGATTGACTTGGCCCGCGTTGATCTCTCCTTTTGATCCAGCACTCTGACGGGGTGTTCCTGATAAGACAAGTCTGGTTCTATCTCAATTTCTGGTTTAGGTAATACTTCAGTGGGTAAGCGGACACACTTCCGTAGCTAAGATACATGGAACACATTGTGAACTGCTGACATGTGGGGTGGCAACTCCAATTGATAGGCTACAGGTCCACAATTTGCTTTGATCTCATAGGGCCCGATGTAGCGAGGAGCTAACTTGCCCTTGATTCCAAATCTCTGAACACCCTTGGTGGGTGACACCTTAAGATAAACATGATCTCCCACTTCAAACTGTAGAGGCTTCCTCCTCTTATCATGATAGCTCTTCTGCCTGGCCTGAGCAGCTTCTAGGTTCTTCTTAATGACTCTGACCTTTTCCTCTACTTCAAGTACCAAGTCTGGTCCAAATATTTCCCTCTCTCCTGCTTGAGACCAATTGAGCGGTGTCCTACACCTTCTCCCATATAAGGCCTCAAAAGGTGCCATTTTCAAACTGGATTGGTAGCTGTTATTATAAGAGAACTCTGCCAAAGAAAGACACTTGTCCCAATTTTTACCATAATGTAGCACACAGGCTCGCAACATGTCTTCAAGGATTTGATTCACTCTTTCTGTCTGGCCATCTATCTGCGGATGGTATGCTGAGCTTCTTATTGCATGGGTCCCAAGTGAGTCTTGTAGCTGCTCCCAAAAGCGTGCCACAAACAGTGCTCCTCTGTCAGATACAATGGTCTTCGGAATACCATGCAAACGCACTATTTGATTAACATAGATTTCTGCATATTTCTCTGTCTTGTGGGTGGTATGCACTGGCAAGAAATTAGCGGTCTTGGTCAACCTATCCACAATGACCCAAATAGAATCATGGTGCCGGGAGGTATTGGGCAATCCCACGATAAAATCCATGCAAATATCCTCCCACTTCCAAGATGGTATGGGAAGGGGTTGCAAAGTGCCTGCTACCTTCAGATGGCTGGCCTTGACTCTCTAGCAGGTGTCGCATTCAGATATATACTTAGCAATTTCCCTCTTCATTCTGGTCCACCAGTATAAGGATCTGAGATCATGATACATCTTATTGTTGCCCGGGTGCATGGAGAATTTTGAAAGGTGAGCTTCATTCCAATATCTTCTTTCTGAGTTCAGGGTTCTTGGGAACAACCAGTCGGTCTCCAAACCATAGAATTCCTTTGCTGTCCTGACGGAAGCATTTGTATTTTTCTGCTTTCTGTTCGATCATTTCCTTGATAACCTGAACACCCTTGTCACCCATCTGTGCCATGGCTATTTGTTCTTGTAAGGTGGGCTCCACTGAAATATAATTTAGAGCACCAGAGGAAACAACCTCTAGGTTTAGCTTGCACAACTCATCACATAGGGTGGTAACTCTTGCATCCATGTTCATACAATTGCACGGGCTTTCCTGCTTAAGGCATCTGCCACAACACTGGCTTTGCTAGGATGGTAATGCACCTCCAGATCATAGTCCTTGATTAACTCTAACCATCTTGTCTGCCTCATATTAAGATCCGCCTGAGTGAAAATGTATTTGAGACTCTTATGATCTGTGTAAATGTTACAGTGAGCTCCCATCAAGTAATGTCTCCATATCTTGAGAGCATGAACCACAACTGCTAACTCCATATCATGTGTGGGGTAGTTCTGCTCATGGGGTCTGAGTGCTCGGGAGGCATAAGCAATTATCCTGTTGTCTTGCATTAAGACACATCCCAATCCAGTACCGGAAGCATCGCAATAAACTTCAAAGGGCTTGGTGTTGTCAGGTTGAGCTAGCAATGGTGCTGTTGTCAGGTGCTACCTTAGTGTATGAAAGGCATCCTCACACTTCTGGCTCCAATCATACTTGACTCCTTTCTTCAACAATTCAGTCATTGGCTTGGCAATTCTGGAGAAATTCGGAATGAATCGTCAATAATACCCTGCCAATCCCAGAAAACTCCGAATCTGCCGCACTGTGGTAGGAGGTTTCCAATCCATTACTTCTTGTACCTTCTCAGGATCAACTGATATCCCATCCTGAGAAATTGTGTGACCCAAAAATTTTATTTCTCTCAGCCAGAATTCACATTTAGACAACTTAGCATATAAACGATGATTGCGCAGTCGCTGAAGCACGATGTGTAGATGCTCAGTATGCTCGTCTTCGTTCTTGGAATAGACCAGAATATCATCAATGAAAACCACCACAAATTTGTCCATCTCTGGCATGAATACTGAGCTCATTAGATACATGAAATAAGCCGGGGCATTGGTAAGCCCAAAAGACATCACCAAAAACTCATAGAGCTCAGATCTGGTAGAGAAGGCCGTCTTGGGAATATCACTGGCACGGATCTTGATCTGATGGTAACACGAGCGAAGGTCTATCTTGGAGAACACTTTGGCTCCCACCAACTGATCAAACAAAACATCAATGCGGGGCAGTGGGTATTTGTTCTTGATGGTCACCGCATTGAGAGGGCGGTAATTGACACACATTCTCAGACTCTCATCCTTCTTCTTAACAAACAAGGCTGGGCATCCCCAAGGTGAAGTACTTGGGTGAATGAACCCCTTGTACAGCAACTCTTGCAGCTGCTTTTTCAACTCCGCTAATTCCGCGGGAGGCATCCTATAAGGTCTCTTGGATATAGGAGCAGTCCCGGGTTGCAATTCAATCGCGAACTCGATGTCTCTGTCAGGTGGCATACTTGGCAATTCGTCAGGAAAGACATCTGGGTAGTCACAAACCACATGGATTCTTTCAACCGGTGACTCTATCATAGTGAATGCACAAGAACGGGTACAACCCTGATCAGGCAAATATAAAGTAGTCTCGCCATAAGCAGGGGAGTGAATCTCAATGGCCCTTACTGCAATATCCAATACTGCCTGATGCCTGGATAACCAATCAGTTCCCAATATAATCTCCATGCTATCCAATCCTAAGATGAGAAGGGTGGTTCTAATCACAAGACTACCAAATTTTATAGCCACTTGCCTGTTGATTTGGTAGGTGGCAACCCTGCCTCCTGGTGTTGAAATCGTAATACCCCAATTGGTGTGGTGAAAAGGTAATTGGCACTGATAAAACTATGTGATGCACCAGAATCAAAAAGAATAATAGCAGGATAATTCAATACTGAAAAGATACTAGTCATGATGGGTGCTCCCTCTGGGATGTCAGCCATGGTGGTGAAGTTCAGTCTGCCTTGCCTCACTTGCACCTTTTGCCTCTTGCCTTGGTTCTGGTTGACATTCTGTCCCTGCCTCTGCTGGTTTCTAGGGTAATTCTTGGCATAATGCCCGGTGTTACCACAAGTGAAACACTTGTTGTCATTGGCCTAGTGATACTGCTGCTGCTGTTGATTGTTCCTCTGCACTGGAAACTGGGTGAGGTTGGGTGCCTGCTGCTGCTGCTGTGGTCGGATCACCCAACGTCCTTGCTGCTGCTGAGGTCCTCTGTTCTGAGTGTCAGACACGATCCTGAAGCGCTGTGGCTGAGCTGAAGGTCCTGCCACAGTGGTCTTCCTCTTCTTCTCTGCCTGACGAGCTGTGATACAATCCTCCTGGGAAATGGCCATGTTGACTAACTCGTTATAGCTGTTGGCCCTGTCTGTGTTGAGTCGGTCACGGAGCTTAGTGCTGAGCCCCTTCCTAAACCTGTCCCTCTTCTTCTTGTTGGTGTCTGCATGATATCCGGCATACTGGCATAGGTCATTGAAGGCCTGAGCATACTGTAACATTGTCCGGTTCCCCTGAGTGAGTGCCAGAAACTCATTGAGCTTGCGGTCCATAATGTCTGCTAGTATATGGTGCCCCCTGAAAGCTACCTTGAACTCCCTCCATTCCACCTCATGGTCAGCGGGCTGCATAGCAAGAAAGTGGTCCCACCAGGTTCGTGCGGGTCCGCAAAGCTGCTGGGTGGCGAACCTGACCTTGGTCACCTCTGAGCAAACTCCATGGAGTAGCAGGAATTCGGTGGCTGGGTACTGAGGAACTCCTGATACGTGGCTACTGTGGGGTGACGCTGATGATCACCACCACCATAATGCTGAGGTGGCGACTGACGCTGAGCTAGCTGTCACAAGATCTCGTTCTGTTGAGCCATCAACTCCTGCAGAGTAGGAGGTGGTGGCGGTGGTGGAGGAACGCGCTCATTCTGACCACGACGTGCTCTTCCTGCCATCTGAAAAATCATGTATATTCTCAGTATCACATTTCTGAGGTTCAAGGTTTAATCGTGGCGAAAGAGTCAAAAGGGTAAAACCAATATATTCTTGCATAATTATAACAGATTCCACATGGCATAAACTTTTCTTCTCAAATTAAAACTGGCATCATTCATCGTCCATACTTCCAAAAGAGTTTGTCACGATTACATCAATAACACAAAAGACTCAACTCTATCTAGCCTAGTACCCCAAGGGTGCAAAAGCTAAGCTTAGCTTCGAGGAGTTCTATCGTCAGCTACTTCTAACTCTATCCTTGCGACCTAGTGGGCAAACGAGGCAACACTCGACTCGGGGGAAGGTGGTCTCTCTGAGCCAGCAGTGTCCAAGCTGGAGGCAGGCTCCTCTCCTCCCTCGATGTCGACATCCTCGTTGGCCTCCATGTCCTGGATCTCCTGGTGGTGCATATCCAGGTGCTGGTTAGCCTCTGCAAGCTGTTGCTGGGTGTTGATCAGCTGATCCTCGAGAACCTCGATGGTGTTCTCCCTGGTTCCCACTAGCTCTTCAAGCTCTTGGATCTCATTTGACAATTGTTCCACTTGTAAGTCTTTTTCCACCATCTCAGTGGACAAGTCTACCACAAGTTCCTCTCTATTATCCAAGGTAATTTTGGTAGCCTCCAACAATGCCATCAGATGGGACATTGCCTCTCCATGCATCACTTGCAGACGATACAGGACATTCATGCACCGCACCGTCAAGTGAGCAGTCTGACCTAGGTAGATAGCCCAGATATCCTTGGCATGCTCCACTCGGTCCTTCCACATTGGGTCGTCCTCCTTCTCCGCGGGGAACAAGCCAATGGGGTGAGTGGACAACTCCAAGGGGTGGAATCCGCAGAAGGTGGTCAATCCGTGAAGAGCAATGGCTTCCATAGTGTCCTCAGCCCTGTATCCAAAAGACTCATAGTCCAGCGAGCGCCAGCCTGGCTGCAGGGGATGAGGCTCCAGGGTCATCCTCACCCTACAGCGGAGCACTCGGTGCTTCTCGAACAGCTGCGCCTCGTACTGGGGGGGCGTCGTGTAACCAGCTCCCTGAAGTACCTCCCACAAAATACGGGGGAAACCCTCTTGTGCAATCCCGTCAGTGTGGGACTGTGCATTCCCTTCGTCCGAGGATCCGTGAGAAGTCATCTGTGTATGGTTAAGCGTAAGTAAATGAAAAAGAAGTATAAAATGAAAAGGGATCGCAACACAGCCTCTCTATATTTACAACAATGGTACTGGGTACTTAATTTGTCATCATTGTATATTTAAGTTCTTACCTGATTATTAACTAGTTTAATTAAGAATGCATGCATGCTCGTCCTAAACGACCTCACATCAACTTAGAGGGAATAGGAAGGGACTCCCATCCCTTATAGTAGCCTGTAGGGCTTACTGAATTAGCCACCTAGCTACCCCTCTATCATCCTAAGGCTTCACGTCCTAGGTCTATCCTTATCGCCCTGACAATCTATCCAACATTTGGTTCTAACCAGTTTTACTTTGAAAAAGGATGGTGTTTATAGTTTATTGATTCCTCTGTGGTGGTATGAGCTCCGATACCAGCTGTGGCGGAACTGCCCGAATTATTCCAACTTAAGTGCCTAAGTCCTACCTTAGAGGCTAGACCACACTTAAATGGGAATAACCCGTCAATCCCTCGGATCTAGTCCGACTAGGCCACTAACAGGATCAAGTACTACAGTATCACTCGATGGTGAGTCACAGAGCAAGTACAATAAAGCATAAAACCATACATGAAGGAGTATTAAACTTATTACATCATCATCAAAGTTTTAGCAAAAGTGGTCATCATTATTCGAAATGCAGCGGAATAAAACTAACAATAAATAAACAGAGAGATGGGGAAGCCCATCCCATCACTCCTCATGCTCCTCCTCAGCCGAGGCAGGGTCCCGCTCGACTGTCCAACCCGGTGGCAAGATGGATGGCCAAGTCACTCCAGCAACCATGTCCTCCAGAGAACCTGTAAAATTATGCCACAAGCAAGGTTGAGTAAACTAATACTCAGCTAGACTTACCCAGTGTGAGGAGTCTACTCCTCTACCCACATGCAGCTGTTTGGCTGAGGGGTTTGGTTGCCAAAAGCACTAGCTGAGTCTAAAAATCAAGTTTTAGCTTTGTCAAATTTTAGTGTGACTCTCTTAAGACAAATGTGTACTATCTACTCATTCATGGTATCAAGCAACTTAGCAATCAACATCATTTGTCACCTCATCACATTTCCACTTGTTATTCAATGCAGTACAATGGATCAAGCAGTCTCATTAGCTGCGAGAAGCAGACGATTCGAATTGAGTTTTTATCCTTGCATGGTAAACCTAAATGTTGGGGACTTGTTCTCAAATGCTAAGAGTTAAGAACAAGGCAACATAAAAAGTGTTAAGTGTTAAAGTCCTTCGTCCTTCGAAGCATTATGTCCCTTCGGGAAATAATGATTTTCGGACGAAGGTCATAAGAGACATACCTTCGTAAACATAACAAGTAATGACGAAGGATTCATATAAAGCATGAAATATAATATAAGCATCATCATAGAATCATTTCTATTTTATTAACATGGAAAAATAGAAATGATTTCAAATTACAAATGTACCTTCGGTCCTGAGAGAAGATAAAAAGTACAAGC
Source organism: Zea mays (assembly GCF_902167145.1). NCBI lineage: Eukaryota > Viridiplantae > Streptophyta > Magnoliopsida > Poales > Poaceae > Zea > Zea mays. The sequence goes on from NC_050096.1 coordinate 138,869,429, forward strand.
GTGACGCAAAAGCAAATGCCAAGTCAGCGTGAACAGTACGGGAGTACTGTTCATCTATTTATAGACGCGGGACGCAGCCCACGTAAAATTACATTTATGTCCATTACATTTGTCCATGACTTATGGAAATCTGACAAGGCCCACGTAGTCTTTTCATCTTTAAGTCGGTTCCCCTCTCTGCTATCGCGACGAAGCTTCCCTGCGCACAGCTTCGGCTGTGCACCATCCTTCGTGGAGCTTGGTAATCAGCCCGTCCTTCGTCTGGTTCAGGCTTCGTCCTGACCGCACTTCATGTTCGTAATTCTGAGTCCGAAGGTACCTGTTCACATAATCCACTTGGAAACTGTTGGGGGCCTTCGGCTTCCGAAGGTCCTCAAAAACATGATTTAACAGTGTTTCTAGAGTGTAATGTGTGAACAGGTACCTTCGGACTTATGTCAAAGAGGGAGAACCTCAAAAGATACGAAGGTTGGCAGTGCCGAAGCTGTGAAGCAGGAAAGCTTCGGCATGTTCGCAGAAAAGGGAACCGACTTAAAGATGAAAAGGCCATTTAGACCTCGATAGATTGCTATGGAATTATCACCAAATGTAAAGGGCATGTATGTAATTTTGTATGGGTTGTATCCCGTGCCTATAAATAGGTGAACAGTACCCCCGTACTGTTCACGCTGACTTGGCATTTGCTTTTGCGTCACGCTTGTACTTTTTATCTTCTCTCAGGACCGAAGGTACATTTGTAATTTGAAATCATTTCTATTTTTCCATGTTAATAAAATAGAAATGATTCTATGATGATGCTTATATTATATTTCATGCTTTATATGAATCCTTCGTCATTACTTGTTATGTTCACGAAGGTATGTCTCTTATGACCTTCGTCCGAAGCTCATTATTTCCCGAAGGGACATAATGCTTCGAAGGACGAAGGACTTTAACACTTAACACTTTTTATGTTGCCTTGTTCTTAACTCTTAGCATTTGAGAACAAGTCCCCAACATTGGCGCCCACCTCCGGTGAACTCACTTCCATTTCCTGAGCTTTTCGACACCTTCGGCAAGCATCAGCTTCGTCATGCCGCCGAAGAAGGCTTCAGCACCAGGGGCTGGCACGCTGCAGCCGCTGGACCCCAATCAAGACGTCCTTTCTCTCAGAGAGGCACGAAGCCAGAAGAGGAAGGCTACCAGTCCAACACATCCGGAGGATGATCTAGATCAGGAGATTCAGAATCTGGAAATCCTTCAGCAGCAGGTTCAACGCAGGAAGGAGAAGATGGCCAGGCTAGCTGAACTGCAGAGGCAGATAGATGAAGCCTCTGAAGAAGTTCGTCATCTTGCTCAGGATGAGCAACACCGAAGGCCTCAGCATCAAGACCTTCATCAGGAGGGCTTTCACAACGAAGACGACTGGTATGACAATTTCCATCGTGGGAATTTTGTTTTTGATGATACTTCTCCCCTGTCCGCTGAGTTACAGGCTACACCTTGGCCTCCGTCCTACAAGCCGCCTCAGCTCCCCGTATTTGATGGCCATTCAGACCCGAAGCAGTTCTTGATGAGCTACGAAGCAACAGTGTCTTCGTACGGTGGCAATGCTTCAGTCATGGCCAAATCTTTCGTTATGGCTGTCAGAAGTGTTGCTCAAACCTGGTATTCCTCCCTTCGACCAGGAACGATCACTTCATGGCAGAAGCTGAAGGATTTGTTGTTAACCAGTTTTCAAGGATTTCAGACGAAGCCGGTCACTGCTCAGGCTCTGTTCCAGTGCACTCAGGACCACGAAGAATACCTTCAGGCATATGTCCGAAGGTTTCTGCGTCTAAGGGCACAGGCGCCGACAGTGCCCAATGAGATTGTCATTGAGGCCATGATCAAGGGGCTTCGGCCAGGGCCATCAGCGCAGTATTTTGCCAAGAAGCCACCACAAACGCTGGAGAAACTGCTCTAGAAGATGGATGAATATATTCGAGCTGACAATGATTTTCGCCAAAGAAGGGAGGAGGCCTTCAGATTTTCTGAGATGACCAGGGGCTTCGGAGGAAGATTCTATCCGAAGCATGTCAGATCAATTCACAATTCCAATCAAAATGATGATAAGGGGAGCCAGCAGCAAAGGCCACAGTACTCCTCACAGACTTCGGGGCAACAGCAAAGCTCCTTTCGACCACCAGCTCCAAGAGGCAGAGGCGCCAGGGGCTTCGGCGGAAGATTCGGGGATCAACCCAGAAGAATATTTTGCTTATTCTGTGGTGAAAACAAAGGTCATACTACCAGGATGTGTCATGTTACCATTCAGAAGCAAAAAGAGATAGCCGAAGCTGCCGCGCAACAGGCTCAGCCGAAGCAGGTCATGCACACTGCTTCGTATCATTCGCCCTACATCCCAGAATATGTGGGCAACCATCCTGTAGTCTCTGCTGCTTCGGCAAGTCAGCCTTCAGCTTCCTGGCAACAGCCCCCGCCTCCACCTCCGTTGCAACAAGGCCAGCAGCCAGAAGGGAGCCAATATGCTCCACATCAAAGGGACTTCAGAGAACAGTCCGAAGCTCGCACGGTCAACAGCACCGTACCAGAGTCAAAACACATCTATTGACAAATATCCTACCTTAATAGCAATCTTTTTCATTCAGTTTTATTTTTTCTAATAAAGGACATTGTTTAGGTTTCATGTAATTAGTTTCGTTGATTCCTACAAGAAAAATATGTTTTCTTCACAGGTTTGTGATAATAAAAAGGACCTTCGGACTATCGAAAATCCTTCGAAGCAACAAAAAGTCGTTCTAAGGAACGCAGAGTAAGTCTGACGAAGTCACAAAAAGTCGTTCCGAAGGGAGCGCAGTGTAAGTTTTCTGCTCCAAAGTCGTTCCAAAAGGAATGCAGAGCATACAGCGAAAAGTCAACGCTGATACCGCCTAAGTAAAAGGCGAAGAAGCTCCAAAGACGTTCCTAAGGGAATGCAGAGCTTATACCGCCTAAGTAAAAGGCGAAGAAGTTCCAAAGACGTTCCTAAGGGGATGCAGAACTTACAGCGAAAAATAAACGCTGATTCCGCTGAAGTAAAAGGCGAAGAAGCTCCTAAGGGAGGCTTATAATGAAAAAGTCAGTATTGATACAAAAGATTGTGCCCCATTGCAGGAATGTGTGTATCTTCGGCACAAAATATCATTTTGCATAACATAACATCATCACATCATTTTGCATAGCATAATCATCATACATCATGCTGCATGTGGCACAAGAAGGGGGCATGTTATCGATCTTCGGAAAATGCTTTGAAAAGGGGCAAATCATGCCAAGTTACAGGGAGAAACAATATTGATTTTCGAGGTATAGCTTCGGAGATTATTTTTACGAAGCTTGGATATTTCTTATCAGAACACTATGGATATTGTCGTGATAAATGATAAATTCTTCTTCACGAAGCATGAAAAGAAGGGAAGGTGTTTTTTCGTCGAAGACTCAAAAATGGTACGTGTTTAAAGTTTCATGCATCGTAAAGAATTGAATCATAAAACAAGTATATTACATACAGGATTACAGAATATTACACAAATCATATATCAAATGTTTTTTGCAATAGCACTTAGTCTTCCCTAAGTACTATCTCTGCAGCTTCGTTCAGCAGTCGATCGACAACCTGATCCATGATAGCTTCGGCCATCTTTTTAATTTCGTCGTCATCTTTAGGCTGAGGGCCCGAAGATGCTTGAGTAGGATCTGAGTGAGGACGGGACACGACTACATTACTATTACAAATCGCAAACAGATCTTAAAAGCCTAAAGATTACAACACGGTAAAAACTATTATTTAGTACCTAATTGACCTTCGGGCTCTGTGCTCTTTTTAGCAGCCTTAGCCACTTCTCTAGCATCATGGATGCCCCTTTCACTTCTCTGAATAATTTCTCTTGCCATTTCTCGGCCACCGTTATCCCAGATATCAGTAAAAAACTTTCCACCAATTATGCTAGCTTCGGCCGAAGGATCTTTTGTATCTTCAAAGGACAAAGCAGCTTCGGACTGTGCTAAAATTTTCACATGCTCACAGCCCTTCTTCTCTAAAATGGTGGCAATCCCTCTGGCGCCAGAGAAGGCACATATATCTCCTCGGCTATTTAAAATTTCTTCGAAGGCTTCAGCTTCGTGGTCAATCCATTCAATGACACTTTCGGGATTGCCCCTCAAAAAATTTTCTTCACTTGAGAATGCGCCGACTTTGGCGAAGCTAGCCTTTAATTTTTTAACACAATCTACAGATTTATTGTAGCATTTCTTTTTGGACGAACGAAGCTCTTCAACAGTCACTTCTAGATGATCTGCCCATTGATCGCTGAGTTCACGCTTTGTTTCTTCAAGTATACGTTCTTCTTTGGCTCTGGCCAGTTGTTTCCGAAGGTCTTCAATTTCGCGTTTCTGAGCTTCAGCTTGACTTTTGAAAGCAGCTTCGTCCTCCTTTATTTTATCTATCAATGAGTATAATATTTTGTCTTTTTCGAGACCTTCGTTCCTCAGTTCAATTACTTCGGAACGAAGGTTGCTCAGGGCTATAGTACATCCTTCGTCCTCAGCATCTTTCTGTGCTCTGAGGGCATTGCTGAGTATCAGGCCCTGCAGACAGGAATATGTCTGTGTCAATAGTTTTAAACAAACGGAAAATTTTGAATTCAACAAAAATATAAGAATTCCATTTGTCGCACCTTTAAACTGTTGTAAGCTAGGCTGTCAGCCAGATCGTTCTTTGACAGCACCGAAAGTCCGTCTTCTAAAGTTGGAAATCCGAAGCTTCTGCTCATCTCCCGACAGACAGAAATTTCCTTGCTGTCGGGGAGGCAATACAAGAAATCTTCTTCTCCACTGCCATTAAATATCAACGCCCCCTTTGGATATTTCAACTTTTGGGCATAGTGTTGGGCCTCTTGTTCTTCTTTTTCTGTTAATTTTTTCCCCGAGGCATGACGAAAAATATAATCACGAATTTTGGATGCTTCGGGGGTAACAACACCAGTTCCTTCAGCAAAAGTTGGCTTTGTTATTTTTTCTGCCTCACTTTCCAAGGTTTTTGCCTTTCAACCGTCCCCATCGATTCCCCGTCAGCAGAGAGGGGCTCACCGCCTTGGCGTACAATGCCTCACTGACCCCGATTGCCGTCGTGCAGTGACCGCACTTGTACCCACCATAACCGGAATGGGAGACCACGTCTCAGGTCGCGTGAGGAGGGCAATCTGCTGCCAGGTTCAATCAGGTACTAGGCTTACCGATTTACCATATTTCTCAGCATATGTTTAGTACGTTCAAACGCTTGACACAGGTATCCACACGTTAATCCTTATTCCAATTTCCTCTCGTAGACATCGCAACCCCCCATGGGTCCGAGTCCATAGACCCTTATCATTCTGTTATCAAGGTGGATACAATCAATTTTCCTGACCTCGCACGAGTGCTAGAAAAATCACTCGACTTCTACCGAGATCCCTAATTAGCAAAGCAGCTACTCGACCTAGCATACTAGTATCCATCTCAACAAGGGTTTTTGAGTTCATGCAGCTAGGGTTTCAATCAACTCGTATAATTAAGTGCATAATACAAGCCTACAAACATTAAGTGTAGTAAAATAGCATATAGAACAGGTTATGCATAAACCGGGGCTTGCCTTCCAAGCTGGGGCAGGCAGATCCTCTGGGGCAGGCTCTGGTGCTGGATCCGGGGCTACCTCCTGAGCAACTCCTTGCTCCGGCACGAGGACGTACTCTCCGTCAGCGAGGTTGCAATCTATCGAATGCAATGAATAAGAATATGCATGCCATGATTATACAGGATTTAGTAATCATTATGCTAAGTGAAGAAAAACTATATTAGTTAGTAACTTAGGGTTTCCTGGTCATACGGGGCTCTTAGTGGATTACGCTTATCAATTTAGGTTTGGGTTTTGTATAGGGATAAGCATAGTGGATTTGCAACTTGGATTTCCCTTAGATATTTTTGTAGGCATTTAAGGGTTTTGCTGGTTGGATTAGGGTAACATTAGTTTCTACTATTAAATCCCCCTTTTATTTCCTATTTATGAATTCTAGTGTGGGTTTGAACTACAACAGTGATTTAACTTTTTCCAAAAATACTGTAAAAATTTCAGTGGGTTACTATTTGTCAATGTAGACTGTCCTATAAATTTGATGTCCAGAATAAATAGAATATGCCCTAGGCAAAAATAACAAATGTTGGGGCAAAGGGGGGTCCTTTGCACTACAACTCTTAACTAGGGGTGGGTTCTGTTCCAAGGGTCATTTTTGCTGGCATCTAAGGGTAATAACATGCTTTTGTGCCAAAAATCACAGAAGGTTATTTGGTGGTTATTTAGTTGTGATTTTCTAAAGTTTCATGTTAAAAAGGCACTTACTACTAACTTGTCATTTGAAAAGTGTCAAACAACAAAACTTATAATTTTTCTAGGTTTATAAATACAAAACATTTGTGATCCCAAGGTTTGGGGTGTTTTCTCCTTAGGGTTATTTTTCTAGGGTTTTTCTAAGTTTTCCTTGTTTTCCTAAAATAAAAGGTATCTCATTTTTTCTGTACTAAACAAGGGCATAATAAATTTTTCTAGTGAACTATACTGAATAAGAAAGCTAACAAAAATGTGGGTGCTCCCTGATTCATTATTTAAACCACCTTTTATATTTTCTTCAACTTTAAACAAAAAATGATTTAAATGGCAAACTCTACATTAATGGTGTGTACAGAGGGTTTTATTATTTTTAAACACGTTAGGACGTGATTAAGTACTTCTCTGAATTTTCTTAACCCCAATAAAATAGTGTAGCTATTTTTCCTTATTTCTTTTAGCTTTTGATCAGTTAACCATTTAAATCAAAACTTTAAAGTTTTCTGCAACACTTAGGGGTTTTATATTTTTTCTAAGTACTTTACAGTTTTTTGGATCTGGCAAAATTGGTTTGACTCGATTTGGGTAAACCAAACTGAAGTTATGAATTTTTCAAGTTCTGTTTGGATTTAAATCAGAATATCTAAAAGGTTTCCTGGAAATCCACTTTGCACCGAAGACCCTGGGTTCCTTCTAAATCAATCTCTTCATTTATACCCCTATGCTACTATTCCCCTGAGTCGCTGACAACACACAAAACCCCCTGGCCTTTTCTTCTTCTCCCCCGAGGTCCCTCCCCTTATGTAAAACAGTAACCGCGGAAAGGAAAAGGGCGGCGCGGCTTACCGGCGGCGAGAGAGGTCCGGCGAGGGGTGGGGTTGGCTTTGGGAGGCCCTGGCGGTCACAGCGAGGTACGGCTCGATGGCGGTGGTGGCTAGAATTGACCGGTCCACGCGCGCAGGCGGGTGAACTTCGTCGGCGGCGAGTGCTCCGGCCTAACCACGGCGATCTAGTTCAATCAAACAGCACGATGAGCTCCACGGGGTGACGTAGAGGCTATGTGTGCAGTGAATTGGAAAATGGCGCAGAGACTCACCCGGTCCACGTGCGCCGGTGGGGTTCCGAACTCCGGCGAGCACAATAGCGCCTTTCCGGTGGCGGGGGTCCTCGGTTCAAGCCTCGGCAAGCTTCACGGCCTCCTAGGGAAGCTACCTAGGGGCTTGGATCGAGCGGAGGAGGGAGGGAAACGGTTCGACCATGGTGGTTGTCCTCGGGCGGCTCTGGCGGGTCGCGGAGAGGTCGCCGGAGCTATGGGCGAGCTCTGGGAGTTAGGCGCGGGACAGGGGATGCAACGGGAGGATGGCCAGGCACTAGGGCGGGCTTTATAGCCGTGGCACGGGCGTGGTCACGGACGGCTGCGGACGCGCAGGGGTTCGCGCACGGGCGTGCTCTGGGCGTGCTCTGGGCGCGCCCCCGAGTGTCAGCCCGCGTCGAACACGTGTGCGTTTGCTTCTGCCATAGTTCAACGGCCGATTGGAGCACCTTAGCGTGCAGATCTTGGCAAAACCATTGTGTACGGTCTCTTCCCTGCACCATATCCTACCTTTTTGATGTGAGTCCCAAGCCAAGATACGGTCGGGGTAGGGAGATATAGAGGTGAGAAGTTGCCTCTGTCCTAGCTGTCCAAACCGGGACAAAAGCTATGCCAAGTCGTGTCAAATGACTTAGGGTGGGGTTCAACTTCCTCCAGGGTATTCTAGAGGTATATTGGCGCCACTTTGTCAATTGGGTCAAATGGTTTTGAAGTTTGAATGAGGGTGAACATGTTTGATCTTTGGCCAAGGGTTGGTTTTGGACTTAGAGAAATTTTGATTCTTCTTTTGTGTTCAACCCTTTGGTGAATCTTTTGGGGTTTTTCTGAATTCTTCTTGGGGTCACTTTCTTACTATCATTTGTAGTGTACTAAGTGTACTACATCTTTTATAATTGGCTCAAGTCATGATCATGTGGTTTTCATAACTTTTTGGAATTGGCTCAAGTCATGATCATGTGGTTTTCATAACTTTTTGGTCACACTTACTTCTAGTGCTCCACTTGTCCAAAGGGGTTTGGATTAGGGTTTGGGCAATTTTCCCCCTTATGTGTGCATAACATGCCAAGGCATGACACCTAAGCTAGGTTGCACTAATTTAGGATCTTGATTTCCAAGTTTGAATTCCTTTACTTAGTTAAGTCACATGATGGGCTTACTTGTGTAGTCTTGAGTGAAAACCCTAAGTAACACCTGGGGTGTTACAAGCACATCCCTGGAAAATCTGCAAGGGTACTGTAACACCCTGCATGAAGAGGTGCACGTGTTATATGACCGGTTGCATCCAAATGTGCCACCAAAAGTTGCAGCAATGTGAGCTAGACCATCTGGAACAGCAAATGGAGGATCTGATGGTGAGTTGGACCTTTTTGGACCCCTCCTTCCATGAACCTTGCAGATGAACGGTCTCCTGAAGCTGGCAGTGGAGCGGCCAAGGACAACGATAATTAGAGTAGTATAGTTTAAGTAGTGTCCTAATAAGAGCCCTGGAAACCCTAGGTTGTGCCCTATGGGGTGATTTCAATTTCTATGCACTTTTGGACCTAAGTGCATATATCAAAGTGGCAGAGTATCAAAAACTAAACAACTTTTACATTGGAAGATTTTCAAGTGATGTGGAACAAATTGAAGTTTTGTAAAAGTTCACAAGAACACCCATATGGCTAACTCTGAAATCAGTGTGATTAGGCTAAGTTTGGGACCTTGTATTTCTTAATCCATGGAGATTTTCCCTAGGTGACTACAACAAGTTTGTAGAGGTACTATAGGGGTGCAAGTTTTAGTAAGTGGTTAAGCCCTAAAGCTACTTAGAAATTGGAGAAAATTGGACTGAAAGTTTGGTTGTCAGTCACCACTGAAGCTGAAGTTCGACTGTCAGTGAACTGAGATGAACTTTGAGATTGATTTTGAATAGGATCCAGTGGATGTTTGATCGAGGTTGCTATAAGGAAATCAAAGCTGGTTTGTAGAAGAACAATTTTGCTACAGATGGATTAGGGAGCTCTTACCTGAAAATTATAGAACGGGGCTCCTCAACTTGCTCGGTCAGGCGCTCTGAATGGAGCTCCCATGGTACTGTGACCTGAAGAAGATCACTGATTCAGTGAATCTGTCGCCGCCGGTGAACTTGAGTCGTAATTCACGCCGGCCGCGACGATCTGTGCCAGTGTGAAGTGGATAACTGTGGCGGGTCAAAAGATCTTGGGTGAGGAGAACTTAGGCCTGAGCTGGATAACCGCCGTACCCACTTGTCGCACGGTCGGTGGAATATCGCCGCCAGTGCTCACCATGGTCGCAGTGAAAGGCACGTAGTCGCCTGCTTCCCTGTACAGTCGTGGTTGTGGCAAGCAGCTAGTTCCCACCCCTGAACCGTTTCCCCCTCGCGCGCCACAGTAAGCCAGCCACCGTAGAAATATCTAGGCCACGGTGGACTTGATCCCCATCCAAAATTTGTGATCAGCTCAATCGGGATCTATAAATTGATCAGGTTTGTGTTCTAGGGTTTGTGTGCCACTCAAATCCATCAGGTTTAGTCTCTTATGAGCATTTCCACTAACTTTTGAGATCACACTCAATTTGGTATTACACACACCCATACACTTCTATCCCTTGGTCAAGTACCCTATTCTAGGGTTAAGAAGCACTTCAAGTCATCACATCATACTTGTTTTGAACTGTTAGCCTAGTGGATGCACTCTAGGTGTAACAAACATAATGACATGTCAATGCATATGATGCCATGCCCAAGTTTTAGTTCTGGTAACACCACGGGTGTTACAAGCTGGTACTGGAGTGGCCCAATGAGTCCCTCCAGGAACTGCTCTTGTTTGCTCTCATCACCAACAACTTCCTCTAGAGCATACCTTGACAGCTGAATGAATTTATCTTTGTATTCACTCACTATCATATTTCCCTGCTTGAGGGAGATGAACTCCTTCTTGATCTTCATCAGCCCAGCAGGAATATGGTAATTTCTGAAATTAGCTGCAAATTATGCCCAGGTGGTGGTGTCAGCAGCGGCGTGAGTAGCATAGTATGAGTCCCACTAGTCTGCAGCGGGGCTAGTGAAACGGCCCGATGCATAGGGGACCTTCTCCCTATCAGTGCACTAAGCGATATTAAGCATTTTCTCTACTGTCTTCAACCAATCATCTGCCTGCAGTGGATCTAGAGAGATGGAGAAGGTGAACATCTTTTGACTCATAAACTCTCGATGCTTGTCCCTAGGTGGTGATGGTGGTGGTGGAGGTGGTGGCTGCTATTGGTCCTGGCAGATCTGAGCTTGCATCTCCGCCATCATATTAGCCATCTGTTGCAGTAGCTGCATCTGAGCGTCCACCACAGCATCAGTCCCAGCCGGTGGAGGATTCGGAGGAAGATTCATCTCCGGTTGTGGATTGACAACTGCCCTCCTTCGACGAAATTGAGCAAGTAAATCGATACAGCCTCCCTTCCTGGTATTGACCATCTGGGTTAGAAACACATGGTAAGATAGATTTGTAGATAAGGCGAATAAGTACAAGACACCCAACTTTTAGGTCATGATCTTTTGGGTCATAGTAGCTCAGTAGATTAGAGTGTCACCTCGTTAATACTAATATATTATCCTATGGTGGTGGTACATGCTAGGATGCCCTACTATACTATTTTACTAAATCAAAGAAGCAAATTAAGCAATTATCATTAGAGCAAACATTTAGACACTTAAATATCGATAAAATAAAATATTTTTTGGCTTAGGTCTCCTATCTCTTTAGGGATTCGTAAATATAGGATTCCAAGGTGTGAAATCCTTTCTGTCTTTGTAGAGTAGAAAAAGGTAAGAGTAGTCAGAGTAGAACAACCAAAAGGTGAGACAGGATCAAGAAAAGTATAGTAAGAATCAGAGTAAGGTAAGTAAGGGTTTTGTCTAGTTCTATCTAGGTTTCGTCCTACAGTCAACATTCCTATGATACCACTTCTATCACACCCGGATTTAAGGGGTAATCCCGGATGCGTCTCATATGTGCGCCAAAGAAGAACAACACATACAAAGACCAAGTGTATAGAGATAAATGTCACAAACATTATTACATAACGAGAATGTCGTACAAAATAACTGATAATAAATAAAGCGAACTAATATTATTTCCTTGATGCCATCAAGTCGATCGGGAGACAACTTATAGAACATGTCGAACTCCTCGTAGTAATCTTCCTCCAGGGCCACCTGCTCTTCACCTGTGTGGGGGGGAGAGTTTTATCGCAAGAGTGTGATCACAAAAGTGCATCGATCAATAAGTGTGGGGAATAATGTGCATGAGCTCACTTATGGTGGGGCCTCATGTATAATGTCAGGCTGATCAACAAATAATGGTTATAGCTGAGCATTGCTTTTAATAAGTAGGTCAAATTTTATTAGCAGCTACTAAATATAAGTGAATACCAACCTAATAAATAAGAGATCAAAATTAATAATGAAACCACAATGTGACGAATTAAATTAAAGACCGCTCCCCTTCGGTCAAGATCGATACAATAAAGCTGATCTGCTTTCTTCCCTCAGTAGTCGATATATTTATATAATTAGATTAATAGCAGTCCTATATTAAGTATGACAAGGTTGGCAAACTGTTTTCCTAAATTCAAATTTAGTTCACAACCCTTCTTCATTAAAGTGGGCCATAGTGGAAAAGATGAACAATTGCTGAGATCAAAATTAATAATAAAACCACAATGTGACGAATTAAGTTAAAGATCGCTCCCCTTCAGGCAAGATCGATAGAATACAACTGATCCGCTTTCTTCCGTTAGTAGTCAATATATTTATTTAATTAGATATGACAAGGTTGGCAAACTGTTTTCCTAAATTCGAATTTAGTTCACAACCCTTCTTCATTAAAGTGGGCCGTAGTGGAAATGACCAACTAAGTTTAATTCCATAAATTACTCATGTGAGGGTCCAAGCCGTTCATGACTCTGAGCACGATTTATATATCAGTTTTACACTCTGAAGAGGTTGCACATCTTTACACACAAGTCGTGTTACCCATTTGCCAAGGGATCGCGGCTTCCCATTTATCTCTACCAAGGAGGCGAGGCAGGGTAGCACAACGAGGCCTTTAGAAAGTTCCACTTGCTTTAGAAAACCCACTACGGTTTCTAAGGAGAGCGATATAGGAATCCACCGTCTGAAAAGCCATTGCAGCATGATCAACCTGAGAACCTCCCTATACCGACAACTCCCCTACTAGCTTTCCTAATTAGTTAGCCAAGGGCGTCCCATACCACCCTTGTGGTAGCACTGTTTTCCCAGGTGGTCGCTCCATGTTCCAATTAACATAATGATCTTATCATGAACAGTAAATAACTCATTGACAATAAATAGCATGATAATGAATAATGTGTATCTTAACACCCAAAACCACATAGAGCAATAGCATATACTACCCAAAAGTTCAGTGGTAAACAAGGTATAAAGAAGACCAAACTAGGGTGACCTATTGGGTCCCATCAAAGTTAACCTATGCAGATCATAATGATTAACATGAACATTATTGGGTATGGAAAACTGATCAAGGGCATAAAATTCAACGAGCTCCTGCTTAGTATTTTCCACCTGTTGAGTACCATGCTCCTTAGTCACTTGCTCATCTACTCGCAACAATACAAACAAACATGGTATAGGAGAAATTAACATCACAACAAACATGAGCACAAACTGCATAATAATGATCTATGCTTTGCTACGAGGTCATAGGTTTGAGAATCACTAACATCAGAGTTACGGTTATGTAGATATGATTTTCCGAAGTTAAATAGTGAAATAATAATAGTGTTGCATTCTGTTAACATGAGACATGTGAAAACGGATAAAGGAATAACTAATTTAACTCTGGTACTGAAAGGGAAATAGGCTAAAACCTTTTTCTAATTGATTTTGGTGGTTGAATTGCCCAACATAAATAATTGGACTAACTAGTTTGCTCTAGATTATGAGTTCTACAGGTGCCAAAGGTTCAACACAAACCAATAAAAAGTCCAAAAAAGGGTTCAAATAAAAAGGAGCAAAGAAAACCAAAGGCTGCCATGGTCTGGCGCACCGGACTGTCCGGTGTGCCACCAGACAGTGTCTGGTGCACCATGGAGAATTCCCTCCAACTGCTAAGCTTCGGGTTTCAGAAAATGGCTCTCCGCTATAATTCACCGGACTGTCCGGTGTAGCACCGGACTGGCCGGTGTGCTAAGTGGAGTAACGGCTACAACACCAACGGTCGACTGCAAAAGTGAACAGTGAACAGTGCCGACTGCGCGCGCAGAGTCAGAGCAGGCGCCAGATGGCGCACCGGACAGTGAACAGGACCTGTCCGGTACACCACCGGACTGTATGGTGGTCCACATGTCAGAAGCTCCAACGGTCGAACCCTAACGGTTGGGTGACGTGGTTGGCGCACCGGACTGTCCGGTGCGCCCGTCGACAGCAGAGTTCCCCAACGGCCATTTTGGTGGTTGGGGTTATAAATACCCCCAACCACCACTCTTCAAGGCACCCAAGCATTCACTAGTCCTCATTCAATACAAGAGCAATAGACAACACTCCAAGACACAAATCAAAGCCACCGATCAAATCAAAGTCCACAATTCAACTCTAGTTTTTAGGACTTGTGAGAAGATCGACTTGTGTTCTTTTGTTGTTCTTTTTGCTTGGTTGGCTTTCTTCTTTCTCTCATTCTTACTCTCAAAGCCTTGTAAGCAAAGCAAGAGACACTAATTGTGTGGTGGTCCTTGCGGGGTCTAAGTGACCCGGGAAATCAAGGAAGGAAGCTCACTCGGTTTAAGTGACCGTTTGAGAGAGAGAAAGGGTTGAAAGAGACCCGGTCTTTGTGACCACCTCAACGGGGAGTAGGTTTGCAAGAACCGAACCTCGGTAAAACAAATCACCATGTCATCCGCCTTATTTGCTTGTGATTTGTTTTTCACCCTCTCTTTCGGACTCGACTTTAATTCTAACGCTAACCCCGGCTTGTAGTTGTGCTTAAACTTTATAAATTTCAGATTTGCCTATTCACCCCCCCTCTAGGCGACTTTCAATTGGTATCGGAGCCCGGTACTTCATTAAGAGCCTAACCGCTCGAAGTGATGTCGGGAGCTCACGCCAAGAAGGAGATGGTGACCGGCGACAAGCCCGCCACAAGCCACGGGAAGGCTCCATCGGGAGAGACCAGCAACAAGAAGAGGGAGGAATCACCTCCCCGCGTCAAGTCGCACCGAAGTGGCAACAAGAAGAAAATGAAGAAAGTGGTCTACTACGAGACCGATTCTTCGTCGCCTTCCACCTCCGGCTCTGACGCTCCGTCCGTCACTTCTAAGCGCCATGAGCGCAAGAAGTTTAGTAAGATCCCCTTACGCTATCCTTGCATTTCCAAATGCACTCCTTTACTTTCCGTCCCACTAGACAAACCACCGGTTTTTGATGGTGAAGTTTATTGTATGTGGAGTGATAAAATGAGGCACCATCTAACCTCACTCCACGCTAGTATTTGGGACATTGTTGAGTTTGGTGTGCAGGAACCATCCGTAGGGGATGAAGGTTATGACTCGGACGAGGTAGCCCAAATCCAGCATTTCAACTCCCAAGCCACTACTATACTCCTCGCCTCTCTAAGTCGAGAGGAGTATAATAAGGTGCAAGGGTTGAAGAGTGCCAAGGAAATTTGGGACGTGCTCAAGACCACGCACGAAGGAGACGAGGTGACCAAGATCACCAAGAGGGAAATGATCGAGGCGGAGCTCGGTCGCTTCATGCTTCATCAAGGGGAGGAGCCACAAGCAATGTACAACCGGCTCAAGACCTTGGTGAACCAAGGGCGCAACCTCGGGAGCACAAAATGGGATGGCCATGAAATGGTCAAGGTTATTCTAAGATCACTCGTTTTTCTTAATCCTACACAAGTTCAATTAATTCGTGGTGATCCTAGATACAAGCTAATGTCTCCCGAGGAGGTTATAGGAAAATTTGTGAGCTTTGAATTGATGATCAAAGGCTCCAAGAAAATCATCGAGCAAGGTGCCTCCTCCTCACCCGAGATGCAACAAGTGGCATTCAAGGCGACGGAGGAGAAGAAAGAAGAGTCTACATCAAGTAGACTCTTCATCGATGCCTCCAAGCTCGACAACGAGGAGATGACGCTCATCATCAAGAGCTTCCGCCAAATCCTCAAGCAAAGGAGGGGGAAGGATTACAAACCCCGCTCCAATAAGGTTTGCTACAAATGTGGTAAGCCCGGTCATTTTATCGCTAAATGTGATGTAGCTGAGGTGCCCGATCTTTCGGCGAGTAGAGATAATTCCGATTTGGCGGAAGATGACCCTTGCGATCCGACTACGACGAGCAAGCCCGAGGCACCAATGCAATCGCTGAACCAACTCCCTGTGGTTACCGACCTTGCTGATGCGAGATCGGTCTGATCATGAAGATCGTTTCCTGTGCGCAATCGAAGAACGAACAAGAAAAAGAGGCGAGCAATCTAATCTATTACTCGAGGGTGGAGTTCTGAATACACGAAGACAGCGCAGATTTGCGCGTGTTCGAGAGTAGCTAAGGCTAACGTAAAACAAAACTCGGAAAATAAAGGAGGCGCAGCTCCTGATAAAATAGAGAGGGGGCGCAGCCCCTAGGGGCGGCCAACCCTAGGTCGTCCATTATGGGCCGCAATTGGGCTGGTCGTCTATTCTTCCGGGCCTTCGTTCTTTAACAACATGATGTAGTTCAATTCTCTTGCACGGGCCCGAGTCACTGGCCCAGGTGGAAGGGGTGGCGCCTGGGCTAGAGAAGGTGCTGCTGGTGTAGATGTGCTCGTGTTGGTGTTGATGTCCGCATCATCCTCCCCTTCTTGAACTGAAGTCGTCCTCGACGACAACTCCTCATCTTCTCCCGCATACGGTTTCAAATCTGCAACATTAAAACTAGTGGAAACACCAAACTCCGCAGGCAGGTCAAGGATATAAGCATTATCATTAATCTTGGTTAGTACCTTAAAAGGACCAGCAGCACGAGGCATCAATTTAGAACGACGTAAAGTAGGAAAACGATCCTTTCTCAAATGCAACCAAACCATATCACCAGGTTCAAAAGTAACATGTTTTCTTCCTTTACTACCAGCAACCTGATTTTTTGCATTAGTAGCAGCAATGTTCTGTTTCGTTTGTTCATGTATGGTAATCATTTGTTCAACATGTGCAGAAGCATCTACATGTGGGGCGTTCGCAGCATTAAGTGAAATCAAATCAATAGGTGCCCTAGGAATGTAACCATAAACAATCTGGAAAGGGCACATCTTTGTAGAAGAATGCGTGGCATGATTGTAAGCAAATTCAACATGAGGCAAGCAATCCTCCCAACGTCTCAAATTCTTGTCTAAAACAGCCCTAAGCATGGTAGATAAAGTTCTATTTACTACCTCAGTTTGTCCATCAGTCTGAGGGTGACAAGTAGTGCTAAACAACAATTTAGTTCCCAATTTATTCCAAAGAGATCTCCAAAAATGGCTTAGAAACTTAGCATCGCGATCAGAGACTATTGTTTTTGGAATACCATGTAAACGAATAATTTCTCTAAAGAACAATTCAGCAACAATGCTAGCATCATCAGTTTTATGACAAGGTATAAAGTGAGCCATTTTAGAGAATCTATCAACAACCACAAAAATACTATCCCTCCCCTTCTTAGTTCTAGGCAAGCCCAAAACAAAGTCCATAGAGATATCAAGCCAAGGAGAAGAAGGGACAGGCAAAGGCATATACAAACCATGGTTGTTCAACTGTGACTTAGCTTTCTGACAAGTAGTGCAGCGTGCAACAAGGCGCTCAACATCAGCGCGCATCCGAGGCCAAAAGAAGTGGGCAGCCAACACCTCATGCGTTTTGTAGACGCCAAAATGCCCCATGAGACCGCCTCCATGTGCCTCCTGTAACAACAAAAGACGAACCGAACTAGCTGGAACACACAGCTTGTTAGCGCGAAACAGGAACCCATCCTGTATGTGAAATTTGCCCCATGGTATCCCATTAATACAATGGCCGAAAGCATCTTTAAAATCAGCATCGTCAACATATTGATCCTTCAGAGTGTCCAAACCAAAGATTTTAAAATCTAATTGTGACAGCATGGTATAGCGACGAGACAAAGCATCAGCAATAACATTGTCCTTCCCGTTCTTGTGTTTAATAATGTAAGGAAAGGACTCAATGAATTCGACCCATTTAGCATGACGACGGTTCAGATTTGTTTGGGTACGAATATGTTTTAAAGCCTCATGATCAGAATGAATTATGAACTCACGATGCCAAAGATAGTGCTGCCATGTATGCAAAGTGCGCACTAAAGCGTAAAGCTCCTTATCATAAGTAGAATATTTCAGACTAGCACCGCTTAATTTTTCACTAAAATAAGCAACTGGTTTTCCTTCTTGTAACAAAACAGCACCTAGCCCAATACCGCTAGCATCGCATTCAAGCTCAAAAACTTTATTAAAATCAGGCAATTGCAAGAGGGGAGCTTGGGTTAACTTATCTTTCCTGAACGCTACCTCCTGCGAATCACTCCAAGCAAACGGCACATCTTTCTTTGTAAGCTCATGTAGAGGCGCTGCAATGGAGCTAAAATCACGAACAAATCTGCGGTAGAAACCGGCAAGTCCAAGAAAGCTCCGAATTTGTGTGACCGTCGTCGGTGTAGGCCACTCCCGAATGGCAGCAATCTTGCTGCTATCCACCTCAATGCCCTGCGGAGTAACCACATAACCAAGAAACGAGACACGTTGCGTGCAAAATGTGCACTTTTCCATGTTACCAAACAAGCGAGCAGCACGCAAAGCATCAAAAACAGCACGCAAATGTTCTAAATGCTCCTCTATAGACTTGCTGTAAATAAGGATATCATCGAAATAAACAACAACAAACAAACCTATGAAAGCCCGTAGAACTTCGTTCATTAAACGCATAAAGGTGCTGGGAGCATTAGTCAATCCAAATGGCATAACTAACCATTCATATAAACCAAATTTCGTTTTAAAAGTCGTTTTCCATTCATCACCGAGTTTCATTCTAATCTGATGGTAACCGCTACGCAAATCAACCTTAGAGAAAATAACGGCACCACTAAGCTCATCTAACATATCATCAAGGCGTGGAATAGGATATCGATAACAAACTGTGATGTTATTAATAGCACGACAATCTACGCACATACGCCATGACCCATCTTTCTTTGGAACGAGTAAAACAGGAACCGAGCAAGGGCTAAGAGACTCACGAATGTAACCCTTTATCAAGCAGCGTCTGCACCTGGCGCTGGATCTCCTTCATCTCCTCTGGATTTGTACGGTACAGGGCGCGGTTCGGAAGAGAAGCGCCGGGAATGAGATCGATCTGATGCTCAATGCCACGGAGGGGAGGAAGACCCGGTGGTAAGTCCGTAGGATAAACATCAGCATACTCCTGCAAAAGGTTAACAACAGCAGGGGGTATATCCAAAGACGGTGCATCATCAAGCGGAACAAGCATGCGCGAGCATACAAGTGCATAACAGGGCATATGAGCTTCATGGAGATCATCAAAATCAGCACGTGTAGCAAGTAAAACAGGAGAGTGCAACTTGATTTCAGATTTAATAGGTGCGGCTGATGTCGATTTGACTTGTTGTGCAGTTTTAGCAGCCCTAGTAAGATCATCTTTCAAAATTTGGTCAGGGGTCATTGGATGTATAATTATTTTCTGGCCTTTAAACATGAAAGAATAATGATTTGAACGACCATGACGTAAACTATCAGTATCATATTGCCAAGGTCGACCTAATAACAAAGAGCATGCTTACATAGGAATAACATCGCAATCAGCATAATCAGAATAAGAACCCAGCGAAAAGGGGACACGTACCGAACGTGTTACCTTTATTTTACCACCATCATTAAGCCATTGAATGTGATACGGATGTGGATGTGTGCGAGTGGGCAAGGATAATTTCTCTACCAACGCTGTACTTGCCAAATTGTTGCAGCTGCCACTATCGATGATGATGCGAATCGACCGTTCGTGCACGACGCCTTTGGTATGGAATAGAGTGTGTCGCTGATTTTTTCGGCCTGGGCAACCTGTGTGCTGAGAACACGCTGCACAACAAGACTCTCATACCTATCGGCGTCGATGGGATCAACGTGGACTTCCTCATTTTCTGCATGGTTAGTGGCAATCATAGCATGACTAGTTTCCTCAGAATCACTGGCTGAAGAGTACTCACCATTGTCACGTATAAGCAAGGTACGCTTGTTTGGGCAGTCCCGAATCATGTGCCCAAACCCTCTGCAATGATGGCACTGAATATCCCGTGTACGTCCTGTGGAAGAAGCGGCGCCTTTGGCAGGGGGCGCCACTGGCTTGGTCGTCCCTTTGCGCGATGTAGTGCTAGGCGTAGGAGGTGCAGGGCTGGAAGGAGTTGAGCTGTGTGTTGGACCCCGGCCTGCAAGAGAGTTAGTATATGTCTTGGATCGTCGTCCCTGCACTTCACGTTCAGCTTTGCAAGCATATTCAAACAATGTGGTTATATCAAAATAATCCTTATAATCAAGTATATCCTGAATTTCCCTATTTAAACCACCACGAAAACGCGCCATAGCAGCGTCATCCGACTCGACCAAACCACAACGAAGCATACCCTTTTGTAACTCCTGGTAATATTCCTCAACAGACTGTGAACCTTGTTGAAAACGTTGCATTTTGTTAAGCAAATCACGAGCATAATAGGAACGAACAAATCTGTGGCGCATGGCAGTTTTTAATTGGGTCCAAGTAATGACACTATTAATGGGAAGTTTTTGTTTATACTCACGCCACCAAATTAAAGCAAAATCAGTAAATTCACTAATAGCAGCCTTCACTTGGCTATTAGCAGGAATATCATGGCATGAAAATTTCTGTTCTACCTCTAATTCCCAATCAAGATATGCAGCAGGATCATATTTACCATTAAAAGATGGAATTTTAAATTTAATCTTAGAAAATAAGTCATTAGGGGGATGACGAACCACATGACGTGCACGACCACGGCGATCTCCATCGTCCTGCTCAGTGTCACCGCCGTATTCCTGCTCCATCTTTGTGGTCAAGGCATCAAGGCGTGCCAGGGTGGTGTCGAGTGTGGTGCGAGTCGCCGTTTGAGCAAGGTCAAGTTGGTTGAAACGCTCGTTCGTCGAAGTGATCGTTGAATCAAGCCGTTCATGCATCGTCCTAATGTCAGCAGCAAGTCCATCAACTTGTCCCCTTACTTCCTGCAACTGGGCATCCACCATGTCGTGTGCTCCTGCCATAGTTAGTGCAAACACCAAAACACCAAAAGGAGAAAAAACCAACGACAAAAACAGGGGTGTACTGCTCACAAGGCGCTCACACTAGTGCTGTTATCAAGTTCTTATCCGTTCTTACCAAGCCACAGTGGTGAACTGCAATCAACAGGTGGAACCGGTGAAAGATTGGATGAGCGATTGCATGGAGAAACAGAAACCTGCTCGTCGTAGAAATATGTGGAGTTATGGGTAGGCTGCACCCAAGTCAAGGATTAGCACGATCAAACAATAATGCAAAGTTGAATTATAGTGCAAAACACGAAACTATATTGCTGGCCACAGGTGCAAAGGATGGATGGAACTAGCAGAATGGCAGTAACGTAAATATTGTACTAGTGATGCCAAAAAGGCACTAGTAGAAATCACAGGTGATTTTGTTTTTCTTTTTTGTATGATTTTTTTGATATTTTTCTCAGCACAAGAAGTAACAAGATAGGAGCTACACGAAGTTTCACCTAAAACAGATATCAGATGTGGTCTACAGAAAATCAGGAAGTTCTCTGAAAAGCGTGCGAGAACTTTGAAGAATTTTTTTCTTTATTTTCCTGATTTTTTTTGACAATTTTGTCGAAACCAAACAGACCGAAGGTCAGTTTGGCCGGGCTCAGAATGGTGTCAACTAGCTCCTGTAAAAATTTCAGATTTTTTGGACACCCGAGCGAAAAGTTATGCCCGTTTTACGGAAGGTACCTCACGTTATGTTTTAAAAACGACCGGGATGAAACAACCGTATCCTTTCTCCTTCGTTTTCTTTTTTTTTGTTTCTGTTTTTTTTATGTAACCGAAGGAGAAAAACAAGGAAGCGGTCGTTGACTCGGTTTGTTTTTTTTTCTGTTTTTTTTTCGTAACCGAAGGAGAAAATCAAGGAAACGGCCGTTGACTCGGTTTGTTTTTTCTGTTTTTTTTTACGTAACCGAAGGAGAAAAACAAGGAAACAATGTTGACTCGGTTTGTGGCGTGATCAAACGAGAGATGGTGGCGGCGCTAGGGTTTGAATGGTGGAAGAACACAATGCAACCAGCAACAAATGACGCGAAAGCACACAAATTCAACAATGCAGATTATTGAAAGAAAGTGCGAGGCTCAAAATGGTGCTGGGATAAGATCTAACCTGAATTTTTATGTGGTTTTGTGGACTGTAGGAAAAAAAACGCTCGATAAACTCACCGATCAACCTGGAAATCTGATACCAATTGATGTAGCTGAGGTGCCCGATCTTTCGGCGAGTAGAGATAATTCCGATTTGGCGGAAGATGACCCGTACGATCCGACTACGACGAGCAAGCCCGAGGCGCCAATGCAATCGCTGAACCAACTCCCTGTGGTTACCGACCTTGCTGATGCGAGATCGGCCTGATCACGAAGATCGTTTCCTGTGCGCAATCGAAGAACGAACAAGAAAAAGAGGCGAGCAATCTAATCTATTACTCGAGGGTGGAGTTCTGAATACACGAAGACAGCGCAGATTTGCGCGTGTTCGAGAGTAGCTAAGGCTAACGTAAAACAAAACTCGGAAAATAAAGGAGGCGCAGCTCCTGATAAAATAGAGAGGGGGCGCAGCCCCTAGGGGCGGCCAACCCTAGGTCGTCCATTATGGGCCGCAATTGGGCTGGTCGTCTATTCTTCCGGGCCTTCGTTCTTTAACAACATGATGTAGTTCAATTCTCTTGCACGGGCCCGAGTCACTGGCCCAGGTGGAAGGGGTGGCGCCTGGGCTAGAGAAGGTGCTGCTGGTGTAGATGTGCTCGTGTTGGTGTTGATGTCCGCATCAAAATGTCCTTCATCTAGTGATAGTGATAGGGATAACGACAAGAGGGGAAAGAAGAAAGAAAAGAAGAAGTACTACAAGAAGAAGGGCGGCGATGCCCATGTTTGTCGGGAGTGGGACTCCGATGAGAGCTCCACCGACTCCTCCTCCGACGAGGACGCCGCAAACATCGCCGTCAACAAGGGTCTTCTCTTCCCCAATGTCGGCCACAAGTGCCTCATGGCAAAGGACGGCAAAAAGAAGAAGGTAAAATCTAGAGCTTCCAGTAAATATGCAACATCTAGTGATGAGGCTAGCTCTAGTGATGATGAGAATGATTTGCTCACCCTTTTTGCCAACTTATACATGCAACAAAAAAATGAATGAATTGATTAGTGCTATTCATGAGAAGGATGAACTCTTGGATAGCCAAGAGGACTTCCTTATTAAAGAAAATAAGAAGCATGTTAAAGTTAAAAATGCTTATGCTCAGGAGATAGAAAATGTGAAAAATTAACTAGTGAGCTAAGCACTTGCCATGACACTATTTCCAACCTTAAATTTGAAAATGATAAATTGATTGCTAAGGTTGAGAAATTAAATGATAGTGATGATTCTCTTGTCAACCTTAGAAATGATAATGCTAATTTGATTGCTAAGATTGACAAATTGAATGCATCTCTCTCTAGCCTTAAAATTGAGAATGAAAAATTAATTGCTAAGGCTAAAGATTTAAATGTTTGCAATGTTTCTATTTCCAATCTTAGAGATGAGAATGCTATTTTACATGCTAAGATTGTTGAATTAAATACTTGCAAACCCTCTACATCTACCGTTGAGCATGTTACTATTTGCACTAGATGTACAAATATTAATGTTGATGCTATTCATGATCACCTAGCTTTAATTAAACAACAAAATGATCACATAGCTCAACTTAGTGCTAAGATTAATGAGAGTGACTTAGAAAATGACAAATTTAAATTTGCTACAAGCATGCTCTATATTGGGAGACGCCCTGGCATGAAGGATGGCATTGGCTTCCAACAGGGAGACAATGTCAAGCTTAGTGCCCCTAAGAAATTATCTAACTTTGTTAAGGGCAAAGCTCCCATGGTTCAGGATAACGAGGGTTACATTTTGTACCCTGCCGGTTATCCTGAACACAAAATTAGGAGAATTCATTCTAGGAAGTCTCACTCTGGCTCTCATCATGCTTTTATGTATAAGAATGAGGCATCTAGCTCTAGGCAATCCACTCATGTTAAATTGCCTAAAAAGAAAACTCCAATTGCATCAAATGAGCCTAACATTTCATTTAAGACTTTTGATGCTGCATATGTTTTAACTAACAAATCAGGCAAAGTAGTTGCCAAATATGTTGGGGCCAAACACAAGGGCTCAAATACTTGTGTTTGGGTACCCAAGGTGCTTGTTTCTAATGTTAAAGGACCCAAGACCGTTTGGGTACCTAAGAACAAGGCCTAAATTTGTTTTGTAGGTTTATGCATCCGGGGGCTCAAGTTGGATAATTGATAGCGGGTGCACAAACCACATGACAGGGGAGAAAAGGATGTTCTCCTCCTATGAGAAAAACTATGATCCCCAAAGAGCCATCACATTCGGGGATGGAAATCAAGGTTTGGTCAAAGGACTTGGTAAAATTGCTATATCTCCTGACCATTCTATTTCCAATGTTTTTCTTGTAGATTCTTTAGACTACAACTTGCTTTCTGTTCTCAATTATGCAAAATGGGCTACAATTGTCTTTTTACGGATATAGATATAACTGTCTTTAGGAGAAGTGATGATTCAGTAACATTTAAGGGAGTATTAGAGGGTCAGCTATACTTAGTTGATTTTAATAGAGCTGAACTCGATACTTGCTTAATTGCTAAGACTAACATGGGTTGGCTCTAGCCCCGCCGACTAGCCCACGTTGGAATGAAGAATCTTCACAAGCTTCTAAAGGGAGAGCACATTTTGGGACTAACAAATGTTCATTTTGAGAAAGACAGGGTTTGTAGCGCATGTCAAGCAGGGAAGCAAGTTGGTGTTCATCATCCACACAAGAACATCATGACGACCGACAGGCCGCTTGAGCTACTCCACATGGATCTATTCGGCCCGATAGCTTACATAAGCATCGGCGGGAGTAAGTACTGTATAGTTATTGTGGATGATTATTCTCGCTTCACTTGGCTGTTCTTTTTGCAGGATAAATCACAAACCCAAGAGACCCTAAAGGGATTCTTGAGACGAGCTCAAAATGAGTTCGGCTTAAGGATCAAAAAGATTAGAAGCGACAACGGGACGTAGTTCAAGAACTCACAAATAGAAGGCTTTCTTGAGGATGAGGGCATCAAGCATGAGTTCTCTTCTCCCTACATACCACAACAAAATGGTGTAGTGGAGAGGAAGAATAGAACTCTACTTGACATGGCGAGAACCATGCTTGATGAGTACAAGACTTCATACCGGTTTTGGGCGGAAGCAATCAACACCACTTGCTACGCCATCAACCGCCTCTACCTTCACCGAATCCTCAAGAAGACATCATATGAACTCCTAACTGGTAAAAAGCCCAATGTTTCATATTTTAGAGTCTTTGGTAGCAAATGCTTTATTCTTGTTAAAAGAGGTAGAAAATCTAAATTTGCTCCTAAGGCTGTAGAAGGTTTTTTACTTGGTTATGATTCAAACACAAGGGCATATAGAGTCTTTAACAAGTCCACTGGACTAGTTGAAGTTTCTTGTGACATTGTGTTTGATGAGACTAACGGCTCTCAAGTAGAGCAAGTTGATCTTGATGAGCTAGATGATGAAGAGGCTCTGTGCATCGCGCTAAGGAACATGTCCATTGGGGATGTGTGGCTTAAGGAATCTGAAGAGCCTCCACAGGCACAAGATCAACCATCATCTTCAAATCAAGCTTCTCCACCCACCCAAGATGAGGATCAAGCTCAAGATGATGAAAATGAAGATCAAGAGGAGCCACCTCAAGAGGAGGACAATGATCAAGGGGGAGATGCTAATGATCAAGACAAGGAAGATGATGAGGGTCCAAGACCGCCACACCCAAGAGTCCACCAAGCTATACAACGAGATCACCCCATGAACTCCATCCTCGGCGATATTCATAAGGGGGTAACCACTCGATCTCGTGTTGCTCATTTCTGTGAACATTACTCTTTTGTGTCTTCTATTGAGCTATACATGGTAGAAGATGCATTAAGAGATTCAGATTGGGTGTTGGCGGTGCAAGAGGATCTCAACAATTTCACAAGGAATGAGGTATGGCATCTTGTTCCATGTCCTAACCAAAATGTTGTAGGAACCAAATGGGTCTTCCACAACAAGCAAGATGAGCACAGTGTGGTGACAAGGAACAAAGCCCGACTTGTGGCCAAAGGATACTCCCAAGTCGAAGGTTTGGATTTCGGTGAAACCTATGCACCCGTAGCTAGGCTTGAGTCAATTCGCATATTACTTGCCTATGCTACTTACCATGGCTTTAAGCTTTATCAAATGGATGTGAAAAGTGCCTTCCTTAATGGACCAATCAAG
The DNA here is from genome assembly GCF_902167145.1 of Zea mays. Lineage (NCBI taxonomy): Eukaryota > Viridiplantae > Streptophyta > Magnoliopsida > Poales > Poaceae > Zea > Zea mays. The sequence goes on from NC_050096.1 coordinate 138,895,588, forward strand.
GAGGAGGTCTATGTTGAGCAACCTCCCGACTTTGAAGATAGTGAGTACCCTAACCATGTCTATAAACTCTCTAAGGCGCTTTATGGGCTCAAGCAAGCCCCAAGAGCATGGTATGAATGCCTAAGAAATTTTCTTATCGGTAATGGCTTCAAAGTCGGAAAGGCCGATCCTACTCTCTTTACTAAAACTATTACAAATGATTTGTTTTTATGCCAAATTTATGTTGATGATATCATATTTGGGTCTACTAACAAATCTACTTGTGAAGAGTTTAGTAGGATAATGGTACAAAAATTCGAGATGTCTATGATGGGGGAGTTGAAGTATTTCTTAGGATTTCAAGTCAAGCAACTCCAAGAGGGCACCTTCATCGGCCAAACGAAGTACATTCAAGACATACTCACCAAGTTTGGAATGAAGGATGCTAAGCCCATCAAGACACCCATGGGAACCAATGGGCATCTCGACCTCGACATGGGAGGTAAATCCGTAGATCAAAAGGTATATCGGTCGATGATAGGATCTCTTCTTTATTTATGTGCATCTCGACCGGACATTATGCTTTCCGTATGCATGTGTGCAAGATTCCAAGCCGATCCTAAGGAAGCTCACCTTAGGGCCGTGAAACGAATCTTGAGATATTTAGTTCATACACCTAAGTTTGGCCTTTGGTACCCCAAGGGATCTACTTTTGATTTAATTGGATATTCAGATGCTGATTGGGCAGGGTGTAAAATTGATAGAAAGAGCACATTAGGGACTTGTCAGTTCTTGGGAAGATCCCTGGTGTCTTGGGCTTCTAAGAAACAAAATTTTGTAGCTCTTTCTACCGCCGAAGCCGAGTACATTGCCGCAGGCCATTGTTGCGCGCAATTGCTTTGGATGAGGCAAACCCTTAGGGACTATGGTTACAAATTAAGTGAAGTCCCTCTCCTATGTGATAATGAGAGTGCAATCCGCATGGCGGATAATCCCGTTGAGCAAAGCCGCACTAAGCACATAGCCATTCGGTATCACTTTTTAAGGGATCACCAACAAAGGGGGGATATCGAGATTGCATATGTTAGCACCAAAGAACAATTAGTCGATATCTTTACCAAACCACTAGATGAGAAATCTTTTACCAAACTTAGGCATGAGCTAAACATTCTTGATTCTAGGAATTTTGATTGATACTTTGCACACATAGCTCATTATATACCTTTGATCATCTCTTTCATGTGCTATGACTAATGTGTTTTTCAAGTGTATTTCATGCTAAGTCATAGATTGAAAGGGAAATGGAGTCTTCGGCGAAGACAAGGCTTCCACTCCACTCCATCGAATTATTCATACTTCGCTGTTGCTCTACACCGCTCTCCAATTTGGTATAATCTTCACTCCTATATTATTTACCAAAGGGGGAGAAAGTTTGAAAATGGGCTTATATTTCACTCACAAGTATTCGTTTTTGGCGATTCATGCCAAAGGAGAGAAAGTATTAGCCCAAAGCAAAAGGACCGCACCACCACCAATTTCAAAAAATTATCTTCTTTCAATTTGTAATAAATAAGTTTTTCAAATGGGTATCTTATTTTTGATATGATTTCAAATTGGTATGACCCCTTTCAAAATTAGTATCTAAAATCCTCTTGAACACTAAGAGGAGAATTTAATTGAGGGGAAGTTTTGTTTAGTCAAAAGAAAAGCATTTGAAACAGGGGGAGAAATTTCAAATCTTGAAAGTGCTTCTCAAAATCTTATTTATATACCTTTGACTATTTGCAAAAAGACTTTGAAAAGAATTTCCAAAAGAGTTTGCAAAAACAAAACAAGTGGTGCAAGCGTGGTCCAAAATGTTAAAAATGAAGAAAGCATCCATGCATATCTTATGAAATGAATATTGGTTTAATTCCAAGTAACCTTTACACTTACCATATGCAAACTAGTTCAATTCTACACTTATATATTTGCTTTGGTTTGTGTTGGCATCAATCACCAAAAAGGGGGAGATTGAAAGGGAAATAGGCTAAAACCTTTTCCTAATTGATTTTGGTGGTTGAATTGCCCAACACAAATAATTGGACTTACTAGTTTGCTCTAGATTATGAGTTCTACAGGTGCCAAAGATTCAACACAAACCAATAAAAAGTCCAAGAAAGGGTTCAAATAAAAAGGAGCAAAGAAAACCGAAGGCTACCCTGGTCTGGCGCACCGGACTGTCAGGTGTGCCACCGGACAGTGTCCGGTGCACCAGGGAGAATTCCCTCCAACTGCTAAGCTTCGGGTTTCAGAAAATGGCTCTCCGATATAATTCAACGGACTGTCTGGTGTAGCACTAGACTGTCCGGTGTGCCAAGCAGAGTAACAGCTACAGCGCAAATGGTCGACTGCAAAAGTGAACAGTGAACAGTGCTGACTGCTCGCGCAGAGTCAGAGCAGGTGCCAGATGGCGCACCAGATAGTGAACAGGACCTGTCCGGTGCACCATCGGACTTTCTGGTGGCCCACATGTCAGAAGCTCCAACGGTCGAACCCTAACGGTTGGGTGACGTGGCTGGCGCACCGGACAGTGTCCGATGGCGCACCGGACTGTCCGGTGCGCCTGTCGACAGCAGAGTTCCCAACGGCCATTTTGGTGGTTGGGGTTATAAATACCCCCAACCACCACTCTTCAAGGCACCCAAGCATTCACTACTCCTCATTCAATACAAGAGCAATACACAACACTCCAAGACACAAATCAAAGCCACCGATCAAATCAAAGTCCACCATTCAACTCTAGTTTTTAGGACTTGTGAGAAGATCGACTTGTGTTCTTTTGTTGTTCTTTTTGCTTGGTTGGCTTTCTTCTTTCTCTCATTCTTACTCTCAAAGCCTTGTAAGCAAAGCAAGAGACACTAATTGTGTGGTGGTCCTTGCGGGGTCTAAGTGACCCGGGAAATCAAGGAAGGAAGCTCACTCGGTCTAAGTGACCGTTTGAGAGAGAGAAAGGGTTGAAAGAGACCCGGTCTTTGTGACAACCTCAACGGGGAGTTGGTTTGCAAGAACAGAACCTCGGTAAAACAAATCACCGTGTCATCCGCCTTATTTGCTTGTGATTTTTTTTCGCCCTCTCTTTCGTACTCGACTTTAATTCTAACGCTAACCCCGGCTTGTAGTTGTGCTTAAATTTTATAAATTTCAGATTTGCCTATTCACCCCCCCTCTAGGTGACTTTCAGGTACCCATTTATCTTGATTAGAATTAGTATTTTAGTTAACTTATAATCATGGACCAAATTACAATATTACATTTAACTTGGTTTATAATAGTTAATCTAATATCTATGGGTTAAACAAGTATTTAATTATTTTTGAAATCATGCTACACGATGAAACAGAGTTATTAGCATGTGGGCAACATTAATATGAAACTAACGCAATATGAATGGAGAAAACGAAGCTAAAACGAACAAGTTATGATTTATCCAAGTTTTTAGAATTATTTCTATAGTAAAAAATGAGTCTCAAAATTACTTTATTGACTCGAGGGACCCAGCTGTAAATTCCCGGACCTAGATGTAATTACTTTTCTATCTAACAGGGTAGCGGAATTACTACTACTCACACCAGGCTCTTTTTAACAAAAAATGGTGTTGTTATACATGCGGACGAACCTAGGTGCTCCGTTTCTGATATGATGGATCAGATAAAACGTCGAAGGGGTATGCCAGAGCCGTCTGATTTAAAACCAAGGGCGGCGATCGCATCGACCGAAGGGTATACGTTAGCCGCTCATCTCACATCAATGGTCCTGATCAGACCGTAGACCAAAGCACAATCACAACCCTTAAATCCCGGATCCACGCGCAAGATTTTATTAAACCCGATCTACGGTTGTGGTGCCACTAAACCAAAATGGAAACCACTTCTAATCCGTGCCGTTCAACGGGAGATCCACGGCCCATCGGCCCGTCTCCTACCCCCTTCTACCGAAAACGTCGGTGCCGCCCATCTACACCTGGCGGAGGATGGCCGGAGCCATCCCGACGCAACGCCCGATGCCCCAATTCCTATTATGATCGAATCTGCATGCAGAGGAACTCGGCGAAGTTGAGGGTCAATGACTCACCGACGACAGCGGGGTGGTGAAGTTGGTCTGTGGCAGAGGCCTAGCCGCGATGATGGAGCTGCTCCGGTGAGCAATTCACCTCCACTAGGTTGCCTCTACTCCCAAATCCGCGAGTACGCACCTTCGTTAGGCCCTACCGGAGCCCCTAGGACAACAATAACGACTGGGGCTCCCGTAGATATGTGGATCGCCGGTGGCGACCCTAAATCTCTCTCTCTCTCTCGATGTCTCCGTTTTTCTCACAGCTTCACAGATGGTCACACAAGGCCGGGTCATTCACGTATATACTCATGAGGCAAGGTTCCTAGGGCCCACACAATCTCACGGTGCAACAACCCCGCATAGATCGACCATGGAGGCCATGGGACTAGACACGCGTGCGGGCGCCAAGCGGGCGCACGAGTGATGACCTGGTCCAAACCTGACCAGTGGGTCCAGGATTGGAAGCGAGGCACGCACAGGACACTGACAAGTGGGATGCACCTATCAGCGCCAGTCCTCGCACGGTGGCGGCCCGACTCGGGGTCACGTCGGGGTGAAAGGCGCCATGGGCCGGATGCGGATTGGCCGATGCGGCCCAATAGGTTATGAGCTTTTTATTTATTTTTTTTCATTATTTCTTCTCTTCTCCTTTTCTTTTATTCCTTTCTTCATTTCCTATTTTTATATTTTCCTTTACTTCTCCCAAGTTTGAATTCCACTAAGGTTCAAATTCAAAAGCACATGTCCCAAATAAGTGCAAAAAATTCTCCCATCATGATGCATAATTTATTTATTATGTATTTTTCTTTTTTGAAGAGAAAAAAATATTCCTCACAAATCAAACATACATCATAACAAAGAGTTAATTAGTACATTAATGTTATGCACTTATACATATATATATTTTTAAGGGTTTACAGCTTAAGGTGGTCCCATGTGATATCCTGGCCCCTGGGATGGTGATGTTCTGGCCCAAGGCATAATAGAATTAATAGAGTATCCATACCAACAAGGTGCATCTTCTTTTTCGGAAGCCTATCTCGAAAAAACCTCCAAGTTAAGCGTTCTTGGCTTGGAGCAATTTGTGATGGGTGACAGACCGGGAATTTTTTTCAGGTGCGCATGAGTGAGGACAAAGTGCGCACAAAAGACTCGTGTTGGTCTGTGGGGACGATATATGATCCTAGAGAGCCACCTGGAGTAAGTATCGCTGGTCCAGGGATTGGACAGTGTGTTACTAGTGGTATCAGAGCCGACCATCGCGATTTCACGAGCGTGTGTGGGCTAGGAGTAAGTACCGCCAATCCAGGGATTGGACGGGGTGTTACATCCCGAAGGTCATACAAGAAACCAAATCAACAGTGAAAAGACCCATTTATCCTTAGTATCTATATTAGGACAATGTATAGATATCAGGGTCATAATTGTACTTTTGCTTGGGCTGTGTCCCATGCCTATAAATAGATGAACAGTACCCTCGTACTGTTCATGTTTTAATTGGAATTCATCCTCGCATTCTCTCATTCGAGCAAGCCGAAGGTATAAATGTGATGTAATGCTCGTAATGTTTTATTAGCGTGAAATTCAAAATATGACATTATTCAAACATGCAAAATAAAATAAATAAAGATTTAAGACAATATTACATTGTAGTATTATCTTTATGAAAGATGATGACTCTTTCTTCATCACCTTCGTCTTAGAATCATTATCTCTAAAAGAAGATAATGCTTCGAAGGATGAATGTCCTTAATATTTAATATGTGTTGCCTTGTTTTAATTCACAGCAATTGAAAACAAGTGACCAACACACCTTAGTTTCCTCGTTTAAGTAGAGTTCATAAATAGAATTAGGTTTCTGCCCATTTCTTTGCAAAATAAAATCAGGACCTAAGAAGTAAAACAATAGAGCAACTCATTTTTCTTATGACATTTAAGTAACAAAGTTTTATGGAAAATTATAAAAAAGGCATAGTTCAACAAGGAAATATGGTTCCCCCAGCCACATGAGAGATTTAGAGAAAACTTTACAAAATCATAGAAACCATTCGCTGTAGAGAAATATCTCCAAGCTTAGGAATGATTGCTCTTATGCAAAGAAGAGATTAGGAAAAATACCAAATTGTTGTTCGACATTTTTCAAAGAGAAAGTTGGTTATGAACACCTTCTAGCCTCAGAACTTTAGAAAATCATAACCAAATATTCACTAAGTTTCACTAGCTAATTTTTGGTACAAAATCATGTTATTTCATCTAAATACCAGCAAAAATAACCTTTAGGGTAGAAACACTAAAAGGGTCATGATTATTGCACAAAATGCCGGATCATCTTTCTCTTTTTGTGTGTTGATTTATTTTGGTTGTGCATTCCCGTAGTCCGCAAATTTGCGCTTTGCATTTGAATTCAAAAGAAAATTACAAAAAAGGGAAAAAGAAATAGAAAATGAAAGAAAACCCCATGCCCTTCCCGGCCTACCCCTCGGCCCACCCAGCTCGCTCGGCCCAGCGTGGACGCGCCCCACGAGCCAACCTCAGTCCGTTCCCACCTCGCGTGCCCTAGCACTTGCACACGCATGGGCAGGGCTGCCCAGTCGCCGCCGATGCCTAGTGCGCAGCCAGCGCGGCCAGCCGGCGCGACTAGCCTGGCCTAGTCCTACGTGCACGGTTCCATGCCCGTTGTGGGCCTCTGCAGCATGGGCGAGTGGGCCTCACGTGCGGGACCCACTAGGCGACCGACAGGCCTTCTCCTCAGCCGAGTTTCCACACGGCGGTTTCGTTCGTATGCACGTTCGTCTGCTTCCGAGGAGAATGAAGAGGTAACTGCCCTCGTGTGTGATTCGATCTGCGGGATTTTATGCGTGGTGTTCCTTGTGGCCTTTTGTGTGGTAGGTGGTCGGCCAATGAGATCGTGCCACATCAGCTTTAATCCGTAAAAGTTCACTTATTCAATATATTTCACGTTGTAAATCCTTTTCGATCCGTTACAGATTTCACTAGTTTCGTAATGACGCCGTCTACATGTTAGTCTATTACATTGCTGCGATGGGTGTTTTATGTAATTAATAAATTATTTGTTCATCCATTGGTTATTAAAATCACCAACCAATTAAAACTAATCTATAGCTTAAAATTTATGCATTTATAAATACATGTTTATGTGATTTTTCTAATTCAAATATTTTTGAATTAATATGCTTATATAAACATAAGTGATTCCTGCACGTCCCGCGCGATGTCGCACGAGTTGTTTCGTATGCCATCCGCACGCTGGTTCGCGTGTCACAGCATGCTGATTCACGCGCAATTCGTGCGTGTCGTACATGCTATTTCACGTCTCGTTGCGCGTGCTGTTTCGCTCATGTTAATGCACATGTTGTTCGCTCACGTAAATCACTATTCACGTGCTTTGATAAAATTGCTTCGCCGCATCGTTCATATTAAATAATTAACTACTTGTTTAGCATCGGTTATTTAAAATAACAGTTTGATTGAACGAAGTCTATAATTTTAATTGTGCGTTTGTAAATACCTATTACGTGATTATGCCGACTTAAATGTTATATTCAATGTTTGGTTAATATAAAACCACACAATTTAGTAGTATTCGTATGTCGCGTCTTTTATTAGCCGCGAATTGTTAGTTATTCAATATATAATGCGTCGTAAACCCATTCCGGGTCGTTTCAGTCGTGTCAACTTCGTAACAACGCTGATTTCGTATTGGTAATGTTATTTTATCACGTCACAAGTTTTAGTTATTTAATTAGTTGTTCATTTGATACTTATTAAAATGACCTTCTAATTAAAACTATTTTATAGTTTTTTAACTCGTGCTTTTATAAATAAATTTTAACTTGATTAATACCAACTTAAATGCTTTTCATTTAATACTTGTTTAGTATAATCGTGTTATCTGTTAGAGATTATCACGTGCCATTGCAATGTTTGCACGCTGTTCGCGCGTGATGTGCTCGTGGTCGCGTGCTGATTCGCGCGTCGTTCGCGCTGGTCGCTCGCACTGTTTCATGCGCCGTCCACGCGCTAAGTCGAGTGTGTCCACGTGTCATTCGGACATGTTGTTCGCGCGTTGGTCTCGTGGTGTCGTGCATGTTGTTTCGCGTGCCGTCCACGTGCTGTTCACGCAATCGTGCATCGTCACGCGTCATTCAAGCGTATCGCGTGTGCCATTTTCACATGTAGCTTGCCCTGCCGCACGCCATTTTCGCGAGTCACGCGCCATCCGTGCGCGATATCAAACCGTTTCTGTGACACCCCAGTGTCACCTAGGATTTCTTCCTTAAGCTAACCCAAACCATTATCACATGTAAACCAAATGAAGGGATGAACATCAAACAAAAAAAGAAAAAAAATAATAACAAAGGTTGAAGTAAGTCTTTTTTATCTTAAGAAATTCTCCTTAATCATGTCATGAACTTCAAGGTAAGAAAAACTCTCAAACCCTAATTAATCTTAAGTGGACCATTTAAGCACATAAAGGGCATTTGGGAAGAGACTTGGGAGAAAAATACAAATTTTGGTAAAAAACAAATAACAAAGTTTTAGTACACTAAATAACCAACAAAATATAGTAAGAAAGTTTTGCCATTTGAATTTTTCAAAATCCCTAAATCAGCCCCTAAACTAATGCACCTGGGAAAAATTCAGAAATTCAGAAATCTGAATTTCAGCCCCTTTCCAAAGATCAACCATGTTCTCTGTTTTTCAAAACTTAAATCAAACAAGGCCAAATAGCAAAGTGGCGCCAAATTTCCTGGAACACACCATGACAAAGTTTGGAAACCTCTCTCCACCATTTGGCACGATCTTGACATGGATTTACCTCAGGACTCGACCTTGTGACACTGCCACCTTAGCGATGCGACACCTCTCTGAACACAGCCCCAAACCGCTCGACTTCCACACATAAACGACAAAGCTCTGTCGGGAGAGCAAATCTTGTGCAGTGATCATGCCCAAATACGCGAAGATCTCCAACCTATGAGTGTTTGAACTCGGGCAGAAGCAAAGAGCCACGTGCTCGACGCTGTGTCAGGCCGGCCGAGCGCGGACTGGCCGCGGCAGCGCGCGCCCCGCGCGTCTGCACCTCGCCCTCGCCTATAAATGCCTCCAGAGGCCTTAGCCGTTTGCACTCGCGCACCCAGAGCCCCTGTCGAGCCTAAGATCACCGGAGTTCACCGTGGAAAGCAAGCACCACCGTCTGCCATCTCTGCCCGAGCACGGCCGTTGTGGCCAGCCCCTTTTGTTGACCCCCAGCCTCGCCCCAGCCCCTGGACCGCTTCCCCGTGAAGCCATGAAGCTTCTCCAAGCTTGAGCCAAGGCATTGCCTCACCGGAGAGGCGGATTCACCCTCGCCGGACTTCGGTCGCCCGCTGCCGCGTGTGGGAAGAGCAATCCAGTGAGCCATTCTCTAATTCCTTGCACCACTATCCTTCTTGACCTCTGGCGAAGCTCTCTGACCGGTTCACTTGGACAATCGCGCCGTGAGAAGGCCGGATTCCTCGCCACCGACGAGCATCTCCGCCTATGCACGTGGACCAGCCGACTCCGACCATTCCCGACGGTGACCCGCACATCGCCGTGACCCTAAGGACCTCCCCTACATCCTCGACCACCTCACCAGAGCAGTCTTGCCGCCGGTAAGCCCCTCCGCCCCTTTCTTCCTCTGCGACCACTATTCCATCAGGGAAGGACCGCGGGTTCGATTTTGCAAAACCCTAGGGGCTTTCTGCACAGCCTTAGACTTATGTGAATAGTGCATCGAGGACCTGTCTGTAATTCATTCAAAACCTTTCGCTAGGGACCCCAGCGCAAAACTGCTTTTCCTTTAACCATTTCTAATTAATCTTTTTAAATTTAGTAGAGAACTTAGAAAATTTATATCTTGAGTTATATTCAACCAAATTTAGCCAAACCAATTTTGCTAGATTCAAAATACTATGAACTATCACATAAAAATATTGAACCATGTGCTTTCTGTTTTAAATTTTAGAGTTTGGAATTAATTAAAGAAACTAACCAAACCTTTTTAAAAGGGAGAAATTTAGTTATGCTTTTGTGCTGAACTTAAGAAAATTTGTAGAAGTTCAAACCCCATTTAGACACTGTTTAAAAATATTGAACATCCCAGTATTGAAGATTTAAGTAGGGTTATCTATTAAAAGCCATTTTTGCCCAAAACTTAAGAAAATCATAAAGGTATTAGAAAATAATGAAAAGTGAATGTAATTATTTTTCCTAGTCTACTAAGGTAGTAGAGAACCTAGGAAAAATAAAGGGACCCCCAGTCCAGAAGAGATTCAAGGTGAAATATTTTATTAAGCATTGATCAAACTAGAAAAACAATTATTAGAATTATGAAGACAATTCCAAAATTGTTAAGAAAAATCTAGTGGACTTGTAACCACTAGAACCTCACTCCATCAATTTAAGTAGGGTAAACAAATAGAACTTGATATTGAGCCATATTTCAATTAAATCATGAGCAAACCAAAAAGAGTGCAATAATGGGCAAATAAATTTTTACCAGATATGTAATGAAGTAGGCCACCCGAGAAAATGCAAAACCCAATTGAAAGCTGCAAAATAATACCCATTGCCAATACTTCATGAAAAAGGCCATTTAATCCAAATAATTCCTACCACCTTTCTCTTAAGCAAAAAGTTACCAAACTTCAGAATGATTTCTCTTGCACAAAGAAGAAGATAGGAAAAATTGGAAATTTGTTGTTTGATATTTTTCAAATATAGTGGTAGTAGAAAGCACCCCTTTGGCTAGAAACTTTAGAAAATAATAGTAAAATAACTAATGTGTAATAGTGGCTAAAAATTTGTACAAAATCATGTTATAGCATCTTAATGCCAACAAAAATAAGCCTTAAAGAATAACTCACTGTAAAAAGAAGGTTGTAGTTCAAAACACCCCATCTGCCCTAATATTTCATAATTTTATGCAGAGAGAACTACTCACTTTTTAAACCCCAAATTTTGAGACAGATACTTATACACCAGTAAGAAGCCACTTTAATTTTTGCAGAATTTTTGGAAATTTATTAAGCTATCTTGTAGTTCAAACCCACCTTAAAAGCATAAAAGAAATAGAATAGAAGAGTGGGAATAATAAATCTCACTCTAATGATTCAGCTAAACACCTTAATAAACTCTCAGAAAGACATTAAAGGAAAATCAGTGGAACACCAAAATAAACTTACCACTTAGCTTAACCAAGCTGACCCTAATTTGCTAAGTATACCACAAGAATCTTCAGTAGCAAGATTAAGCTCTACATCATTAATTTGATCATTCACCATCAAAGTTTAATTGCTAAATTGCATATCATATCATGCATGTATCTTACTCATTGCATTCATTAGATTGCAATCTCGCTGACGGAGAGTACGTGCTCATCCCCGAGCAAGGAGTTGTCCACGAGGAGGACCAGGAGCAAGCTCCCGAGACTGCCATCGAGGATCTCCCCGTAGCCCAAGCAATTGAAGGCAAGCCCCGGTTTTATGTATAACTATATCTATATATGCTACTTTACTACACTTATTGTTTGTAGGTTTGTAATGTGCACTTAAGTGTAGGAGTTTCTTGAAACCCTTAGTTGCATGAACTTAGGATTCCTTTCTGAGATGGATACTAGTATGCTAGGTCGAGTAGCTGCTATGCTAATCAGGATCTCGGTAGAAGTCGAGTGATTTTTCTAGCACTCGCGCGAGGTCAGGAATTGATTGTATTCATCTTGATAACGGGATCTATAATGGTCCATGGACTTGGATCTAGGGAGGATGTCTTGTCCATGAGACGGGAAAAGGAATTAATGATTAATGTGTGGATACCTGAGTCAAGCGTTTGAACGTACTAAACACATGTCGGGAAATATGATAACCGGTAAACCTAGTACCTGAGTGAAGTCGGGCGCGGACTTTTCCCCTCACTTGTCCTGAGACTGGGTCTCCCATGCTAGCTATGGTGGGTACAAGTGCGGTCACTGCACGGCGGCAGCCGGGGTCAGTGGAGCATTGTATGCCAAGGCGGTGAGCCCTGGCCGCGAACGGGGAATCGATGGGGATGGTTGATGTGTGTGGGGACAGAGTGCCCTTACATGTCGTTTGTTTAGGTTTACCTTGCAAGGATAAAAACTCGATTCGAATCGTCTGCTTCTCGCAGCTAATGAGACTGCTTGACCCCTTGTACTACATTGAGTAAGAAGTGAAATGAGGTTTACATGAGATAACTTGTTGTTTGTACTAAATGCTTGTTACCATGTATGCTTAGAAGGAGCAAACTTAGCTAAGATAATGATGCTAGAAATTGAAAAGCTAAAATTTGATTTTAGACTCATCTAGTGTTTTTGGCAAACCAAACCCCTCAGCCAAACAGCTGCATGGTCTAGAGGTAGAGGAGTAGTTTCCTCACACCGGGTAAGTCTAGCTGAGTATTAGTATACTCAGCCTTGCTTGTGGCATAATTTTTACAGGTACGCTTCAGGATATGGTTGATGGTGTGACTTGGCCTACAACCCTGCCACCGGGTTGGACGGTCGAGTGGGATGTTGCTCCGGCAGGAGAGGAGCAAGAGGAGTAGTTGGCTAGGCCTTGCCCAATTCCTCGCTATCGACGATATCGATTATCCGCTGCATCTTATTTTGTGAACTTTTACCCGCTACTTAGAAAACTCTGGTTATTGTAATAACTCCAGTACTTTAATTTGAGGTTTCCTGTTTTGTTGTATTTCTTCTGTGACTCACCTTCAAGTGAGTATGCGGTATTTGATCCTAGTTAAGTGGCTTTATTAGACTAGATCTGAGGGACTGACGGATTATTCAGATTCAAGTGTGTTACGGCCCCTGAGGCGTGACTTAGGCACTTAAGCTGGAATAATTCGGGCGGTTCTGCCACAGCTGGTATCGGAGCAAATACCACCACGGAGAAGCACAATAAACCATGAATACCAATTTTTGAAAATCTAAAACTTGCTTAGAAACTAATATGACTCATCAGGACTAGACCGCTAGACATAGGACGAAAGGCCTTAGGAATAGAGGGAAAATAGGTGGCTAAGTAAGTAGGCCCTATGGGCCAGTCCTTAGCTTTTTAAAGGATGCCCTAGGAGCACCCTTTATTTCAGAGAGGAGACGTTATTGTCAGCATGCATGCATTATAAAAACTAAAGGGGATAGAAACTAAAGAAGTAAAAATTTGAGCTTAGCCGCTTCCTTTTAACCATCCAGGCTCTTTTATTTTCTTCCTTCCACCATAATCTTTACATCTGATATCCTTCCACATATGACCTCACCCACCCCTGCCAGTGGAGGAGACACTCATTTCAGCTCTGACTTCCTTTCTCACGATGGCTTTCCTTCCATCTTGTGGGAAGTGCTTAACTCTGCCGGTTACCCTACGCCTCCTTTGTACACGGTGCAGCTGTACAAGGAGCATCGAATACCACGTTGCCGAGTCAGGCTGACTTTGGAGGCTCATCCCCTTCAGCCGGGTTGGCGTTCTCTTGACTCCGAGACGATTGGATTCGGGACGGACGACATCACTGAAGCAGCAGCCATGAAGACTCTGACAACTTTCTATGGCTACCATTCCCTGGAGATGGTGATCCACCCCTTGGGACTCTTCCCTACTGAGAAGAAGGATGACCCCATGTGGTGCAACCGTGTGAGCCATGTGAAAGATGTGTGGGCGATGTATCCCGACTTCATTGTGAGGGTCACTATTCAGTGCATGAGTGCGTTGTACCGCCTTTAGGCCCTGCAGAGCGACACTATGGCACATCTTGCTAACATCGCTCAAACCACCAAGCTCACCCTCAACAGCCGAGAAGACTTTGTGATCGACTTGTCCTCCGAGTTGGTGGAGAAGGACCTACAGGTGGAAAGGCTGAGCCAGCGCATCACCACCTTGGAGCAGCAGGTGGAGATCCGAGACAACACTATTGATGTCTTGGAGAACCAGCTCCATGATGTGCAGCGGGAACTCGAAGAAGCTAATGACCACCTGGACATGCACCACTTAGAGATGGAGGCCAATGAGGCCGGAAGCGAGGGAGAAGAGGCTCTTGAGGAGTTAGGACCAGCCCCTGGTGCTAATGGGACTACCTTCTCGATGCCCCCTTCACCCGCATCCAGTGTCGCTTCCACCACTCAGGGTTGATTAGTCGCTTTGACGCTTTAGGCGGATAGAAACCTACACAAGCTTAGTGATGGCAGATTTTGGACTAGGCTTACGGTTACTTTCCCCTAAATGATGTAATCCTTGTGAACTTTTGAGATCTGTGGGATGTTTGTAACCATGTTATCTTCATTCGAACTTAATGTTATGATTATGGCAATTTCTTTCCATATGAGATAATAGCATGTCGTTCGAACTTGTGAATTGATATAACAATGGTGACAATCTCTGTTTTCATATGGCAGCTAGGCAGCGTCGCGGGCAAAACGAGCAAGTTCCCCCGCCACCTCCTCCAGCTCCCACAGTGCAAGAGCTGATGGCCCAGCAGAACGAGATTCTACGACAGCTCTTGCAGCGACAACCCCACCCTCAGCAGTACGGTGGAGGCCAGCCGCAGCGACCTCCGGCAGCGGCAACCTACCAGGATTTCCTGAGTATGCAGCCGCCCTTGTTCACCAAGGCAGAGGATCCGTTGGATGCCGACGTGTGGCTACGCGTCGTGGAATCCAAGTTTCCCCTCCTCACAGGAGACTGCCCTGATGATACCAAGACTCGCTTCGCCACGCAGCAGCTTTGTAGCCCTGCTCGAACTTGGTGGGACCACTTCCGTGCTATGCTACCTGCTGGTCATGAAGTGTCTTGGGAGGAATTCAAGACTGCTTTCAGAGGGCACCACATCCCAGCTGGAATTCTTGATCGCAAGCTGAATGAGTTTCTGACACTGAAAGTCGCCTAGGGGGGTGAATAGGGCGAATCTGAAATTTACAAACTTAATCACAACTACAAGCCGGGTTAGCATTAGAAATATAAACGAGTCCGAGAAAGAGGGTGCAAAACAAATCGCAAGCAAATAAAAAGTGTGACACGTGGATTTGTTTTACCGAGGTTCGGTTCTCGCAAACCTACTCCCCGTTGAGGTGGTCACAAAGACCGGGTCTCTTTCAACCCTTTCCCTCTCTCAAACGGTCCCTCGGACCGAGTGACCTTTTCTTCTCAATCAATTGGAACACAAAGTTCCCACAAGGACCACCACACAATTGGTGTCTCTTGCCTCAATTACAAGTGAGTTTGATCTCAAGAAAGAATGAGAAAGAAAGCAATCCAAGCGCAAGAGCTCAAAAGAACACAACAAATCTCTCTCACTAATCACTAATGCTTTATGTGGAATTGGGAGAGGATTTGATCACTTGGGTGTGTCTAGAATTGAATGCTAGAGCTCTTGTAAGTAGTTGGAAGGTGGAAAACTTGGATGACTTGAATGTGGGGTGGTTGGGGGTATTTATAGCCCCAACCACCAAACTAGCCGTTTGGTGGAGGCTGCTGTCGCATGGCGCACCGGACACTGTCCGGTCCGCCAGCCATGTCACCAGGTCGTTGGGTTCCGACCGTTGGAGCTCTGACTTGTGGGCCCGCCTAGCTGTCCGGTGGTGCACCGGACAAGTCCTGTACACTGTCCGGTGTGCCACCCGCGCGTGCTCTGCTCCTCTGCGCGCACTGGCACGCATTTAATGCGTTGCAGTCGACCATTAGCGTGAAGTAGCCGTTGCTCCGCTGGCTCACCGGACAGTCCGGTGTGCACTGGACATGTCTGGTGAATTATAGCGGAGCGGAAATCCGAAGCTGATGAGTTCAGAGTCGCTCTCCCCTGGAGCACCGGACAGTCCGGTGAATTATAGCGGAGCGCCTCTGCGTTTTCCCGAAGATGAGGAGTTCAGCCTCGAGTGCCCTAGTACACCGGACACTGTCCGGTGGCACACCGGACAGTCCGGTGCGCCAGACCAGGGCATACTTTGGTTATCCCTTGCTCTCTTTGTTGAACCCTTTTCTTGGTCTTTTTATTGGCTTAGTGTGAACCTTTGGCACCTGTATAACTTATAAACTAGAGCAAACTAGTTAGTCCAATTATTTGTGTTGGGCAATTCAACCACCAAAATCAATTAGGAAATAGGTGTGAGCCTAATTCCCTTTCAATCTCCCCCTTTTTGGTGATTGATGCCAACACAAACCAAAGCAAGTATAGAAGTGCATAATTGAACTAGTTTGCATAATGTAAGTGCAAAGGTTACTTGGAATTGAGCCAATATAAATACTTATAAGATACGCATGGATTGTTTCTTTAATTTTTGTCATTTTGGACCACGCTTGCACCACATGTTTTGTTTTTGCAAATTCTTTTGTAAATCCTTTTCAAAGTTCTTTTGCAAATAGTCAAAGGTAAATGAATGAGATTTTGCAAAGCATTTTCAAGATTTGAAATTTTCTCCCCCTGTTTCAAATGCTTTTCCTTTGACTAAACAAAACTCCCCCTTAATAAGATTCTCCTCTTAGTGTTCAAGAGGGTTTTGAGATATCAATTTTGAAAATACTACTTTCTCCCCCTTTTGAACACAATAGGATACCAATTTGAAAATCATACCAATTGAAAAACTCTTTTTAAAATTATGGTGGTGCGGTCCTTTTGCTTTGGGCTAATATTTTCTCCCCCTTTGGCATGAATCGCCAAAAACGGATACTTTGAGTGAAATATAAGCCCTTTGCTAACTACTTTCTCCCCTTTGGCAAATCAAATATGAGTGAAGATTATACCAAAGACAGAGAGTTGCTCGGAGCGACGGCGAAGGATGAGTGACGTAGTGGAAGCCTTTGTCTTCGCCGAAGACTCCAATTCCCTTTCAATAAACCTATTGTTGGGACTATGCTTCGTCGCCGAAGGTCTTGTAGGAAGAAGCAGCTTCGGCTGAAGCTGTCCACATGAGATGACCGAAGGATCCTCTTTATAAAGCTTCGGAATTACAAACCGACTTAAAAGTAGAATGACCTTTTAGTCCATAAATGTTTGGGTCGCTGTTGTAATCCCTTATAAGGGGCATAATTGTAATTCCCCACAGGCTGTGTCCTGTGCCTATAAATAGTGAACAGTATTCCTTTACTGTTCACAGATTCCTGTATTTTGGCAATCGCATCATTCGGGAACCAATCTTTGCCAAGGCAGAGGTATAACTGTATTCGATGATTAAATATACTAAGTAAATATAATATGTTTCGTTTATGATCCATTTACCTTTGATACTCTATATTTTATGTTATCTTATACAATCTGTTAAAATTCAATTACGAAGATTTAACCTTCGTAATCATATTGTCATCAACCTTCGTTCAAGGTCCATTAATCCCCAAGGGAATAATGCTTCGTTGGACGAAGGACATTAACATTTAACATTTTATGTTGCCTTGTTCTTAATTCATAGCATTTGAGAACAAGTCCCCAACATTGGCGCCCACCTCCGGTCAACTCACTTCCACTTTTTGAGCTGATGGCTTCGACTAACGATCAAGCTGGAGCTGCTTCGGCCCCGAAGCTGGTGTTCCCGATAACAGGTGGTTCGTGCTCAGAACCAGCCAACAAAAAGCAGAAGAAAGAGGCGCAGAGAAGGGTACAACATGTTGGAGTGCAGGGACCCTTCATCAAGTCAAGATGGTCACACATTCCAATCACCTTCTCCCAAGAGGATCTTCAGCTCAAGGATTTTCCTCATAACGATGCTATGGTTATTTCTTGCGTTATCAAAGGATTTCTGGTCCACAATGTTTTGATTGATACATGCAGTGCAGCTGATATTATATTTGCTAAGGCCTTCAGACAAATGCAAGAGCCAGAAGACAACATTCATGATGCTACACATCCTCTCTGTGGCTTCGGAGGAAGACAGATTATAGCACTGGGCAAGATCACCATGCCAGTGACCTTCGACTTCATCAACAACACCAGAACCGAGCAAGTTGTGTTTGACATTGTTGACATGGAATACCCTTACAATGCAATTATTGGCCGTGGCACCCTCAATGCTTTCGAAGCAATTCTTCATCCTGCTTACCATTGCATGAAGATACCTTCGGATCAAGGACCCATTGCTATTCATGGAAGTCAGGAAGCTGCCAGAAGGGCCGAGGGAAACTGGACTGACTCAAAAGCGATCCATAACATAGATGAAGCTGAAGCTTGTGAACAGTACAAATTCAGAAGGGAGAAAGCAGCTTCAGCAGATCAGCCGATGCCCATGCTCTTATGTGAAGACATAGCAGAGCAGAAGGTGCTGTTGGGCTCTCAATTATCCGAAGAACAGGAGAAAACCTTGATAAGGTTTTTGTTCAACAACAAAGATGTTTTTGCATGGTCAGCCAATGATCTTTGCGGAGTTAACAGGGATGTTATTGAACACTCGCTCAATGTTGACCCATCTTTCAGACCCAGAAGGCAGAGGCTTCGGAAAATGTCTGATGACAAGGCCGAAGGCGCTCGGAATGAAGTCAAAAGACTCCTCAGTGCAGGAGTTATTAGAGAAGTAAAGTACCCAGAATGGCTAGCTAACACTGTTATGGTAAAAAAGGCCAATGGCAAATGGCGAATGTGTATCGATTTTACAGATCTCAACAAGGCCTGTCCGAAGGACGAATTCCCATTGCCAAGGATAGACTCCTTAGTTGATGCAGCAGCTTCGTCAGAGCTTATGAGCCTTCTCGATTGTTATTCAGGCTATCATCAAATTTGGATGAAGAAGGAGGATGAGCCGAAGACCAGTTTCATAATCCCTAGTGGAACATATTGTTACCTTCGGATGCCTGAGGGGCTCAAGAACGCTGGAGGAAGTTTCAGCAGAATGACTGCGAAGGTTCTCTAGTCTCAGATAGGCAGAAATGTGCTAACTTATGTTGATGATATCATTGTAAAAAGCACGAAACAGGAAAATCACATTGCTGATTTGCAGGAGACCTTCGCCAGTTTTAGACAAGCTGGTCTAAAGTTGAATCCAGAAAAATGTGTCTTCGGAGTAAAGAAGGGGAAATTTCTTGGATGCTTGGTTTCAACAAAGGGATTGAAGCTAATCCAAGTAAAATTGAAGCTATACTTCGAATGGAGCCACCAACTACAAAAAAGGGGGCCCTAAGATTGACAGGGAGGCTGGCATCTCTCAATAGATTCATATCCAGATCAGTAGAGAGAAATTTACCATTCTTCGAAGTGCTGAAATCAGCCGAAGTCTTTCAATGGGGAACAAGCCAACAAAAAGCCTTCGAGGAACTGAAGCAATATTTGATAGATTTAACAACATTAACTCCACCAACGCCAGGGGCTCCTTTGTTATTATATGTGGCAGCTTCGCACTCAGCGGTAAGTGCAGCACTTGTCCAGGAGAAGCTTGATGGCCAAGTCAAGAAGCAGGTCCCAGTGTATTTTGTATCTGAAGTTCTTAGTATATCAAAGAAAAACTATACATAATTGGAGAAGGTGTTATATGCTGTTTTGATGGCATCCAGGAAGCTTCGGCATTACTTTCAAGCATACAATATTGTTGTTCCTTCTTCACAACCGTTGAAGGATATTATGAGAAATAGAGAAGCTACTGGACGGATTGGAAAATGAGGCTGCAGAGCTCAATGAATTTTGCATTGATTATGTGCATAGATCTTCGATCCAGTCTCAAGCGTTGGCAGATTTCATTGCTGACTGGACGCCAGGGGCTCAGGATGAAGAAACAAATAAAGGTGCCGAAGTATGGACAGTGTTTTGCGATGGGTCTTGGGGAACCTTCGGAGCCGGAGCAGCCGCTGTGTTGGTCTCACCATCCAAAGTCAAAACTTGTTATGCAGCAAGACTCGATTTTAGTTGTACTAACAATATTACTGAGTATGAAGCCCTGCTTTTGGGCCTTCGGAAGTTAAAAGCAATGGGAATCAGAAGGGCCATTCTTAAAACTGATTCCCAGGTTGTTTTGGGTCATATCGACAAGAGTTGTAAGGCTAAAGATCCGAAGCTTGAAAAATATCTAGACACGGTCCGAAGGATTGAAGCTTCCTTCGAAGGATTTTCTGTCAAAAATATCCCTCGAGGACAAAATGAGCATGCTGATTTGCTAGCTAAGTCAGCAGCACAGGGGTTGCCCTTACCTTCGGATGTATTCTTCGAAACAATAAAAGCACCTTCAGTGGAACTTCTTGAAAGAGCAGCCCTCAATATATCTCCTGTTTATAGTGAAGACTGGAGAACTGAGATTATCTCTTACCTTCAGGGTAATTTCCTTTCAGATGACGAAACTTACAACAGGAGGATAGAGGCAAGAGCTCGTCCATATGTCATGATAGAAGGGGAATTGTACAAGCATGGAGTTTGTGCTCCATTACTCAAGTGTTTATCTAGAGCCGAAGGCATAGAATTGATGAAAGAAATACATGCAGGCCTGTGTGGATCTCACATTGGATCTAGGCCGTTACTTGGAAAAGTTTTCCGTCAAGGGTTTTATTGGCCGAAGGCAGCTTCGGATGCAGCGGAATTAGTTCAAAAGTGCGAAGGTTGTCAGAAATGTGCAAGAGATCAAAAACAACCTTCGTCCCTAACTCAGTTGATACAACCTATCTGGCCATTGCAAAGGTGGGGCCTTGACTTGTTAGGTCCGTTACCACCGGCCCAAGGAAACTTAAGATATGTTGTAGTGGCTGTGGAATATTTTTCTAAATGGATTGAGGCAAAGCCTTTAGCCACAATAACTTCGGCCACCATTCAAAAGTTTTTCTGGCAGAATATTGTTTGTCGTTTCGGAGTACCAAAGGCTATCACTGTAGATAATGGAACACAGTTCGACTCCGAAGCTTTCAGAGAATTCTGTGATCAAATTGGCACGAAGATCCATTTTGCATCAGTCAGGCATTCGGAGTCAAATGGACTCGTTGAAAGAGCCAATGGCATCATAATGACAGGAATAATGAAGTTAATCTTCAATCAACCCAGGGGGAAGTGGCCAGATCAAATAATCAAAGTGGTATGGAGCCACAACACAACAACATCAAGGTCAACAGGTTTTACTCCATTCAAATTATTGTTTGGTGACAAAGCAATAACTCCGGAAGAAGCTAAAACTGGATCAATAAGAGTAATAGCTTCGGCAGAATCAGATCCTGAAGCTGATCATTCTGTGGAAAAAGATGCTATAGAAGGGATCAGGCTTCAAGCTGTGGAGAACATCAATAAATATCAAGCCGAAACAATCAAATGGCGTGATAGAAAGGTTCGGCTAAAGAATATTGAGCCAGGACATTTGGTGCTTCGGAGAGTGGCTAACCCAGATACAGTGGGCAAGTTGCAGTTGAAATGGGAGGGACCTTTTTTGGTAGTATCTTTGTCAAGACCCGGTTCATACAGATTGAAGGATATGGATGGCAACGACATTCCTAGATCTTGGAATGCGGATGAGCTTCGGCGATATTATGTATAACTTGATGTAATTTTTTATATTTTTTATTTTTTCTTTCATGGCACCCTTTTCCTTTCTGAAGGGGGAGAAAGGTTTTTAATGGGGCCATCACATGTAATTTCCCATGTAATTTCCTTTTTTAGCTCTATAAGAGCAAAATCCCCCAAAGATGTAAATGTAAAAGCTGAGAACGCACCATCGAGTGCCGGAAAGAAACAGGGAAGAAGCTCCAAAGACGTTCCTAATGGAATGCAGAGCTTACAGCGAAAAGTCAACGCTGATTCCACCGAAAGTAAAAGGCGAAGAAGCTCCAAAGACGTTCCTAAGGGAATGCAGAGCTTACAGCGAAAAGTCAACGCTGATTCCGCTGAAGTAAAAGGCGAAGAAGCTCCTAAGGGAGGCTTACAGCGAAAAGTCAGCGCTGATATGTGATTGTTTCTAAGGAAATAACGGATGTGATTATGGCTTCAGACATTCATTTGCACATCACATTACATCATAACATTTGCATTCATAAACATTCATCCAAGCATATGTAGGATAACCATCATCATAGCATAAGTGGTTGCTTCGGCAAAAAGGAAAAACTATCTTTTGTACTTCGGCGTGTACGAAAAGAAGAGCTTCGGAAAAAAGGAAAAGTTGTTTTTTATGCTTCGCTGTGTACGAAAAGAAGGGAAGGTGTTTTTTCGCCTTCGGTTCAAAAAGATAATTTCGTCCACATCAAAGCGTCTCTCATACATTAATGGAAGGGTAAGAGTATATTACAAGGTATGAACAGAATTCATTAAGAACAGTTTAGTCATATTTACAAAAGTTATTTCAAAAGTTTCTTGAGTTTGTCTACAGTCTACTCCTACTGATCTTCATGAGGCCTCAGCTTCGGCGTCATACTCTTTAAGCATCGGTCTCGGCTTCGTCATCCTACATGAATTAAGTTGTTGTGGGTCAAAACCAAGCTTGAAGGAAAAGGTAAGCACAAGGTATGATTTCTTACTGGTTCAAGATGACTCCGAGCTTCGTCTCCAGCCTTTTCTCGCCCGCCTTTTGTCCATGTCATCTTTACAAATCTATTAGAAATGCTTCAGGCGAGGTCAGGAATATCATCTAAAATTGATGGTGATAAAGTGAAATTGGGCCTATTAACAATTTTTCCATGGTCGCAGCCAGCTTTCAGAAAAGCTGCAGCAGTGCCCCGAGAAGCTACCCAGGCACAGAAGTCACCGTGCCCGGCTATAACTTCGTCAAGCTCATCAATTTCACCCTCAATATGTTCGAAGGTCTTTGGTAAATCTTCAGTTGACGGGGTGAACTTCCCACTGCTGGCCCCGACTGAGTGGAAGATTTTTCTCAGTCGTTGAATACATTTATTGCTAAACTCCAAACATTTGTCTTGAAGGCTTGCCAATAATTTTTTCAAATCTGAATTTTGTTGGACTTCGGCTTCAAGTTTCGTATTAAGTTCTTGCTTTTCTTTTTCAAACTGTTCAGATTGGCAGAGAAGCTTCGTATTCAATTCTGCTACTTTAGCTTTGGCTTCTGCCAATAAGCTTTCAGTTGTCTGAAGCTCGAAGTTTTTCTTTTCAATAGTAGCTGATTGCTCTTTTATTTTGCTCTCTAAATTTTTAATTATAACCTCGTGTTTTTTGTCTTCTAGATCTTGCTGCACTTTCAAAGCCTTGCTCAACAGCATACTCTGCACGTAAACAACCTTCGTTAGACATGTCTTCATTATTAAAAACAATAAAAGTCAAGGGAAAAGTAGTTCACCTTGAAATTGGAATAAAATAAACTACCAACGATATGTTGTCGTCGGTAGCGGCTAATGTCCGTTTCTAGCTTAGGAAAACCGATACTCTTTGATAGAGTACCGATAACCTTAGCTCCAGTTTGATCCCGGATACAGTCTAATTTTTCATCGTCAATACCCCCGAAGAGGAGTGCTCCTGGTTTATATCCACAAGATTTGGCATATTCTTTAAGCTCTTCTATTTCGGTTTTTGACAATTCTTGTCCAACTAAATTTTGAAACATGAAGGCTTCGTCCTCTGAAGCTTCGTCAGCAATTTCCTTTTCTTTCTCAGACACTGCGGCCATGGCCTCTTCGGCGGCAGTAGTGGCTTCTTCTGTGGCCATGTTTAGCAGCATTTTGTCGATGTGTTCGATTGTGCTTGCCAAATTCAAATCTTCAGTTGAAGTAGCTTCGGTAGCCGCGACCTCCGAAGGTGTGACTTCAATATTTGTTATTTCCTCAGCCGCTGGCATCTTCTGAGCTGAAGCTCTCGGTGGTGTCTTGTCAATGACTTCTGTCACTGCGATGATTCTTTGTCTCTTTGTTTTGGTTGTTTTCTTCGTTTTTTCGGGCTCCTTTTCCTTCTAAAAACACTTTGTCAGTTGAGGCCCCAATGGACTTAGCTTCGCAGGCAGGGATTCAGTCATTACCTTCAAAATCTCTTCCACGTCAGTGGCAGAGCGTGATGCGGGAGTCTCCTCTTCGTCGAATACTTTTTGCTTCGGAGATGATACTTTCCTCTTCTTCGGAATATTCTTCTTTTTTGGTGGTTCTTTCTCATCTTCATTTAAAGCTTCGGCTACCCTTTTCCTTTTCCGGCCTTCGACACCTTTATTCAGATTTTCGTAGTCAGGGTATTCAAAACCCAGGGCGTCCAGCACTCGATTCAGTCTTCGCTTCGGACGGGTACCGAAGGCTGCAGTCATCAACTGATCCTCTTTTTTGGAGTAATTACCGAGTATTTCATTGCACATTATTTCAATTGTGTCCAGCCACTCTTGGCAAGGTGTTTTAAAATATTTCTTAAACTTGTAATAGTAAGGTAACCGCACAAGTTCCCCTTCTTTCTTCTCCCCCTCTAGCTTCGGCATTTCCCATTCTTTTAAGGTAGGAAAAACCCTGAAAGCCAAAAACTCTTGAACCAGGTCTCTTGTGCTGATATGCTCTGAAATAATTTTAAACTCAGCCAACGCTTGTTGGGTTGGGCCTTCTGGTGTCATGTTGCAATGAGGTCGGGTTTCTCCGAAGATTAGTTCAAGCGGACTCTGCACAAGCTTCTCCTTGTCGTCATCAACCTTGACGTAGAACCATTCCGATTTCCAGCCTGCCGGCCACTTGCTTCGATAGCTGATGACAGGAAACTTTGTGGTTCTCCGATAGGCAAAATTATAGCAACCAAAGTTATCATGCAATCCATCTTTTCTAGTCTTCGTCTGATAATGCAGCTCATGAACTCGACAAAAGCTGTCGGCAAGCGGCTCCACCGCCTGGCTTCGGAGGGCCCAGATATAGACGCTAAGCCTAACGATAGCGTTAGGAGTCAGCTGATGAAAGTAGATCCCAAACCTCTTCAATACATCTGCAATAATCCCATGCAGGGGGAATCTCAACCCAGCCTTTAGAAAGCTCTTGAAAATGACTATTTCATCCTTCTCTAGCTTCGGGGTAGTTTCTTCCCCCCCGAAGCGTAGTAGATTCTTCTGCCTTTCACCGAAATAACCCGACTTCACCATCTTGGAGAGATCAGCCTTCGAAACAGTCGACTTTCCGAAGTCCAAGTGGCTGGGCTTACTTGGCATGGCAATACGATAATCATCTTTGGAATCAGTTTCCTCAATGTTTCCTTCTTCCGCTTCGGCAGTCGTCTGTTCTGTCTCAGCAGTGGGGATTTCTTCCGGGGTTACCAGTCCGGATCGTTGCATAGCTTCGGAGATGGGAACAGTCTCCGATCCTTCAGCTTCGCCTCCCTCACGCTCAACCCTAGCGGTAGAACGCACTCTGGCCATTTAACTCTGAATTTTTTGGGAACTAAATGCTTTTTCTTCCGAAGCTTTTCTTCTGACGAAGTAGGCTTCAAACTGGAGCTTCGTCTGATTCTGAGAGTCAAGCTTCAGCTATGGTTAAAAATTTTGGCAGCAAAACAGTGCAAATAGCAATGAATGCTGTGGTAACTTCACAGGTAAGAAGGTGAATCGCCAGGATTTTTACACCAGGCGGACAGCCGCTTGCACTCGCTGCGCGGTGGACCGCAGAGACCAAACAGTAGCTCTGCAAGGTGGGACCGCTACGCGCTAGGAAACTGAATTGTTTCTCGACAACGAGCTCAGGGAAGGTGTTTTTTGGACCTTCGGCTTCCCGAAGCTTAAGAGACTTTTTTCACGGATCAAGCTCGTTACGAAAAACGATCTAGCGCCGCGAAAGGGGCTACTGTTGGGACTATGCTTCGTCGCCGAAGGTCTTGTAGGAAGAAGCAGCTTCGGCTGAAGCTGTCCACATGAGATGACCGAAGGATCCTCTTTATAAAGCTTCGGAATTACAAACCGACTTAAAAGTAGAATGACCTTTTAGTCCATAAATGTTTGGGTCGCTGTTGTAATCCCTTATAAGGGGCATAATTGTAATTCCCCACAGGCTGTGTCCTGTGCCTATAAATAGTGATCAGTATTCCTTTACTGTTCACGGATTCCTGTATTTTGGCAATCGCATCATTCGGGAACCAATCTTTGCCAAGGCAGAGGTATAACTGTATTCGATGATTAAATATACTAAGTAAATATAATATGTTTCGTTTATGATCCATTTACCTTTGATACTCTATATTTTATGTTATCTTATACAATCTGTTAAAATTCAATTACGAAGATTTAACCTTCGTAATCATATTGTCATCAACCTTCGTTCAAGGTCCATTAATCCCCAAGGGAATAATGCTTCGTTGGACGAAGGACATTAACATTTAACATTTTATGTTGCCTTGTTCTTAATTCATAGCATTTGAGAACAAGTCCCCAACACCTATGACTTGGTTTGGAATTTACTTGAAAACACATTAGTCATAGCACATGAAAGAGACATGATCAAAGGTATATGAATGAGCTATGTGTGCAACTCAACAAAAGAAGTTCCTAGAATCAAGAATATTTAGCTCATGCCTAAGTTTGTTAAAAGTTTGTTCATCTAGTGGCTTGGTAAAGATATCGGCTAATTGATCTTTAGTGTTAATATATGCAATCTCGATATCTCCCTTTTGTTGGTGATCCCTTAAGAAGTGATACTGAATGGCTATGTGTTTAGTGCGGCTATGTTCAACGGGATTATCCACCATGCGGATTGCACTCTCATTATCACATAGAAGAGGAACTTTGGTTAATTTGTAACCGTAGTCCCTAAGGGTTTGCCTCATCCAAAGTAGTTGCGCGCAACAATGACCTGTGGCAATATACTCGGCTTCAGCGGTAGAAAGAGCTACGGAATTTTGCTTCTTTGAAGCCCAAGACACCAAGGATCTTCCCAAGAACTGGCAAGTCCCCGATGTGCTCTTTCTATTAATTTTACACCCCGCCCAATCGGCATCCGAATAACCAATCAAATCAAATGTAGATCCCCTAGGATACCAAAGCCCAAACTTAGGAGTATAAACTAAATATCTCAAGATTTGTTTTACGGCCGTAAGGTGAGCTTCCTTAGGGTCGGCTTGGAATCTTGCACACATGCATACGGAAAGCATAATATCCGGTCGAGATGCACAAAAATATAGCAAAGAGCCTATCATCGACCGGTATACCTTTTGATCGACGGATTTACCTTCCGTGTTGAGGTCGAGATGCCCATTGGTTCCCATGGGTGTCTTGATGGGTTTGGCATCCTTCATCCCAAACTTTCTTAGAATATCTTGAGTATACTTCGTTTGGCTTAGGAAGGTGCCTTCTTGGAGTTGCTTCACTTGAAATCCCAAGAAGTACTTCAACTCCCCCATCATAGACATCTCGAATTTCTGTGTCATGATCCTACTAAACTCTTCACATGTAGATTTGTTAGTAGACCCAAATATAATATCATCAACATAAATTTGGCATACAAACAAATCATTTTCAAGTGTTTTGGTAAAGAGTGTAGGATCGGCCTTTTCGACTTTGAATCCATTAGTGATAAGAAAATCTCTAAGGCATTCATACCATGCTCTTGGGGCTTGCTTGAGCCCATAAAGCGCCTTAGAGAGTTTATAAACATGGTTAAGGTACTCACTATCTTCAAAGCCGGGAGGTTGCTCAACATATACCTCTTCCTTGATTGGTCCATTGAGGAAGGCACTCTTCACGTCCATTTGATAAAGCTTGAAGCCATGGTAAGTGTCACACCCGGTTTTAGAAGGCAAACCGAATGCGAACCATGTACGTGCCAGGATCAGTTATTCACGTACACAGCAGTTACATAATATGGACATCATCACACAGTGCTCAAAATAGTATTAATAAGGGAAATAGTCGATTACATCATACGTCTGAGACGTCCATATAGTTCTTACAATAAATCAAAGTGCGGAAAAGAAACGTAGATAACGCGGCCTTCACAGGCAGCCGACTGGGGGTTGCCGCTAACCCACACCTAGAACTCGTCGTAATCTTGGAACTCCTGGAAGTCTCCTTCCACAGCTTCATCTTCGCCTGAGCAGTGGTTGCAATGCTGACAACCTGGGGGGGGGGGGTTTGGTGTGTAGAGCAAGGGTGAGTACACATCAACATACTCAGCAAGTATCCTGTTTGGCTGTAGTGGACTAGCTTTATGTGGGGATAAGTCAAGCAGTTGCTTTTAGTTGGTCAGATTATTATTTACTAGTAGAAAGCCAAGTTTTAGCATTAACCCAAGTTATTAACCCGATGTACCCTTTCCAAACGGAAAGAATACCACTTACCAGCACCATAGTCATAACCAAAACCATCAATCTCATAACCACCTGTATCACAATGTCTCTGATCAAGTACCACTAATCACTGGAGCTCCCTTGGCCGCTCATAACCGCGAGCACGGCTGATATATCAGTTTTCATAACACTCTGCAGAGGTTGTGCACTTTACCCACAAGTCGTGATTCCCTCTTGCCTCGGGCCGATCAAACCCTTAAACACTACCAAGGTGAATAGGCAGGGTTTCACTACGTAGCCTTTACAAAGATTCCCCGGGGCTGTAGCCACCCGTTAGGTTTCCTAAATGCACCGCACTCCTCCCCAAGGGGCGAACCCAAACTTGGCAGAGCGAGTCGCATACACCGAGCCCCATTGACGGCACGACGGCTAAGTGAACTACACCCCGGACCCTCTAATTATTCAGCTAAGGGCACCCCATTCCACCCTCATGGTTGCACTGTTTTCTCGGGCGGTCATCCATAGAACAGGTCCTTACGGAGAGGCACTCGAGAAACCGCTCGAGCCCCCTTGAATACCACAAGTACAACATCATAATAAGAGAAGGGAAAACAGCGTATCATAGATAATCTCATCATGTTCATTGATTAGAGTTGAGCAATAGCATAAAGCTAAACAGTAATAATCCAACCCAAATAGGTAAACAAGGACATGGATAACAAAAGCTAGTCAATCCTTAGGTATAAAGGTGTAATGCGGGAGGTGAATTAAATAATGAATAGGACAGAGATAGGTCAAAGGACACTTGCCTCCACCAACCGACTGCTGCTCAGGGGCTTCTCCTGCGAATTCCTCGGGCTCTTCGACCGGATCGTTCTCTATGCGAGCGCAAACATACATACATCCACATATTTAATACAAAAGAACAGTACACCATACAAGGAAACAAATAAAGCGAATATGCATCAAGTATGACATTTGACATTGCATTTGTTATGGTTAGAAAGAAACGGGAAAGGGTCTCGCAGGGGGTTAAATCTTATGCACTAACGATCAATTACAATTGGTTCTTAACAAAAGAATTCCGTTATATGCACTAGTGGGAACCTAATCATTTTAAGTTGTTCAACAGCGCACGAGATAAACAATTAACTACATAAATCAATTAGCATAACAGAATTTTAAATTAAGCTTCATATTTCAATAACATTAACAATGATTAGCCTACCTAAAATAAAATAGCTATGATCACAGAAAGTAAATAAAATAAAATAATAAAATAAAAAACAGAGGGGGGGGGGCGGTTGAACCGGCCCTAGGCAGGGCAGCCGAGCTGGGCGGCCGGGGCGGCTGAGCCGGCCCGGTTGAACCGGCGGCCAGGCGAGCGCGCGGGGGGGGGGTCGGGCTAGCCAGGCGGCCGAGCCGGCCAAGCGGCCAGGCGAGCGCGCGACCAGGGCGGCCAGGCGGGCGGCCGAGGGCGGCCAGCGGGGGGGGGGGGGGGGGGGGGGTTGGGGTGGCCGGGGGCGCGGCCAAGGCCGGCCGGGGGCTAGGGGCCAGGCGGGCGCGCCAGGGCGCGGCCGGGCGGGCGGCCAGGGCGAGCCGGCCATGGCGGCGGCCATGGCGCCGAGCGGCGAGGGGAAAGGGGAGGGGGGACGGGGGGAGGGAGGAGAGGGGGAGGGGGCCTCACCGGCGACGGGGACGGGGACGGGGCGGGGCGGCCGAGCGGGGCGGCCGATCGGCGACGGGGCAGGGGACGGCGGCGGCTTAGGGCAGGGGTAGGGGCGGCGCTAGGGAGAGAATGAGAGAAAATGAGAGGGAGAGGGAGATGGTTTGGGGAAAAAGGGGAGGTGGGGGGCGGCATGGGCCAATTGGGCCCAAGGGGGGGCGCCAGGGGCGGCTGGGCCGGCCGGGGTCGACCCACGGCGCGGGAGAGAGAGAAAAAGAGGAGAGAGAAAGAGAGAGAAAAAGAAAGAAAAGATCTTCTCCTTATTTTCGAAATCCGATCTTCCTACATGAATGCATTTGCACTTTCAAAGCAATCAAAAGAAATGCAAGGTTCGGCATGGTGCATTAAACAACATAAAGTATTTAGGGTTTTTCTTACACGGGAAATCCAAACCGAATCCCGCTAGAACTTTGGAAAAGGTCAAGGTTTAGCGAAGGGAAAAAGAAAAAGAAAAGGTAACGCCCGAATTTTGGCGAGTAAAGAAAAGAAAAAATTCGACTGCAAAATTCGGGGCGTTACAAACCTATCCCCCTTAAAAGAATCTCGCCCTCGAGATTCAGGGCTGGCTAGCAAAGAGCTCTGGGTACTTGGCCACTAGTTCATCTTCACGCTCCCAGGTTGCTTCTTCCTCAGAGTGGTGATTCCATCTGACTTTGCACATTCTGATGGTCTTCCTTCGGGTGACTCGGTCTGCAACCTCAAGGATTTGCACTGGCTTCTCAACGTAGGTCAAGTCCTCCTGGACCTCAAGACCTTCCACTGGCAACTGCTCTTCTGGCACACGCAAGCACTTCTTCAACTGAGACACATGAAAGACATTATGCACAGCGGACAAACTCTCTGGCAAACTGAGCTGATAGGCCACTTCTCCTCGTCTTGCAAGAATCTGATACGGACCAATGTAGCGGGGTGCTAGCTTGCCTTTCACTCCGAATCTTCTGACTCCTCTGATCGGTGATACTTTCAGATAGACAAAGTCTCCGACTTCAAAACTCAGCTCTCTTCTTCTTGTGTCTGCATAGCTTAGCTGCCTCGATTGCGCTATCTTCAGATTCTCTCGGACCATCTTGATGTTCTCTTCGGCTTCAAGCAAAATGTCTGGCCCAAACACTTGCTTTTCTCCAGGCTGATCCCATTACAACGGAGTTCTACAACTCCTTCCATAAAGCGCTTGAAACGGTGACATCTTCAAACTGGCCTGATAACTGTTGTTATAGGAAAACTCTGCATAAGGCAATCGCTTATCCCATCCGGACTGATCTTGCAACGCACAGGCTCTCAACATGTCTTCAAGAATTTGATTGGTTCTTTCAGTCTGACCATCTGTCTGCGGGTGATAAGCTGAACTGAAATTCAGATGTGTGCCCAAGGCTTCATGCAACTGCTGCCAGAAATGAGAGGTGAACTGCGTTCCTCTGTCTGACACTATCTTCTTTGGCACACCATGAAGACAAACGATCCGAGACATATACAATTCTGCCAATACTGCACTGTTGTAGTTGGTCTTGACAGGTATGAAGTGGGCTGACTTGGTCAAACGGTCCACCACTACCCAAATAGAATCGTAGCCGGCTCGAGTGCGAGGCAATCCGACTATGAAATCCATACCAATTTCATCCCATTTCCACTGAGGGATCTGCAACGGTTGCAACAATCCAGCAGGTCTCTGGTGTTCTGCCTTAATTCTTCGACAACTATCACACATAGCCACATGCTCTGCGATTTCCCTCTTCATTCCGTACCACCAGAATTTCTTCTTCAGATCCTGATACATCTTCTCACTGCCAGGGTGAATCGAATAAGCTGTCTCATGAGCTTCCTTAAGAATCAACTCCCGAATAGACTGGACATTGGGAACACACAAGCGGTCTTTGAACCATATCACGCCTTCTGCATCTTCTCGAAAATCTTTGCTTTTGCCTTCTAGAATCAGTCGCCGGATCTCACTGATTTTCTCATCATTCTTCTGCGCTTCTTTGATTTCGCGCTCCAAGGTAGGTTCCAATTCAACTGTGACTCCTCGCGAATTGTTCAGAAATCCGAGACTCAACCTGTCAAACTCTTTGGCCAACTCATAAGGCATCGGACGAGCGACCATCAGATTGACTTGACTCTTTCTGCTCAAAGCATCTGCCACTACGTTTGCTTTGCCTGGATGGTAATGAATTTCCAACTCATAGTCTTTGATCAACTCTAACCATCTTCGCTGCCTCATATTCAACTCTGACTGAGTGAATATGTACTTCAGACTCTTGTGATCTGTGTAAACATCGCACTTCTGTCCATACAAATAGTGTCTCCATGTCTTCAGTGCGTGAACCACTGCTGCCAACTCTAGATCATGGATTGGGTAATTCTTCTCATGAACCTTCAGCTATCGGGACGAGTAAGCCGCAACTCTTCCCTCTTGCATCAACACACATCCCAAACCTGTGTAACAAGCATCACAATACACCGAAAAGGGCTTGTGCACATCAGGCAAGACTAGGACAGGCGCTGTAGTCAACTTCTCTTTCAGCGCTTCAAAGGCCTCTTGGCATTTCTGGGTCCACTTGAACTCAACTTTGTTGCCTAGCAACGCTGTCATTGGTTTCGCAATCTTCGAAAACCCTTCAATGAATCGCCGATAGTATCCGGCCATTCCAATGAAACTCTTGATTCCTCTAGCATCTGTTGGCGCTTTCCAGTTCAGAATGTCTGCCACTTTCTTCGGATCCACAGCCAATCCTTCTTTGTTGATTATATGACCCAAGAACAGGACTTCACTGATCCAGAACTCACACTTGCTCAATTTTGCATACAACTGGTGCTCTCGCAATCTCTGCAACACCATCCTCAAATGATCTGCATGCTCTTCTTCGCTTTGAGAATAAACCAGAATGTCATCAATGAATACCACCACAAACTTATCAAGGTAATCCATGAATACACTATTCATCAAGTTCATGAAGAATGCTGGCGCATTGGTCAAACCAAAAGACATCACTGTGAACTCATACAACCCATACTTGGAAATGAATGCCGTCTTCGGAATGTCCGAAGGTCGGATCCTGAGCTGATGATAACCTGACCTCAGATCAATCTTAGAGAACACACTGGCTCCTCTCAACAGACGGGGACCATACAGAACTTTCTCCCTGTCATCGCACTGAGCGGTATGCAACTCCCGCTCCACAGTGCGCAGCCAATCTTCAGCATCCATGGGGTCAGAAGAATGAGCGAACGTTGGTGGATGACCTCTCATGAATTCAGCACGCTTGTCTCTGGGCATCTGAGGCATCTGAGGCTGAGGTGGTGCTTGCTGCTGCTGCTGCTGCTGAATGGCGGCCAAAGTCTGACCGATGGCTTGAACTGCCTGAGTCTGCATCAGAAACATCTGCTCGATCGACATCGGGGGCGGGGGCGGCAGGTGCTGCTGCTGGGGCACCTCATCCTGCGGAGCGGCTCGCTCCTGCTGAGCACGCCTTCCTCCTCTGCGCCTGTTCTCTGACATCTGCAGAATGCAACCACACATCAGAACTGATCTGGCAAGTCTTGCAGCATAAGGAAAGAGAATAGAATCCTTCAACAGCACTGAACAGATGAGCATCTTCACTGATCTCCAACACAGACCACACATCTTCTCAGATAAAGAGGAAAGGAGAATAATGGGTTTCCCAACTATATAACTAACTTTATTAACATAATAGGCAAACCAAAATGCAGGGGATACCCACACTCTGGTGACAATCATTACAAAGATCCAAACCAAACATAGTTCATCATGACAAACATAAATGCACAGGATATAGCAAACTACCCTGTCTAACTAAGACTAACTAAGACTGAGACTAACGCTAAGACTGAAGCTTCTATGTATATATATTTCGTATTAATTACAAGATCCAACTCTAACGATCTATGGTTCTAGAGTTATCTTGGTCTTGCAGGCGGGATTGCCATAAGACTGGTGTCCACGCTGAGGTGAGCGGTACGGGTGCTGAATCCCAACGGGAGCGGGGGAACCACCATCCAAGTGACGACGTTCCGCGCGCTCAGCCCGCAACTGGGCGATCTCAGCACGAGCCCTACTCAGCTCGTCTAATGCATGGTCCAGCTCTGTGTTTAGCACGGCGGCTAGGTTGACTGTGCTGCTCAACCTAGGATTGCCCTCACCGACAGGTGAGACAATCACGCCTCCTGTGCTGCCAGATGGACGGCGGGGGTAATACTTCAGGTCAAGACCGTCAGCTGCCCCATCGAAAACCGAGCAGTAGTGCGAAAGCGCACGCCGTGCAGCGTCTTGCATGGCTGCCTCAGCTGAGTCCCGCTCAGAGATAGAATAGTGCTCTGAACAGGCCTCTGCACCCTGGAGACTGTCCTCCGGGCAGCGCACCAAGCAAGTTGCCTCCCAGCGGTCCGGGTAGACCCCGCGACT
Organism: Zea mays; assembly: GCF_902167145.1. NCBI lineage: Eukaryota > Viridiplantae > Streptophyta > Magnoliopsida > Poales > Poaceae > Zea > Zea mays. The sequence continues at coordinate 138,929,907 of NC_050096.1, forward strand.
ATGCTGGTAGACCACACAGCGATACTCGACGGACCAAGTATGCCGGTCAAATGCCCGACGTAGCAGGGTGTCGAGCGCATCGTGGAAGTGACACCCGCGAGCAGCGTCGCGAGTGATGGGTCGAGCAACCCATCCTTCCGGCTCAGGGTTAGCAGAGAAGTCGGTGTCGTGGCTCGAGCTGTCATCGCCATCTCCGTCGTTTGGGTCTCCTCCAGCAGCTACTCCAGAAGCTGGGGCGCCCAGTGGTGGTGCAGGGGGCGGCTCCAGAGGAAGCACAGGGGAGCAGCTCCTCACAGACTCTATCTCCTGGTGGAGCGAGAAAGAAGAGCTCTGCTGCTCCTGTCGTCGACGCTCCTGCTCCTCACGCAGGCGGTGGTGTAGTCTCTCCAAGTGGCTGGACTGTCCGGCCACGGGACGGCGAAGCGGACGCTCAGCAAGGCGGGAGGGTAAGAAGGGGATGACTGACTTTCGTGCAGTGTGTCTAAGTCGAGCCATCTACAAAAGACATCGCAAGCAAAAGGGTGAGAACAGAATTAATATGACCAGCAAGTAATAAGTAAATGAAGGATCAGAATGAAACACAATTTTTTTAGCAAGGTATAATATATAGTAGAACATAGGTTTGGTCGGTATGACCAACTTTTGAAGGGATATCAAAGTCAAGGCAGAGACAGAGGTCTATAGTCCTTAGAACGACCATCCTACTCTAGGTTAGCGGTCCTACAGTCAGCACGGCTTTGATACCACTTATGTCACACCCGGTTTTAGAAGGCAAACCGAATGCGAACCATGTACGTGCCAGGATCAGTTATTCACGTACACAGCAGTTACATAATATGGACATCATCACACAGTGCTCAAAATAGTATTAATAAGGGAAATAGTCGATTACATCATACGTCTGAGACGTCCATATAGTTCTTACAATAAATCAAAGTGCGGAAAAGAAACGTAGATAACGCGGCCTTCACAGGCAGCCGACTGGGGGTTGCCGCTAACCCACACCTAGAACTCGTCGTAATCTTGGAACTCCTGGAAGTCTCCTTCCACAGCTTCATCTTCGCCTGAGCAGTGGTTGCAATGCTGACAACCTGGGGGGGGTTTGGTGTGTAGAGCAAGGGTGAGTACACATCAACATACTCAGCAAGTATCCTGTTTGGCTGTAGTGGACTAGCTTTATGTGGGGATAAGTCAAGCAGTTGCTTTTAGTTGGTCAGATTATTATTTACTAGTAGAAAGCCAAGTTTTAGCATTAACCCAAGTTATTAACCCGATGTACCCTTTCCAAACGGAAAGAATACCACTTACCAGCACCATAGTCATAACCAAAACCATCAATCTCATAACCACCTGTATCACAATGTCTCTGATCAAGTACCACTAATCACTGGAGCTCCCTTGGCCGCTCATAACCGCGAGCACGGCTGATATATCAGTTTTCATAACACTCTGCAGAGGTTGTGCACTTTACCCACAAGCCGTGATTCCCTCTTGCCTCGGGCCGATCAAACCCTTAAACACTACCAAGGTGAATAGGCAGGGTTTCACTACGTAGCCTTTACAAAGATTCCCCGGGGCTGTAGCCACCCGTTAGGTTTCCTAAATGCACCGCACTCCTCCCCAAGGGGCGAACCCAAACTTGGCAGAGCGAGCCGCATACACCGAGCCCCATTGACGGCACGACGGCTAAGTGAACTACACCCCGGACCCTCTAATTATTCAGCTAAGGGCACCCCATTCCACCCTCATGGTTGCACTGTTTTCCCGGGCGGTCATCCATAGAACAGGTCCTTACGGAGAGGCACTCGAGAAACCGCTCGAGCCCCCTTGAATACCACAAGTACAACATCATAATAAGAGAAGGGAAAACAGCGTATCATAGATAATCTCATCATGTTCATTGATTAGAGTTGAGCAATAGCATAAAGCTAAACAGTAATAATCCAACCCAAATAGGTAAACAAGGACATGGATAACAAAAGCTAGTCAATCCTTAGGTATAAAGGTGTAATGCGGGAGGTGAATTAAATAATGAATAGGACAGAGATAGGTCAAAGGACACTTGCCTCCACCAACCGACTGCTGCTCAGGGGCTTCTCCTGCGAATTCCTCGGGCTCTTCGACCGGATCGTTCTCTATGCGAGCGCAAACATACATACATCCACATATTTAATACAAAAGAACAGTACACCATACAAGGAAACAAATAAAGCGAATATGCATCAAGTATGACATTTGACATTGCATTTGTTATGGTTAGAAAGAAACGGGAAAGGGTCTCGCAGGGGGTTAAATCTTATGCACTAACGATCAATTACAATTGGTTCTTAACAAAAGAATTCCGTTATATGCACTAGTGGGAACCTAATCATTTTAAGTTGTTCAACAGCGCACGAGATAAACAATTAACTACATAAATCAATTAGCATAACGGAATTTTAAATTAAGCTTCATATTTCAATAACATTAACAATGATTAGCCTACCTAAAATAAAATAGCTATGATCACAGAAAGTAAATAAAATAAAATAATAAAATAAAAAACAGAGGGGGGGCGGTTGAACCGGCCCTAGGGGCGGTTGAACCGGCCCTAGGCAGGGCAGCCGAGCTGGGCGGCCGGGGCGGCTGAGCCGGCCCGGTTGAACCGGCGGCCAGGCGAGCGCGCGGGGGGGGGGGGGGGGGTCGGGCTGGCCAGGCGGCCGAGCCGGCCAAGCGGCCAGGCGAGCGCGCGACCAGGGCGGCCAGCGGGGGGGGGTTGGGGTGGCCGGGGGCACGGCCAAGGCCGGCCGGGGGCCAGGGGCCAGGCGGGCGCGCCAGGGCGCGGCCGGGCGGGCGGCCAGGGCGAGCCGGCCATGGCGGCGGCCATGGCGCCGAGCGGCGAGGGGAAAGGGGAGGGGGGACGGGGGGAGGGAGGAGAGGGGGAGGGGGCCTCACCGGCGACGGGGACGGGGACGGGGCGGGGCGGCCGAGCGGGGCGGCCGATCGGCGACGGGGCAGGGGACGGCGGCGGCTTAGGGCAGGGGTAGGGGCGGCGCTAGGGAGAGAATGAGAGAAAATGAGAGGGAGAGGGAGAGGGTTTGGGGAAAAAGGGGAGGTGGGGGGGGCGGCATGGGCCAATTGGGCCCAAGGGGGGGGCGCCAGGGGCGGCTGGGCCGGCCGGGGTCGGCCCACGGCGCGGGAGAGAGAGAAAAAGAGGAGAGAGAAAGAGAGAGAAAAAGAAAGAAAAGATCTTCTCCTTATTTTCGAAATCCGATCTTCCTACATGAATGCATTTGCACTTTCAAAGCAATCAAAAGAAATGCAAGGTTCGGCATGGTGCATTAAACAACATAAAGTATTTAGGGTTTTTCTTACACGGGAAATCCAAACCGAATCCCGCTAGAACTTTGGAAAAGGTCAAGGTTTAGCGAAGGGAAAAAGAAAAAGAAAAGGTAACGCCCGAATTTTGGCGAGTAAAGAAAAGAAAAAATTCGACTGCAAAATTCGGGGCGTTACAGTAAGTAGCATAGGCCAATAATATACGAATTGACTCAAGCCTAGCTACGGGTGCATAAGTTTCACCGAAATCCAAACCTTCGACTTGGGAGTATCCCTTGGCCACAAGTCGAGCTTTGTTCCTTGTCACCACACCATGCTCATCTTGCTTGTTGTGGAACACCCATTTGGTTCCTACAACATTTTGATTAGGACGTGGAACCAAATGCCATACCTCATTCCTAGTGAAGTTGTTGAGCTCCTCTTGCATCGCCACCACCCAATCCGAATCTTGTAGTGCTTCCTCTACCCTATGTGGCTCAATAGAGGAAACAAAAGAGTAATGCTCACAAAAATGTGCAACACGAGATCTAGTGGTTACCCCCTTATGTATATCGCTTAGGATGGTGTCGACGGAGTGATCTCGTTGGATTGCTTGGTGGGTGTGGCGGCCTTGGTTCTTCATCCTCCTTGTCTTGATCATTTGCATCTCCCCCTTGATCATTGCCGTCATCTTGAGGTGGCTCATCTCTTTGATCTTCTTCTTAATCAACTTGAGCCTCATCCTCATTTTGAGTTGGTGGAGATGCTTGCGTGGAGGAGGATGGTTGATCTTGTGCATTTGGAGGCTCTTCGGATTCTTTAGGACACACATCCCCAATGGACATGTTCCTTAGCGCGATGCACGGAGCCTCTTCATCACCTATCTCATCAAGATCAACTTGCTCTACTTGAGAGCCGTTAGTCTCATCAAACACAACGTCACAAGAAACTTCAACTTGTCCAGAGGACTTGTTAAAGACTCTATATGCCCTTGTGTTTGAATCATATCCTAGTAAAAAGCCTTCTACAGTCTTAGGAGAAAATTTAGATTTTCTACCTCTTTTAACAAGTATAAAGCATTTGCTACTAAAGACTCTAAAATATGAAATATTGGGCTTTTTACCGGTTAGGAGTTCGTATGATGTCTTCTTGAGGATTCGGTGTAGATACAACCGGTTGATGGCGTAGCAGGCGGTGTTGACCGCCTCAGCCCAAAACCGATCCGAAGTCTTGTACTCATCAAGCATGGTTCTTGCCATGTCCAATAGAGTTCTATTCTTCCTCTCCACTACAACATTTTGTTGTGGCGTGTAGGGAGAAGAGAACTCATGCTTGATGCCCTCCTCCTCAAGGAAGCCTTCAATTTGTGAGTTCTTGAACTCCGTCCCGTTGTCGCTTCTTATTTTCTTGATCCTTAAGCCAAACTCATTTTGAGCCTGTCTCAAGAATCCTTTTAAGGTTTCTTGGGTATGAGATTTTTCCTGCAAAAAGAATACCCAAGTGAAGTGAGAATAATCATCCACAATAACTAGACAGTACTTACTCCCGCCGATGCTTATGTAAGCTATTGGGCCGAATAGATCCATGTGTAGGAGCTCCAGTGGCCTGTCAGTCATCATGATGTTCTTGTGTGGATGATGAGCACCAACTTGCTTCCCTGCTTGGCATGCGCTACAAATCCTGTCTTTCTCAAAATGAACATTTGTTAATCCTAAAATGTGCTCTCCCTTTAGAAGCTTATGAAGATTCTTCATCCCAACATGTGCTAGTCGGCGATGTCAGAGCCAGCCCATGTTAGTCTTAGCAATTAAGCAAGTGTCGAGTTCAGCTCTATCAAAATTTACTAAGTATAGCTGACCCTCTAACACTCCCTTAAATGCTATTGAATCATCACTTCTTCTAAAGACAGTGACACCTACATCAGTAAATAGACAGTTGTAGCCCATTTTGCATAATTGAGAAACGGAAAGCAAATTGTAATCTAAAGAGTCTACAAGAAAAACATTGGAAATGGAATGGTCAGGTGAAATAGCAATTTTACCCAGTCCTTTGAACAAACCTTGATTTCCATCCCCGAATGTGATCGCTCTTTGGGGATCTTGGATTTTCTCGTAGGAGGAGAACATCTCCTTCTCCCCTGTCATGTGGTTTGTGCACCCGCTGTCGATTACCCAACTTGAGCCCCCGGATGCATAAACCTACAAAACAAGTTTAGTTCTTGACTTTAGGTACCCAAATGGTTTTGGGTCCTTTGGCATTAGACACAAGAACTTTGGGTACCCAAACACAAGTCTTTGACCCCTTGTGCTTGCCTCCAACATATTTGGCAACTACCTTGCCTGATTTGTTAGTTAAAACATAAGATGCATCAAAAGTTTTAAATGAAATATTATAATCATTTGATGCACTAGGAGTTTTCTTTTTAGGCAATTTAGCATGGGTTGATTGCCTAGAACTAGATGTCTCACCCTTATACATAAAAGCATGATTAGGGCCAGAGTGAGACTTCCTAGAATGAATTCTCCTAATTTTGCTCTCAGGATAACCGGCAGGGTACAAAATGTAACCCTCGTTATCCTGAGGCATGTGAGCCTTGCCCTTAACAAAGTTGGACAATTTCTTAGGTGGGGCATTAAGTTTGACATTGCCTCCCTGTTGGAAGCCAATGCCGTCCTTAATGCCAGGGCGTCTTCCATTATAAAGCATACTACTATCAAACTTAAATTTTTCATTTTCTAGTTCATGCTCGGCAATTTTAGCATCTAATTTAGCTATATGATCATTTTGTTGTTTAATTAAAGCCATGTGATCATGAATAGCATTAACATCAACATCTCTACATCTAGTGCAAATAGTGATATGCTCAGTGGTAGATGTAGAGGGTTTGCAAGAATTAAGTTCAACAATCTTAACACGTAATATATAATTTTTATCTCTAAGATCGGAAATAGTAACATTGCAAACATCTAATTCTTTAGCCTTAGCAAGCAATTTTTCATTTTCATTTCTAAGGCTAGCAAGAGATATGTTCAATTCTTCAATCTTAGCAAGCAAATCAACATTATCATCTCTAAGATTGGGAATTGAAACATTACAAGCATTTGAATCAACCTTAGCAATTAAACTAGCATTTTCATTTCTAAGGTTGTCAATAGTCTCATGACAAGTGCTTAGCTCACTAGAAAGTTTTTCACATTTCTCTACTTCTAGAGCATAAGCATTTTTAACCTTAACATGCTTCTTATTTTCTTTAATAAGGAAGTCCTCTTGGGTGTCCAAGAGATCATCCTTCTCATGGATAGCACTAATCAATTCATTTATTTTTTTTTTGTTGCATGTTGAGGTTGGCAAAAAGAATGCGTAAGTTATCCTCCTCATTGCTAGCATTTTCCTCATCACTAGATGTTTCATATTTTGTGGAGGATCTCGATTTTACCTTCTTCCTTTTGTCGTCCTTTGCCATGAGGCACTTGTGGTCGACATTGGGGAAGAGAAGACCCTTGGTGACGGCGATGTTTGCGGCGTCCTCGTCAGAGGAGGAGTCGGTGGAGCTCTCGTCGGAGTCCCACTCCCGGCAAACATGGGCATCGCCGCCCTTCTTCTTGTAGTACTTCTTCTTCTCCTTTCTTCTCCCCTTCTTGTCGTCGCCCCTGTCACTAGAGATAGGATATTTTGCTATAAAGTGACCGGGCTTACCACATTTGTAGCACACTTTCTTGGAGCGGGGCTTGTAATCCTCCCCCCTCCTTTGTTTGAGGATTTGGCGGAAGCTCTTGATGACGAGCGCCATCTCCTCATTGTCGAGCTTTGAGGCGTCGATTGGTTGTCTACTTGATGTAGACTCCACCTTCTTTTCCTCTATCGCTTTGAATGCGACCGGTTGTGCTTCAGACGTGGAGGGGCCGTCAAGCTCGTTGATCTTCTTTGAGCCTTTGATCATAAACTCAAAGCTCACAAAATTCCAGATTACTTCCTCAGGAGTCATTAGTGTATATCTAGGATTGCCACGAATTAATTGGACTTGAGTAGGGTTAAGGAAAACAAGTGATCTTAGAATAACCTTAACCATTTCATGGTCAACCCATTTTTTGCTCCCGAGGTTGCGCACTTGATTCACCAAGGTTTTGAGCCGGTTGTACATGTCTTGTGGCTCCTCCCCTTGGCGAAGACGGAAGCGACCGAGCTCCCCCTCGATCATCTCCCACTTGGTGATCTTGGTTAGCTCATCTCCTTCATGCGCGGTCTTGAGCATGTCCCAAACTTCCTTGGCGCTCTTTAATCCTTGCACCTTGTTATACTCCTCTCGACTTAGAGAGGCGAGGAGTATAGTTGTGGCTTGGGAGTTGAAGTGCTCGATTTGGGCCACTTCGTCCTCATCATAATCTTCATCCCCTATGGATGGTACCTGTACACCAAACTCAACGACATCCCATATACTTTTGTGGAGTGAGGTTAGATGAGATCGCATTAAATCACTCCACCCTGCATAATCTTCACCATCAAAAGTTGGTGGTTTGCCTAATGGGACGGAAAGTAAAGGCGTATGTTTAGGAATGCGAGGATAGCATAAGGGGATCTTACTAAACTTCTTGCGCTCATGGCGCTTAGAAGTAATGGATGGCGCGTCGGAGCCGGAGGTGGAAGGTGATGAAGTGTAGGTCTCGTAGTAGACCACCTTCCTCATCTTATTTTTCTTGTCGCCACTCAGATGCGACTTGTGGGAAGAGGATTTCTTCTCCTTC